>NC_132845.1:41715611-42035138 GCF_048164855.1 Canis lupus baileyi | reverse complement strand
CATCCTTGGCCTCTACTCAATGCTAGTAGCACTCCCTAACATCCCCTTTCCCCTCCTACCAGTTTTGAGAACCAGAAATATCCCCAGATATTTCCATTCTGTCCCTGAGGGGCAAAAATCATCCAAGTTGAGGTCCAATGATCTAAAGCATCCTCATCAATATAGTGATAGTACTACTTCTGCTGCTATTAGTATCAGTGATGCAGTAATAACAATTAGCATTTACTCAGGTTTACTATCTACCAAGCATCATGGTCAAAACCTCCACTCATAAACTCACAGACCCCTCATAACAACTCCATTAACTAATTTTTATTATTATCCTCATTTTACACACGAAGAAACTGAGGTCCAGATAAATGACGACACTTGCTCACCTTTACCAATCTAGTAAGTTGTTGTTTTAGGATTCAGGCCAAGGTGTCAAGTATTAAATGATATAACCCACAAGAAGCCCCTCAGCATCAAGCCTGGACATAGGAATTGCTCAGATGAAATGAGCGGGGACTTCCACATAACAGCTATCCAGCAGGGTCAACTTAAAGAAATGCAATGTGGTCTTGGTAATTCTGTCGCTTTCTGCACTTTGACTATTTCATCTTACTTCTCTAGATGCTTTCATATTGGGCTGAGTCTTCTGGCCAACACGCAGACTGCCTTAAACTAACAAAGAGAACAAAATCACCACAATCCTCGATGACCCATCGAGGCAATTTGTGCAGAGCTGACCATAACCTCCTTTCTTCCAGCTTTAAAAGTAAGTTCTGAGTCTGAGTGGCCATTAGCAAAAAGTGCTTGCCAATTTCACTCGCTTAGGACTGAATGGTGAATTGGGAGTTTTATTCTCCCATTAGATAAGGTAATAAGTAATTATGCCTGCTTAGAACTTGAGGGAAAAGAAGGGGGCAAAAAACAATTTTGAGAACTTTCTCTATGCCTCACCTCAAACATGACATCTAGCCTCAGAGCAGCCTTGTAGGGTAGGTACCATTACTATTCCCATATTTCAGATAAGGAAACAGAGGCTCAGAGGAAGAAAAAGACAAATTTTCAAAGTTTACAAACGCAACAAGATCAAAATCTCATTTTTAAATTGTTAGGAGTCTGATTTCAGGGTCATGGCATGCTTCACTGTATCTCCAGAATCTCTCTTTAGGTATAGGAGGTCCAAAGGCCATGAGACGAAAAAATTGTGTACATATTCTAAAGTCCTACTAAATATGTATATATACACATATATAAAACTATATATGTGTATAAAGCTATATATATGTATATATATATACTTTTTTAAAGATTTTATTTACTTGAGAAAGAACATGGGGGTGAGGGGAAGGAGTAGAGGGTAAAGCAGGCTTCCCACTGAGCAAGGACCCTGATACAGGGCTTGGTGGACTCACGATCTGAGTCAAAGGCAGACACTTAACCGACTGAACACCCAGGCACCCCTAAAAATATACATTTTTTTAAAAAAAAAGTAAACCTTGCTTTGAATAATTCCAGTAAAGTCAACCATGAAGGTTAAAAGTGAGACTTAGGAAAAAAATAAAAGTTGTAAGTCAATGAGGTGTAAATAGTTAATGAATTTATAATCAGAACATAAATAGTTTTGCCTTAATGTACTAACACCTCAGGGGGAAAAATGTTCCATGTATTAGCAGCACAGAGTATTGACAATCGATTTCTTTCAAATGCACTTACTTTATTTTAAGTCCTAGTCATTTTATTACAAATGGATAAGCAAAGATATTTAAGCCATTTAGAATGAAATATGCAACCTTACGAGGAAGAATATGCATTTGCAGTGGTTACTGGTGGGTTATAGATGCTCTGAGATGTAAAATATCTGTAAATCATGGTCAGAGTATGCATTACTATACTCTCCATTTATACGTTTATTATTTCTATTTATTCCTTATACTTCTATTAAGAGGCACAAATCTGTAAATTAAAAAGAATCACTGGGAATATCTTTCAAGACTATATAGTAGTTAAAATGAGGAAATTTCAGAAAATAGCTAAAATTTGGGATTCTGAATATAAATAACTAGAGGATACAGTTTGGGCATTTGGTAAAAAGCAATCTCTCCTCCATGAAACATGCTTCCACACCTTGTTTGGTTTCCCTTTCTTTGAGTTTCCCCACACCATTACCTTAGGTTTGCCTTAAAATGCTCTGCTGCATTAATCCACAGATACTCTTTTGGATTTCCCCAGAAGAAGACCCTGTAACAAGTATTTGATTGCATGTATAAATTTGGGTGGCAAACCAAGGAAACGATGACCAGGGAGTAGGAAAGTAAGTTAGGGAAGGGACAGGAGCCAACAAAAAGTGTACTGTCTAGCAAGTTATCACAGTGAGTAACTGGAAATTATTCCTACTAAGAATTCTGGAAGCCAGGGTAGAAATGCCCCCTATAGCTATTCCACCCAGGGGTGAAAGAAGCTTGAGTATTTATACAATTATTCATGTCAGCCATTGCTTACAGGCTAGTTGAGTATGGTAATGTGTTAATCCAATGCCATTTCAGCCTTCCTTGCACACAGGAATAGTGCAATCTAGTAGTCAGAGAGTCCTTAGGCAGTGGCACTGATCTTTGGAAGCCCAGAATGCATGTATGTAATGCTAAACACTTGGGGACGGGGGTCTGAGGGTGTGGGGCAATGACAGTCCCTTCTATATTCTCAATGAGCCCATGAAGAAAGAAGGGGACTTACTGGCTTTGCAGGTGCAATTATGTGCCCTATAGAAATGGAAAGAAACTGTATCTTTCATTACCTAGGAAGCTCCACTGATCCAGTGTCCAAATGCCCTGTGGTTGTCCAACCAGGATATATAGAAAAATTCTCTCTGATGTTTACCAAAATTCAGATCCTGGGTACCATTCTAGAGATTCTGATTCACAAAGCCTGGTATGAGACCTGGAAGTTTGATTTTTCAAATTATACACACACACACACACACACACACACACACACACACACGCCATATATTCCTACCACAGGTGTTCCAAGTACCTGTGTGATTAGTCCAAGAGCAGAATGACTTGTGGATAGGGTTGGAAGTGGGGGGAGAATGGGAATTCAACATTGAAAGATCTGAGGGCTTTGTGCATGGGTATTTCCCTTCTCTTTGAAAACATGATTGCTTGCTGTGCTCTCAAACTCACAGAAAAGAGGTAATTGTTAGCAAGATTCTGAAGCACTGATTATGCACCATGAATATATTAAAATCTACAGGTATTTTGCAAGGAGCCCCTGGGACCACTCAGGAAGTGCCATTTTGGAGTCTCTGTAGCCATAAGTAAAACTAAGAAACAGTGATGTAATGCATTAGTGAGAATAAACAAATTGGGCTTCAGGAGCCTTCAGTTCCTGACGCAGGCAGGCAGCATGGAGGCAGTCAAGGTTTGCTGAACCAGTTTCATTGCAAGAAAGCCCTACCTAACTCACCAGTGTGAGGATAAAGCATAAATAGGTGAAAATGCACTGGCAGTTTTAGGTGGTAGACTTAAGTATATCAAATAAAGTAGACCATCATTCCTTTTTGGTAGGTCGTTTTTAGACACTATGAAGTGGTAGTAATCCTGGAAGCAATGTTGAAGAATGGCCTGGACCTGACATTTGCACGAGAAGCTCTTTTATTAATAAACAAAAGGGGGAAAAAAGGCAAAGCACGAACCATATATGCCTGATGATAGCATGTAGAATTTTCTACCATTCCTCTTTATTTTTAGTTTAAAAAGTATTTTGCAGATGTCAGCAACCATTACTAGACTGACAAAAGAAAGGGCAACCAACTCGAAAGACTGTCAATAAAAAGGCCATCAGTCTATTTGATTTCTCTACCTCTTCCTGCTTTCATTCGTCTCTGTGTTCAAAAGCTCCAAGACTAGCTTGCTTGCCATTATTCCGTAAGGCAATTAAGCAACTTGGCAATAAAAGCGACCACATTTTTCTGGAGTAGTTCACAGAGAATACAGAACAGAACAGCACAGGACAGATGTTGAACCAAAATGTAAGTACTTATCTGAACACACTTCTCAGCGCCAAGGCTAAATGCCCTGCTGGAGTGCCTTGCTTCCATCTTTCCACCCCTCCTCTGGGATCTTTCTCCACCAGTTAATCGCTCCCTCTGCTCTATCTTCAGACTCTCCTGGCTGTCAGGAGGTAAATATGCTGAAGCTCACTTATGTTAATCCTCCTCCCTCAACTTTTCCTCAACCTTAAGTGCACTTTGGTCTCTACCTCTACTGCCAATCTAACCATGTTTATCACCTTCATTTCTCCATTTTTCAATGACCTACTGTAATCTGCTTTTTCTATTCAATACAACTCCATTGAAGCTATGACGTCAGCATCTTCTTAACTGATGACTGCCCTCCCCACCCCACCCCAATGCCACATTAAGTCCTTAATCTTGGTTGCTATCTCTTCATCATCTGACGTGTTGACAGTCCCTTGACACCTCTCTTTGGTTTCAGAAACTCTCCCTCCTGGCATCTTCCTTCCTCTGAGTTGCTCCATAATGATATCTTTTTTCTATCTACTCTGCCTAGACACCACCCTCCTTAAATGCATCCCACTCTTCACACACTTTTCTATAGTCACTTCCTATATGCCAGGTCCCCCCAGCGGCCAGACCCCAAGAATTTATGTCCCCACTGCTGCTGGATCCCAAGGGTTTCTGCACCCTTCACCTTTCAACTGAGTCTCCATCCCTATGTTTCAAGTACCCTCATACCATTGTCATCTGGCTATTTGCGAAGCATCTGGATCTGCTGTTTATAATGAGTCAATTAACTTATTCTACAAGTATTTATTGATTGCCTACCATGTATATATCATAAAATAGGAATGAAATCCCACTGCAATATTTATCTCTTAATGCATAACTATTTACTCCAAAATTTAGCAGCTCAGAACAGAAAATATTAACTCCTAGTGTCTGAATCAGGATATGGGCACAGCTTAATGGGCATCTCTGGCTTAGTCTCTAACAAGGCTGAAACTATCAGTTGTGGCTGTAGTTTTGTCTCAAGAGTTGACTAGGGAAGAATCTGCTTCCACAACTCACTCATGTCATTGTTGGAAGGATTCTGTTCTTCAAAGGTTCCTGGACTAAGAATTGTAAGTTGGTGTTCAACCTCAGTTCCTAGCCTCTCAGTTGGGCAGCTCACAACATGGCAGCTGCTTCTCTCAAGCAAGAAAAGGGGCACCCAAATGGGAGGTCAATGTCTTTTTATGACCCAGTTTTGGAAGTGATATCTCATTATTTCTATCATATTCCACACATTCAAAGTGAATCAAGAAGTCCAGCCTTAAAAAAAAAAAAAAAAAAAAGTCCAGCCTATACCTACAGAGAAGAGGCTACACAAGAATGTGGGTTTCAAGAGAGAGGGATAATTTAATGCCATCTTAGGTGCTGACTATCATAAACCCATTCCCAGGAAGGTATAATCATAAATGGATGGTCCAGACATAAGAGGAAAGGATATATCAGTGTCAAGAGTGAGGGGCTTGCAAGCCATGCATGTAACTCAACATGTCGGATAGAAACTCTTATCTCCTCCTTCAGTTCTCTTAGATTCCCTTCATTTCCACTCACTGCATCTTATCTTTTGTCTGGACTGGGACACTAGCCTCTTAGCTGGTCTTCTTGTGAAAAACCTTTCCCTGCCCACACTCCATTCTCTAGATATCCAAAAACAGTGTCTTAAATACTTGGTCAAGCCTCTCTCTTCTCCTTCCAAGTTACAGAAACTCAACTCAACACAGTATAAACTAGAAATGTGATTTATTTACACAAGTGGATAAAAGTTCCAAAGCACACTGGTTTCAGGCATGGCTGGAACCAAATGCTCAAACAATGAAGATCATTCTTTCTTCGTCTCTTGTTCCTACCTTGCTCTGTGTTGGTGTCCTCCTTCGCACATTCTTTAATTGCTATGTCAAAATGTCCTCCAATAAGTCCAGACTTCAAGGTAATATTCTACCAAACTAGTAACCCCAGCAGAAGGAGAATGCTAGAACGTGCTAGAATGTGTCCCCACTGACCTGGATGAGATCACATTCCCACCACTGAATTAATCACATGATGAGGTGGATACCAGTGCTCTGTTTAGCCAGATCAATGGAACCAGAGTATGTGTTCATCCCCACCTAAACCACCAGTCTCAGAGTGGTAGACAGGTAATTACCCCAAAGAAAATGGGGATGCTATTACCAGGTGCTGAACAAACTATCAAATAAGCCATGCAACACAAATATTTACACACCACTTATCTAATTAATAAGCTCATTTCTTCTCCATTACCCATGGAATAAAGTCTAATCATCTTTACTCGGCACATGACACTCTCCGTGAACTGGCCCAAGCTTGCCCTTAGAGCTTCATCTGCTATGCAGTAGAATTTCACCTACAAAGAACTACATATTGTTCTCTAAATGGTCTATGTTCTGCCATAATATTGTATCCCGTTTGCCTGAAGGGCTGAACTTCTACTTCACTGGCTGTTGAGCCATATTTCTACCTCAAGACCCAGCTCAAATGCCATCATCCTTTTTAAAAACTTACCCCATTTCTCCTAGATGAATCAGTTGCTCCTTTCCCAAGAAATTGTGTAAATGTCTCTATTTAACAGTGGTTCGCAACAGGGGCAGCAGTGTTTCCCAGGGGATGTTGGCAATGTCTAGTGACATTTTGGGTTGTCATCCCTGGAGGGAAGATTCTTCTGGCATCTAGTGGGTGGCGGCCAGGGATGCTGCTAAACATTCTACAGTGCACAGGCAGCCCCCGCAACAAAGAATGATCCAGCCCCAAATGTCAGCAGTGCCAAAGTTAAAAACCCCTGCTCTATTGTAACAGTTAATGCCTTGTATTTTAATGATCAATTTCATATCTTCCCAAGTAGATCATGAGCATCTCAGGGACTGGGACACTGTCACATTTGTCAATGTACTCCCAGCACTAGCAGGTGCCTGGCCCGTAGCAGATGCCCAATAAACATTGGCAGAATGACTGAGGAAAGGAATGAGTGTCCAGATGGGCTCATGAAACATTATCCAAGAAACTGAATTCCTGGAAGGCATGATGGTTCCTTAAATGGCTATTGTATTAGAAAATTTCAGCTGCAGGGTGTGTTTCCTTCCCCTTTTCAAGAATAAATTTGAACAAAAAGTTTCTGAATGCAAAGTCACATGATCCTCTCTGCAAAGAGAGCTTGTGTATTACTATCTGTTCTTCTCAAGCCACCAAATATTAAGCAATGACCTCTTGGCTTTTAAGAGTTTCTCTTTTTTTTAATATTTTATTTATCTTTATTTATTTATTTAAATAAAGAGCCACACAGAGAGAGGCAGAGACATAGGCAGAAGGAGAAGCAGGTTCCCTGCAGGGAGCCCAATGCAGGACTTGATCCCAGGGCCCCAGGATCATGACCTGAGCTGAAGGCAGACGCTCAACCACTGAGCCACCCACGCATCCCAAGGCTTTTAAGAGTTTCTAAAGGCAGAGGAAATAACTATAGCCCCATTAAAACATACACCTTTCCCATAGCTCAGAAAAAGTTCTTTTCCCCCACAAAACAAAATTTCATGGCCTTTCCCCCATCCAATCTTAGTTTAAAACAAGGCTGTGTGTGTGATATCTTCATCTAAGGCCCTGCACGCTTGACTAAGGAATGCACACATCATCAGGAGCTCAGTACCCATGTAAGGTCTAACACGTTTCTCAGAAAGGACATTCAAATGTC
Source organism: Canis lupus baileyi (assembly GCF_048164855.1). Classification (NCBI taxonomy): domain Eukaryota; kingdom Metazoa; phylum Chordata; class Mammalia; order Carnivora; family Canidae; genus Canis; species Canis lupus. Next base: position 42,027,384 of record NC_132845.1, on the reverse strand, counting down.
AGATGGAATGATTTACACTGCATGTCAATAAAAAGAACTCTGAGGTTCAGCAAGTCAATAAAGCTTATTAGAACAATCTTAGGGCTGAGTATCAATGTACCCTGATGAGGACCTCTGAAGTCAGACACCACTAACTCAAGGCAACTGGCATTAAATAGAACATTCTGGAGGGAGAAATAAAATTAAAAGCTTCCATTATTTTGGAAATGCATGTTAACTTAATAATACACAAGAGGCTGGAAAACTTTGTGTTCATATTCCCATAGTTAAGACCTGGACATTTATTTGCTTAAGCTCCCATATACAGAAAATCTCCAATATGCCAAGCATTACATCAACCATATCATATTTATTCATTTTTATTTACCAGTACTTATGTAGTGGTTTTTACGTATTGCTCTCCTAAATCTTTTCAAATGTGAACTCTTTAAATCCTCATTATGACCCTATGTGACTGGTCTGAGATTATCCCCATTTTGTAGGTGAGGAAACTGAAGCTCAAAGAAGCAAAGTAAAATGTCCAAGGTCACCTAGTAAGCACAGCCTTCCTTCAAACCAAGGCAGTGAAGCTCCAGAGTCTGTTTTCCAAACCCACTATGAAACATTGCCTTGTATGTATTACCTGTGGTCTTTTCAATAACTCTTAACCCAAATTGCAGCCTGCCCGATATTTCAAAATTAACATTTACTTAGTTTCCAACACTTCCAGATCAAGAAACTTAATACCACAAGCTGGATTTCTGGATTCTCTTCACAAATCAAAATGTCTAGTCACCTGAGCCTGCTTTCTTGCGTGGCATCATGGTGGGAATGGAGAAAAGGCTTCAGGCTGGGTACAGACCCACCTCACTCATTTGAGACACTTGCCTGGTCCCTGACATCTGAGTTTGAGACCCTGGCTTAGTTGTTTTGTAGATAAAGCTACTAAGCCCAAGGAAGTTGAGGAACTCCGCCAAGGCCCCAGATCTAATATCAACATAAATCAACAAAGCCATCATTATCCCTAGGTCTCAAGGAACAAGGGGTGAGAGGCAGTCATAAAGAGAACTCAGAAAGAGAACTGTTCAGAACAGGTGCTTGAGAAAGAAATACTGATCTTCAGGTAAAGGGCACAGGAAATCTCAGAGAGGGAGCCAGAAGAACAAATATCCTGACCTCATTCTTCTCCTTCCCTCTGATTTCTAGCCAGGATGCCCTCCAATGGCCAGATTCAAATGGCCAGTAGAGGACCCAGGATCTTGTTACTGTAGGACAGAGAACAGGGCAAAGAAGCTGGAGCGTACATACAGCAGGTAACACAGAGGCCTAACACACAATTCCCATGGATTCTGAAAACCGTGCTTTTTCTACTTCCTCTGCTCTAACCCATTCAATCAATGTACTATTCTAATAATACTAAAGATAATAACAAACACAAATATGGTGACTAAGATGTCCCAGCACACTTGTAAGAACTTCACAAAAATTAGCTCATTTCTCTAAGTGCCCACTATGTGTTAGGAACAGAGTCCTCTCTGGAAACTCTTACAGGTAGGGGAATGAGAGAGTGACAGAGATCTTAGTGACCATCTCTCAAGTATGGGGTCAGATCATACTATCACATCTTCAACCTTTCTTCCAAACTCAGGTGCAAAGACTTGCCATTTTAAGGAAAGGCAATCAAAAGGAGTTGAAAATGCAAAGGTGCAACCCATGCTGAATATGAGTCCTGTTAACTAGTATACCTATCTATAGTTAACTATTTCCTCTGATTCCCATGTCGAAACTTCTCTTCCACTTAGGACTCCCTTAGTTCTTAACAGTTGATTAGCTTACTAGCCTAGAATGAAAAACATGTAAAGAACACAGCAGTTAACAATAGCTTAAGAGCTATAGATCCTTCAGGCTTCAAGAATTAGGGGAAGCAGGTGAGGTAGGTGGGACTTACGGGTTCTGAGTCCCTTTGGATATTTCATTTGGCATAGAGCAATATTTCCTAAACATCATCCATCCTGTCCCACCCTCATGGTTTTTGCCATATTTGTACCAGCTGTACTATTATATATTCAATATTTTTCTTAAAATTGGAAATATCTTTACCTATATTAAGGTATTTCTAAATTCAAATATTATCCTAAATTAAAAACTAGTATTGTTCTAATATATATTTAAGCAAACATAGAACCACTAAAATGAATAATCTTGGTGAAGTATCTAAAATCTATTTTATGTAATATATGTAATATATGCATACATATATTACAAAATGCCATCATAGAGGTTAAAACCATGGGCTCCAGCCTCAGACTAACCTGGGTTCAAGTCCCAATTCCATCACTCAGGAAACTTTGTCCTATACAACTTTGCTAAGGATAAATAATTTGTGCAGGGTACTTACTATGTCTTGCCCACGGAAGACACTCAGGAAATGTAAACTTTCAGAGCTCCAAAAGCCACACCATTAATGGTTTCTTAGATCACCTAAACTCTGGTGTCTATATACCAATAATACTTAAATCCTGAGAAGAAAGTTATAATCTAGAGAAAAAATATCTCATTGGGGATTCTCAGAATTCCAGGACCCACACAGCAGCTGGACAGCTCCAGAATCCCAGTGGCAGAGCATAGGGTTTTCATCATGTGCAAAGATGGTTCCCTAATCAATCAGATATTGCTGCCACTAGCTAATGAGAATTTACCTGTGATTTATAAAATGGGAAACAGAGGCTAGGCGATTTCAATGAACATTGACTTATTTATCCACCCATCCATCCGTCCACCCATTCCACAAATATTGAGTAACTCCATTTCCAGCCACTTGTTTTAGGGGCTTCCCATATATCTGGTATGTGTCCATGAATTCTCCTTAGAACAGAACAATAAAACTATTTGAGACTGTGCTTTCTTTGCAGGGACCTAGGAATTTATAGAGACTGAAAATTCAAACCCCTTACATGAGTGATGGCCAGGAACAAGTGGGGAGGCACCAGATAAAGAGGGAAACCCCATTCTTGGCTCCAAAAGCTTTTTCCTACATGGTAATAAAAGTCCAATATGGTCACATTTTCATGTTTCAAAAGAAGTGAGAATTCAGATTTTATGTCAAATATCCTAACATTTTAAAAATTAGCAAATGGTTCATAGTATGCAAACAAAGGAAAACTAAATTAACAACAACATGAAACTACATTGAACCAAACAAAACAGGTTTCCACATTGAATCTGAGGCTCTGGAAAATTGAGTTAGATTTAAAAGAAAATTTTCTGAGAATGAGGCTCATTTTGCTCTTGGATGGGTTGCCTTGGGGTGAATGTAAAAACCATTTCTCTTCTATTTTTAAAAATGAAATCAATATTTTGTTTTCCTTGGCATAGTTCATTTATCATCTGGGACCCAGGAGAAATTATTTGAATGTCCAATCAGTCTAGAAATTTGGTAAAATCTTCAAGGAGCTTTTAAAGCAATCTAGAAAGAATCTGTCAGGTATGTGGTGCAGGTATGTGCCACTGCATCGGCCACATAATCATCTACTTCCCATCTAATATTCCAGAGTTGGCATTTGATTAGACACTAGATTTTTAAAAATCGTATCATGTGGCTATAAGTTCATGATGCTCACGGATTCAGGTCTAAACCAAAGTGTGGAAAACCTGGGTGGCTCAGTGGTTGAGTGTCTGCCTTTGGCTTGGGTTGTGATCCTGGGGTCCTGGGATCGAGTTCTGAATCGGGCTCCCCACAGGGAACCTATTTCTCCCTCTGTCTGTGTCTCTGCCTCTCTCTGTGTGTTTCTCATGAATAAATAAATAACATCTTTAAAAATAAAAAATTAACCAAAGTGCGTTGCCTGAGGAAACAGTAAGATTAAGTAATCCATGCAGCCACATCAGGTTCTTTGCCTTCTATTTACCCAGAGTTCCAAGCTCCACCTGTCTCTATCCTGCCCTATGCTCAGGCAAGAGGCTGATCTGGACAAACTACACCAAAGGGTTTCCTTGCCTCTGGCTTCCAGGTACATTTGGTCAAGGGGGAAGATCAAAAGAGATAGAAAGAGGGAGGAGAGTGAGCTTGGGATATTTACTCCCTACACTCTGTCCCCACAGGGTAGCTGTAAATTGGCTGTACCTTCTATTAAATCCCACAATCCCTTCTTGCTTACCACAAGAAGGTCCTGGTAAACGCCTCCCTCTCTTTCCCCTTCAGTCCTTGAAGTGGTTAACTATCTCTTTATTACTATTGTAGTCTCAGGGTACAGATTATCCCCTGTGAATTTCCCATATCCTATCCATGCTTTTCCAAATAATCCCTCACTTCAAGCTAATCAATTTGAATGTGTCACCAGTTTCCTGCTGGGACCTCCACTTTTACACATACCAAAATTCTCATTGCTCATTGGGAGCAGGAAAAAAAAAAATACCTTTGATACCTCACACCTCCCTGAAGTACTCCAATCTGACAGCAAAGCCATTTTCTGAATATGACCCTAAAGAAACCTAACTCTTACCCTAATAATTGTCCTGACCTTGGTTCTCATGATTTTCTATTCAGAAGTATGGTTTCTGTGAGGTCTCTCTCTCCTACAGTAAAACAGATGCCACGGTGAGGAATGGAGAGAATTCCCCTATGGCACTACCCAAGCTCCTAGAGAAAGAACTGCTGTTACAATTCAGTGTTTCTTTCCTTATAATGAAATGGGGAGAATGACCAAAGCCCCATCCTACCCCATTCATGCTACGTAAATCAGTGTGATCTAAGTCCAAGACCTCTTCTTCTAACCATGTAGACTGCCCACCAACCTTGCACATAATCTATGCTTGTAATGAAGCAAAGTTGACTTAAAAAATCCAAACATTCTGTCTCTCCTTTTTTAGAAAAATTAATTCTAAAGTCAAAGCTGTAGGGCAAAAGTTAGACACACAAAGATTTGTCTCTCTCCCACCCACCCCCAACATTTCTGCATTCCCTATTCCATATGGCATAATAATCATCCCTACACATGGTTTATCTTTTTCTTTTCAAAGTTCTTCCTCAAAAATTTTTAGGAAAACAGGGAGTATCATGCACTTTGGGTAGGACTCTCAAATTCATGGAGGGCAGTTAGTCTCAAGGGATCAAAAACTGAAAATGCACTTGCCTTCCCACACAGAATTTCCCTATTCAAATATATATATACATATATATTTTTTAATTTATTTACTTGAGAGAGTAAGCAAGAGAGAGAGAGTGAAAACGAGCTGGGAGGGGGAGTGGGTGAAGGAGAAGCAGGCTCCTCTGCTGAGCAGGGAACCTGACACGGGGCTCAATCCCAGGACACTGGGATCATAACCTGAGCTGAAGTCAGATGCTTAACCAACTGAGCCACCCAGGTGCTCCTCAAGTATTTTTTTTCTAAAATAATATGTGTATTTGAGCTCTAAAATATATGTGCAGCAATATTTAGCACTTGGAAATTGGAGTAAAGGAAATAACATTAATGTCCTCCCATAGAAAACTGGTTAACTAAAATATGGAATACTATACAGCCAATAAAAATAACGTTGTAAAGAATATTTAATGATATAGAAAGATATTTTTATATATTTGTTATTTTTAAAAAATATTTTATTTATTTATTCATGAGAGACACAGAGAGAGAAGGGCAGAGACACAGGCAGAGGGAGAAGCAGGCTCCACGCAGGGAGCCTGACGTGGGACTCAATTCTGGGTCCCCAGGATCACGCCCTGAGCTGAAGGCAGCGCTAAACCACTGAGCCACCAAGGCTGCCCCTAGAAAGATATTTTTAAAACATTATTAAGTTTTCAAAGCAGGTTATTGTGTGATATGTGTATCTTTAATCAAATGTCTATAAATAGAGTAATAGACATATATAATGCACTTTGAGAAGTCTGGAATATATTTGCATCTCATGTAAGATCAACCAATGGTTGTGGAATGGGGGCAAATTCTCCTTGCCCCTCTCCTTCTTGACTCACAGCCAGGGAGAACAAATAAAAGTCTAGAGCTGGGGCATTTGGCTCCTGCATCAGCAGATATAACTCATCCTGGAAGCCAGGTTGATCTGCTCTTGACACTGAGGAAATGTGGAAATGATCACTCAGCCCTTAGATATTTTTTGCATTCCCCACCATGCCCCTGGCATTTTGCTAGGCATTGAAACATGGTGGCAAATAAAACAGCCCTACCCATGTGGAACAGTAGGGGCCAGCAAACTCCTGCCCACGGACCAAATCCAACCTGCTACCTGTTTTTGTAAAATAAAGTTTTATTGAAACCCAGCCAAAACAAAAAAACAAAAAACAAAACAAAACAAAAAGAATCCTAGCCAAGCCCATTTGTCTACATACTATCTAAAGCAGACTTCCTCACATCAGGGCAGGGTTGCATAGTTGTAAGGGAGGCTGTATGGTTTTAAAGGCCAAAACTATTTACTCTCTGAACCTTTACAAACAAAGTTGATCAACCTCTTCCCTAGAAACTTGCTACAAAAATTGGGGTGCCTGGACTAGCAGTGTCAACACCATCTGGAAGAATGCAACAATCACAGTGCACCCAAGACTTTAGAGAGTCTACATTTGAGCAATATACCCATTATAACTGGAGAAATGCAGGGACCTGGGGGGCTCAGTCAGGGAGCCTGCTTCTCCCTCTCCCTCTGCACCCCCTCCTCTGCTTGTTCACACATGCTCTCTCTCTTTCTCTCAAATAAATAAATAAATCCTTAAAAAAATTATTGGAGAAGTGCTAACATGGAAGGTCCCCATGACTCTGTCCCATTTGTACGTTTAAATGTTTGTATAGACATGATCTCCAGGTTAGAAAACGACTCCTCATGAGGTACCTTCAGGAGAATTTTCCTCTGAGTGTCAAAGTCCCCAGCACCAAAGTGCTTCAGATAAAGCATTCCAAGCATTGAATCTCCCACCCAGCAAGGCTTGCTTCACTAAATAAGAATTAATATGTATCATCTGCCCAGACTTACCTATCCTATATTAATTACCAGCACAGTATTTAACTTAAACGAACCATTCGGCCATACGAGCAGCAATATTCAAGCTATCAATTTTATGGCACTGCTCAGGAAAATGCAGCGATACATCATCCCACCCAAAATACAAAGGTCAAATGATATTAATTAATGCAGCGACACAACTCGCTGCAGCTAAATGGGTATTCTTGATTATGGCTCCTTGATTGAGAACTAATGCCTCATTAATCTTAAACATATCAACCTGAGAACATCAGAGAAGTCAAATAGAATAATGGCCAACATTTCAATGAACACAGCCTCTATGCTTGCTGGGTAAGAAGGCAAATCCTACAGACATGGTTGTGTTTTCGGCCTCCTTCACCCAGATATATTTACTGAGAGTTTCATAAAGAGAGGCTTGAAAGTCTCTCTCTTTCTGTCTCTGTGTAACTCTCTCTCTCTCTCTCTCTCACACACACACACACACACACACAGCATTTTCAAATAGGCAGGAGGACAGGCATTTTCTCTCCTGTGGTTTTCACTTATATGTTACAGAAAGAAAGAGAAATTGATGGGTTTATATGGCTCTAAGCCCAGTGAGTTACATTCACTCTGAGGTCCCTGTAGCCACACACCTCTACTTATTCATCATGTGTAAGTGGACAGGAGAGGGAGACCAGAAGACAGAAGGTCACTGGCTCAACCTTGTGGGCACGGCATGCTCTGTATCCATTTCAGCTTAGACAGGACGGTCACTGGGGGTGTGAGAGGGCCTGGCGCTGAGAAAAAGAGGGACAACAGGCTCAAACCCAGAGTTCCCCACCTGGAGCAGCTGTATCCTTGTACTGACTCAGGTCGGCAGGTATCTGAGGGTGTTCACTGTGTCTCCTGAGAGTGAATTTTCATTCCTTTTTTTTTTTTTTTTTTTTTTAAATTTTCATTCCTAATTGGATTCCTGGAGAAACAACAGTGAAGACCCCAATACACACACACACACACACACACACACACACACACACACACAAGAGAGACGCCCATAAAGGATCAATGATTCATATTAATTACAGGAAGGTCACCTAAAAGGCTGCAAGTTGGGGGTGACTGTTCAAAGGTACTCAGACTTAACACATTTTCACTGTACACAGTACTTAGTGATGGCTAAGAAAGGGTGACCCATTAGCAGTCTCACTTTAATGAAGAGATAAAATTTGAGTCAATTATAGAAGTAGCTTTTGTGGAAGAGTTGCATAAGCAATGTTAACCCTTTTTTTCCCCTCTACTGCAATCCACATTGCAGCTGCATTCTGTTCACATAAACAGTCTTTTAGAGAACTCAAAAACTCTTTGTTCTTTAAATAGGATGTTATTCTTGTTGTTGTTGTTGTTTTCAATTTGAAAGAATTTTTAATGTTTTGTACTAAGGTAATTTCATCTTAATCCTACTCCTAAAGATCACCACTTGGTAGAGGATTTTTACAGTTCATCTCTGTATATTTAAGCTCAACCCTTAGCTCTTTGCGGAGTATCTGCTTTGTGTAAATAAGTTTTCAATTTTTTTAATCTAAGTATTTTTTTTCTCACTACATGATTCATGCTAGCATGTGTGTGCTTGCCCACTCATGTTAACATGTGTTTAAATTTTAAAAACTGTGACAATAATAATTGTTGCTTTTAAATGCCTTCCATACCTCAGGTGCTGGATCCTCCTATACATCGTATCTAATTTCCCAGCCATGCCCCCAGATAGGTACTAAGGTTCAAAGAAGAGCTTTATTTACCCAAGACAACAGTGTTGATTATTGCCAGGGCTGTAATTTGTCCAAGTCGGTCTAGCTCTTAAGGCATGCTCATCCCATAGAGCACACTTCCCCACAGAAGTTACAGACCTTCCAAAAAAAAGAAAACCCAGAAAGTACCCAATAATTTTCAAAAGCAAGTAGCAACATCTTTGGGATGATGAGAGAAGTTCATGTCATAGAGAGGCTCCACCAAGAGCAGTGAATACAGAGCTCCTATTGGGCTGTTCTGCATGTTCCTTATCAATAAATAATACTTCATAAAGGTCTCCAGAGATATTACTCCAAACAAACTAGAGGCTAATTGCCATTTCCCAGCACAGAGCAGCAATGATGATTATTCTTTAATTCTTTCTACATGCTGTGAGCTAACAGTGAGCTGCAGCTTGCTAGCAGGCAGGGGAAGAGGCAGAGCCAGGCCAGAGAGGTCTGGATTCAAATCATGGTCATCTACCTCCTGACTGTGTGGTCTTGAGCTAATACTTTGGTGCTCCTCTCTAAATGGGGAATATTAAAATCAACCTAGTAGGGCTCCTTTGAGGGTCAGTCTAATAAAATGTATTGTAACCCCACTGTCAGGTCCCAAATGATTGATGCCCAATAATGGAGGTCAGGGGTGGGGAGAGAACCTTGATTGGGAAGTATAACCCAAAACAAGACTTGTCTACCAGCCCGCCTCCTATTTTCCTCATACATACAATTGCCCCCATGCCTCTCTCTGAAAAAAAGCTGCAGCACACATGCTTTTCTCTCTTCTTCTTCTTCCTGATTGTACGGCTTGAAGAACCAGTCTGGCTAAAGAAGGGATCTCTTGGGAGGGCAAAGAAAGTGAGGAAACTGAATAGGTCAGACCAAAATCTTGTTACTGGGACCCGAATAGCTGAGGATCCTCAGATGCAAATAAGTTTGGTCAAAGGACATATGTGGAAAAATCCAGCCAATGCCCAGCCCATGCCATATAATGCTATGATCACAGTCCAAGGTCAGCATATTCCCTTCAATGGTGGCCAGTGGAAATCTTCCTACAAGCTGATCTGGGGACAGTCACTGAGGAAGATATACCAAAGCCCACTGGCCTTCTGTGGGTTCAGCACCACCCCCAGGCTAGGAGGCTCCATCTGTTCTGAAACAGGGGTGTTGGATGTATCTATGTTGGGGAGGTCACCCTTACTTCTCATGAAGAGTTCTGTTGGGTGGGTGCTAGCTTCTAGCTGGATGACTTAGCATAGTCTTGGTCATGACCAGCATAAGCCAGGGAACCCAGAGCAGGACAAGTGAATGACATCATTTTCTCCACCCTCTACCCCCAGAGAATTTTAGACTCATCTGGATGCAACTATCTTTTATGGATTGGAGGTGGAAGCACAGAGAAGAATGAGAGAAATCTTCTGCCCATATTCCCCATCCTGCCAGCACCCACCCAAAGTCAATGAACCTCTTTGTTGAACCAGGAGTCCACAATCTCACATTCTCATCCCCAAATTCTAACTCTTGCAGCAACTAACTTTGAACAAAACATTTAAAATTGTCTGTTTCCTGTGACATGCAACATTCACTGTTTGTTAAGCATTGTTTAATGCTATAATATATTATATATATTCATTCTTTAATTTCAGAGGAAAAACCCCTATAGATTAAATTTTTGTCTTCCCATATTAAAAAAAAAATTACACTGAAGCCCAGATAGGGTAAGTAACTCACCCAAGGTCATGCAGGGGTCCAAGGCAGAGGTGAGATGGGAAGCACAACCATCCAAAACCAGAGTACTGTCCTCTATACCCTCTCACCCACTAAAGAGCTGCACTAATTTCCAAGCCTCTATAAGCTATGACTATGCACCCAAACTGAATTTTATATAAAACACTTGAGAGAAGGCAGAGCAATGAAATCTCTCTGAATTGCTCAGACTGCAAATCTCTAAGAATAGCACTGTGACAGGCACAACTTGGGATGCAACCCCTGGCCTTGGATTCCTCCAGCATACTTACTCTTGGGTGGTTTTATTATATGTGCTCAAGAGGATACCAGCCTGTCTGATGCTGTTGCACCCTCTTAGTTATCACTGTGCAGGTTTATGCTTGGGCAGAGTGGCGGGGAGGTGCAAAGGCCTGGGGTTCTGGCCAGAATAGCACCATCATTCCTTCAGGAAGGAGTGTGGAGGACTGGTAAATAGACCTAGGACAGGAATCCATCCCAATCAGAGAGCACCTGCCTCCCCAAAGTAAGTAATTTATATTAAAGACAGAAATATTAGAGGCCCTGATAATGTTATCATAAAGTAATCACTTTGAATTAGGATAATGGCTGTGTCCAACTCCTTATTGCATTTATTTTGAATATCACATTCTTTCAACTCTCATTATTTTAATTATGTTCAATTACAGACATTTGCATATGCTTTATCATGGATATTAGTGAGGGGGAAAAGACTTCCCTGAGTTAAATGATGAACAGATAATCCATATTATATTACACTTGCACCTCCTGAAAATTTGATTTAGCTACAGCCCAAAGAGAGGTCCCAAGATAGGCATTGATTTGAATCAAGTCTGAATTTTCTGTCATGGTATGGGGGATACAAGTAGGGAGATTGTCACTCAGGAACTAAACTAGAGATGCTGAAGGGCTGGGCTGGAATGAGGCAGAGATGTGAGGCTTGCCTCTGGTTGTGTGGCATTGGGAAAATCAAGCAGCCTCTCTGATGCTGGGTCTCCACAGCCATAGAACTTGAAAATACAATTCCCATTGTGTAGGATGATTGTGGAGATTATATAAAACAGTGCTTAAAGGTGCTTCTTAGCTCACTGTCAGGCACACAGTAAAGGTTCCAAAAAAACCTTTTCAACAAATGTAGTTAGAGCAAGTGAAATCAGTATACATGCATGCATAAATAAATGAAATAAAAATCAAGTGTAAAACCTAAAATTAGAAAATATTTTGGAAAATATGGGAATAAATCTTTGTAATCTAGATATAAGTAACGAGTTTGGTGACTTAAAAACAAAAGCATGGGGGATCCCTGGATGGCTCAGCGGTTTAGTGCCTGCCTTCGGCCCAAGGCGTGGTCCTGGAGTCCCAGGATCGGGCTCCCTGCATGGAGCCTGCTTCTCCCTGTGCCTGTCTCTGCCTTTCTCTGTGTGTCTCTCACGAGTAAATAAATAAAATCTTTTAAAAAACAAAACAAAAACCAAAAGCATGACACATAAAAGAAAAACTGATAAACCAGACCTCATCAAAATTAAAGCTTTGTTCTATAGAAGATTCTATGAAATAGTTGAGATGACAATCTACAAGGTGATAGAAAAATATTTCCAAACCACATATCTGGCAAGAAATAATACCTGGGATATAGAAAACTAAACAGGGGGAAAATATAATCCAACTAGAAAATAGGCAGAAGACATGAACAGACATTTCACCAAAAAGGATAATAAATGTCAAATAAGAACATACAAGGATGCACAACATCATTAGTCACCAGGGAAATGTAAATGAAAATCATAATAAGCACAACCACAACCTACAAGATTGGCAATATAATAATAAAAATAATGACAATACAAAATAATGACAATACTACACTAGCAAGGATGTAGAGAAACTGGACTACCTATATACATTGTTTTTGGGGATGTGAAATGGTACAAACATCTAGAAAACAATTTGGCACTGTTTTACATCTAAACACAATTGCCATATGATGCAGCAATGCAGCGATTGTACTTATGGGCGTTTATCCCAGGAAGTGAAAACTCTATATTCACACAAACACCTTCACGTGAATGTTATAGCAGCTTTACTCATAATACACGCCACCCCCCGCCAGAAAACCCAAATATATGTCAGCAGGTACATGGTTAAACAAACTGGTACATCATACCATGGAATATGACTCCGCAATGAAAAAGAATGAATTACGGATACACCTCAACTTGGATAAACCTGCAGTGAACTGGGCTGAGTGAAAAAAGCCAGACCTACAAGTTGCCTACTCTATGGTTCCACTTGTGCCATTTTTGACATGACAATATTTTAGAAATGGAGACCAGCTGAGTGTTTGCTGGGGTTTAAGGGATGGGGTTGAGGATGATAGGGAGGTGAATGTAGTTATAGAAGATATCCTTGCAGCGATAGAACTTTTCAGTATCTTAAGATATTATATTATAGTTTTGTAAAATGGTGACTATTGGTGGGAAGTGGGTAAATTGAACACAGTACCCCATCCCTCTTTCTTTTTCCTTTTCTTTCTTCCTTTATTTATTTCAACTGCGTGTAAATCTATAATCATCTCAATAAAAATTTTAACTGAAAAATAGGAAGGTCTTATGGTTGGAAAAAAAGAAGTGATATTATTTCTATAAAAAGGAATATCTCTTGTACCATATATTGGTGGATACTAATTGATTCGTAAGCACAGGCTTGCCTTGACCTCATTGTTCCCAGGTATAAGGGCTATTCCTGAGCCGTCCTTGTTTGGACTGTGGAGCATCTGGCCTTCTGAGTGACCCCCCGAGGCAGCCAGGTATTTCATGTTCCCTGTCGAGCCATTAGAGTAGCTGACTATGCATTGGATTTTTGCCTTTGGGACCAGCTTGCTCCCAGATGCCAGGTGTGTGCAGCTGCCTAGAAGTTACAAATAGCTTCCCAACTAGCAAGACAGAGGGAGGGCACTACCAGGAAAGTGCCAGACAAGACGGCCAATTCCACCTCTCCTGGGCAGCTCATGGAGACAGGCTGTGCTCTGGTTTTGGAGCCAGGATGCCTGGGTTTGAACTTCAGGTCTCCTACTTACCAGCTTGCGTGGCTTTGGACACTTAATTCCTCTATACCACCTTTCATCATCTGCAACATGGGAATAATAAGACCAAAACCATCTTATAGGATTATAGGGATAATTAATGGAATTAATATAGGTGAAGAGCCTAGCCCTGTGCAGACCCACAGTATGGTGATACAGGAGTGTGCTATTATTATCGCATAAGGTTGTTTCAAGAGCCTCAATTAATGGATGCCTTCCTCTTCTCTCTCTAGTTTTCCTTCTTCTCTCCCTCTATTTAAGTAGCTCATTGCTTCAGGAAGTCAAGATTATTATAGATTCCTTAACTGTCTCTTGTCTCCAAAAGCATAAACCCCAATATTGAGAGAGGTAAATGCATTAGGAGAATGGGAACGAAAGGGGGCTCTCATCCTTGTTGCCACACAATAGATATCCCTGGCTTGGTGACTCTGGAGAAGGAGGAGGACGAGGAGGAAGAGGGGTTGGAAAGTCTGAGCATCCTAGAGCAGTCAGGCCCTGATTCCCACCCCCCACCTCAAGCCTTGCCCCTGTTAGAAACCACTGTTTAGAACATCCATAACTTCAGGAGTGCAAGAAACAATCTAATCCAATCTAATTCTGAACCTTATAACCTTATAACCCCCTCAGGGTGGGGGAGCCCCAAGCAGGATGGAGGTTAAGTTTCCTTCAGTCCAGCAGAACGAGAGTTCAGGGTCAGAAATGAAATTGGTTATAAAGAACAAAGAAGGGGAGGCTTCTGAGCACTTGAGCTTATGGACCAATATCCACGTCTATGATACCAGTGTTTTTTACTCCAGGAGCGACTCTGTCCCTAAGCTGGGCTCTGAGGCCAGCCTCCTTTCTACCCCATAGTCCTCCACTCCTAAAGCAATAGGTCCACAAGTCAATGCCAGGCTCCCAGCCCTTATCCCCTTTCCTCACACAGTCCTTTGGAGAGCAATAAAGCACTATTCAGGGACAAAACCAGATTTTCCAAAGGAAAAGCTGCACCTCCGAGTGGATGTGCAGTAGCTGTCAGGGAACAGTTCTTCCCACCCACTAAGCTTTTAAAACGACTGAAGTGCCACCCTCCCTAATTACCCAATTCAGTGGTTCACACAATGGATCTGCCACTTTCTGAGGAGTTCTGACATCCCTAATTCCCGGAGGCCTCTCAGCTCTGACAGAAGGCATCTGGGGTAATGGAGGGTGGCGCTGGGAGGGCGCATGCAGTTAACTGGAGAGACAGGGATGCAGGTGAGAACTGAAGAGCCACAGTGGCAGATGTCAGGGCTGGAATGGACCCTGGAGGCCAACTGTATAACCTTCTCACCTGGAAAGTGGGGAAACTGAGGCACAGAGGGACACCACTGGACACTGGCCCTCTAGGACTACAATCCAGGCATCCATATATTTATCCATCCATCCATTCATTCACTCTTTGCTCATTTAAAGCATTCATTTGCCAGACACAGTTACAATCTGGTATATAACAGTGAGTACACGTTCACAGTACTTATATTCTAATAAAGGAACAAGAAATAAACATATATTCTGATGTTAAGTTCTATAAGGAGAAATGACAGGGAAAGGAGAGAGAGATGAAGAAGGGATTACTTATTAGACAAGATGGTCAGGGGACACCTGGGTGGCTCAGTTGGTTAGGTATCTGCCTTCGGCTCAGATCCTGATCCCAGGGTCCTGGGATTGAGCCCTGCATTGGGCTCCCTGCTCAGTGGGGAATCTGCTTCTCTCTCTCTCTCTCTCTCTCTGTCTCTCTCTCTCTCTCTCTCGCCCTCCCCCTCTCCCTCTCCCTCTCAAATAAATGAATAAAATATTTTTTAAAAAGACAAGATGGTCAGGAAAGACCTTGAAGATGAGATGAGGTTTGAGCAGAGGCCCATTTGAAGAAAACAGAACTATGTGAGGATGGGGATTCTGGGTAAAAGAGGGATTTTTTTTTTTTTTAGTCTTGTGCAAAGGTCCTGAGGTGGAAACATATCTGTATACTTGGACTATTCCAAAAACAGGATGGAGGCTGGTGGAGCTGAAGCTGAGTGTGTTGGGCTAAAGGTAGTAGAATATGAGTTTAGAGGGGTTATGGGGTCAGATGCTGGGGAAGGCCCCTAGCTCCTCTGCTTCATAAGACAAAAGTAAAGTGTTTAGAGCCAAGATGTTTTGTGACCTGGCATTTCATTGATCCATGCTTAGATACCTTGAATAACAAAAAAATATTTTTAGACCACAGTTTTTCATACCTGGCTCTACTGCCATTTTGAGACTGGATAATCTTTCCTGTAGAGGTCTGTTCTGTACCTCCTTGGCCTCTATCCACCAGACCCTCTACCCACTAGTAGCTGCTTTCCAATTGTGACAACCAAAAATATCCTCACACGCTGTCAGACACCCCTTGAAGGGTTTCTGGTTGAGAAACACTATTTTAGAATAACAACATGTGATTTTCAGAGAAGGAACAATCAAATCCAGTAATTTCCATACCTCATTGTACATTTGGGTATGGGGGGGGCGGTCAGATTATTTTTTTATTTCTCTAAACACAGGTTCAGGAGCACAACCCCAGATGTACAGAACCAATCTGTCCAGGGGATAGTGCCCCAGAATCTTCATAGACAGCTCTCTGGTTGTACACCCCAATTTTTAAAACCCACTCTTTCTCCAACCTTGCCTTTCCTATGGCCCCTCCACAATGTTGCTGCATCTATACTATTATTTTTCCTATATTTCCTTAAATTTGCCCATTTCTTCTACTTAAATATTGCTTCTAAAAAGAGAAAACTCTTTTATCAGCAGTTCTCAAACTGGTATCAAAAATGTAGGAACCACTGGGCATCCTGTGAACCTGAGTATAGCCTGGGGCAGGGTCTGATTCCCATTTCCAATGAGCTCCCAAGAATGCTAATGGCATACAGACTTCCAGAAATGGAAATTACTTCCAGAAATGAAAACTCTCTTTGTCAAATGTAGAAGGTAGTTAAAAAAAGTAAGGGCAAAACCATGTTGAATTGCAAGGAGATGCTATTGGCCGCCAAAGCTCTGAATCTGAGGTCCATCCCCTCTAGTGCTAAAAGCGGACATTAT
This sequence comes from Canis lupus baileyi, assembly GCF_048164855.1. Lineage (NCBI taxonomy): Eukaryota > Metazoa > Chordata > Mammalia > Carnivora > Canidae > Canis > Canis lupus. The sequence goes on along the minus strand of NC_132845.1, from coordinate 42,010,764 downwards.
CAAGAAATGAAGAGGTGTTAAAGAGGGATCTAAGAATATCCAACTGCGGGTGGCGGGCACTGAGGGGGGCACTTGACGGGATGAGCACTGGGTGTTATTCTGTATGTTGGCAAATTGAACATCAATAAAAAATAAATTTATTATTAAAAAAAAAAGAATATCCAACTGCTATTCCCTCCTTGGTTTCTCCAGAAGAACTGAAGCAGGTCAAACCTTCTCATTATATTATTTAATGTTGTTTAATGTCAAGTCTGTGTCCCATCAAAAATTATACCAAATACTTTCTTATTTTTTTAAAGATTTCTTTATTTAAGAGACATGGGGGTGGGGAGGGAGGCAGAGGGAGGGAAGGGAGAGAGCTAGAAGCAGACTCACCACTGAGTGCAGAGCCTGACTTGGGGCTCCATCTCATGACCCCAAGATCATGACCTGAGCTGAAACCAAGAGTTGCACGCTTGACTTCGCTACCCAGGTACCCCTCAAATACCTTTTTAAAAATACCTGGCGACCCCTCACACTTTGAGAAATGCTGAGCTAGCCCAATTCTCCCCATTAAAGAGCTAGGACTACAGAGTCATCGCCGCCCATTGCCCAGTGAGGAAATAAGATCTCAGGGCTGTTACTCCAAGACCAGACTGAGTATCACCTCCTTCACCCTGAGGTCTCCCACCCCATCATTACCATCTGCATTTCCAGCCAATTTCACTAGGGCCAGGTGCCCTCTGGCTGGGAAGTTATTACCATCTGGACTGCCCTGCAGAATCCCACTACTCTGCAAGTGGTGGCCTGGTCACAGGTTCTACTGGAGGAAGAAGCCAATTTCCAAGTGACAATCACTTAGCCAGAGAGATGCAAACAGTGGTAAGAAGCATTAAAGCATTTTAGCCCTGACTTTCATGTCCCAAGCTAAATAAACAGAATTGTATATGATGGCTGAGATGGCAATTTCCTGCCTTTCATAGAGGAAGAAGTCAAAGTTTTTGGAGAGGGTATGTGGGTGTGGCTCATCAGACACTTTTCAGGAGTCCCTTTACAATGCCCCATTACACCTGAGTTCAGGTCCTAGGTCCACCGCTTGCCACTTGTGCGTGTGACCATGAAGCGTAACTGAACCTCTCTACAACTTAATTTCCTCCCAGGGAAACTTAACTGAAAGAATGTGAGAATTAAATGAGGGAAATACATATAAAGCACCTTCACATAGCAAATGCTCAGTTAATTAGCTATTGTGGGGGCACCTCAGTGGCTCAGATGGCTCAGGTCATGATTCCAGGGTCCTGGGATCAAGGCCCATGTCGGGGGGCTCCCAGGTCAGCGGGGAGTCTGCTTCTTCCTCTCCCCCTGCTTGTGCTCCGTCTGTCTATCTGTCTCTTTCTCTCCTTCTCTCTCAAAAGAATAAAAAATCTTTTTAAAAAATTAGCTACTGTGGTATAAGCTCCTCAGCGGTCACTAGTCTCCCACTGGATGAATGTTTCTTTAAAGAAGGAAATAACGAACTAACAAATATTAACTGTTGACTGTTGCCGCCAAAAGGGTTACAATGAAATTTGACAGTGGCCACTACCAACGTAGATGATGAAGGCAGAGGTTGCCTGCCCATCTCCACCTTTCTTGGCTGGAGGTCCTGCTGGACCTACCTTCTGCATCTTTGCTAGGACACGCTCCTCTAACTTTCCAGCAGCTCAGAATGGGCAACTGAGCCTGTTTCTGAAAAGGCAGCTGGTTTTTTGCCCCCTCCTCTCTATGGGTGTTCTTCCCTCTCATAATAAACAGCAGCCTCGCAGTTGTTCCCAGAAGCTGGAGGCTGTTTCTAGGGCCAAAGGTAAGCTTACAGTCACCTGGTCGTCATGGAAACCAAAGCATTGTCATGCTCTCTCCAGAATGACTTGGCAGAGCTGGGAGCCGTCTTTCCATTTCTAACTAATCTCCGGGTGCACATTTCCCTGGAGGAGCATTTCCAGGGACCCCAGAGAAGGGGTCCTCACACTGACCACTGTAGGAGGGAGGGGTCTCTCTGGAAGCATCTGCCTGGTGAGCTGGCCTGTGAAAACCCACAGGTGCCTCCAGCATTCTCCTGAGATACAGACCTTCTCCAGAGTCAGGAGGGCCTGCAGGGGGCCAGTAAGCAGCAAGCAACAACCATTTTCCAAAGTCCCAGACTTTTCAGAAGGCTTGATAACATGGTCTGGCCATATAACACAGTTGCAAAGAAGCATGGTGTAATCTGGTGGGTCTCAGATTACAGTTTACAAGAATATTGCCTGAGATAACTTGTTGCCATTAGGACTCCTACTGTGACCCTAGATATTCTGATGCATAAACCTGAGGTGCCCAAAAGAGTCCCAGTTCCTCCTACCCATCCCCTCCCTGGGTAATCCTGAGAGAGGTGATCACAGGTTGCACTTTGAGAAACACAGGTGTAGGAGGAAGAAGAAGCTGAGCTTCAGCAATCCTGTGTTCTGGACCCATCCTATAGCTGTTTATGTTATTGTCTTGCCAAGAAGTCAGTGGCCTTAATAAGAGAATTGAATCACACTCAAATTTCCCAGTGTTCTAAGGGGCATCACTCACTCCCACTGCTCTTTAAGGGGGTTTCTAAGGCCAAATAGTTTGGGAAGCAATATTTATTTTATTTCTAAGACACACATAAATTGCTTTAGCATATGGAAGACTCTGATATGTCCTGTAGTTAAAAAAAAAAAAAAAAGGTTATGTGATTTTTTTTTTCAACCCAATATTTTCCTAAATTAAGTGCTCACAAAACTCTTTATTTTTTCTTTTACACTACCGGTTAACAACAGCCTTCTGGGATACCTCATTTGGTGAATGGTGGGCTAGAAAAATAACGACAAACATTAATAGTTAATTTTGACTGAGTTATTTCTATGCATCAAGCATTTGACATACACCATCCCATTCAATTACATGAGTGCTCTCCCCAAAGCAACACAACTAGTGAATTGCAGAGCCCAACCCAAGTGTTGTGATGTTGACTTTAAATACTGCTAGGAGCTGCTCAAACTTTGGCAAAGAGCAGTGACAGTGGCATTAGGGCTTCTACTCCGGAATAGATCACAGATAAAGCAGCTTTCTGGACTCAGGAAACTGGTTCAGAAAAAAACAAACTTAGTAGATCATGCGAAAACAGACTGTAAAGGGGAAAATCTGGGCCCCAAAGTCTCAAGTGCCAAGCTTGAAAGTATAAAAACAAAACAAAACAAAAAAACACACCCAACTTTGGGAGTTATCAGCACACTAGGTTTTTCCCTTCCCTATCACATTAGCTTTTGAGTAATGTAGCAGCCAGGCACCCAGCTCCCTGATGTATTACATTAATGCATTATCAGAACCAGCTGTTGCTCTAATGATATGGAAGAAGGATGAAGAGCTTGGGTGATGTATTGCCCCAACGTACTGAGGAGGAGGAACAGAGCAGATCCCGTGCAGGATAGCTCTGCAGTTAGGAAGTCGAGATTGATTTATCAGGGGCATCCCATGCTGGCATCAGGAAAGAGGAGTCGGCTAGGCTGCTGGAATTTATCAACATAATTATGTGCCATGATTTATTAAGTACTAAACAACAAAGGCATCAAAGGCACTTTTTTGTTGTTGTTTTGGCTTAACATTAAAAAAGGACAGAAAAAAAAAAAAAAAAAAAAGAAGGACAGATAACCTTTTTTTTTTTTTGTAGTTTTGGTTTTTACTTTTATTTTATTTATTTATTTATTTTTTTTTTTTTTGGTTTTTACCTTTTTTTTTTTTTTGGTTTTTTTTTGGTTTTTACTTTTAAATGATAAAGTTCCTCTACACACACTTATGAGTGATGAAGTCTTTAAGTAAAGGTAAGATGTGAGCTGAGGTGAATCACCTTTAAACAGGTATGTTTCTCTCCATGAAAGAAAATGAGCCGGTATCAAGTTACTCCTGACACTCCACCCCTCCTCCTCTTTTCAGTTCCCTGGGCTTTAGGGACAACTGAAGTAGTTGAAACCTAAACAGAATTTAGTTAGCATACCAGAGGTATAAGAATGGCCACAGAGACAAAAATGATTGAGAGTTTACTCTATTCCAGCCACTGGGCTAAACTCTTTATGCCCATCCATCTTATTTTACCTAAATTATAACTCTATAAGGTAGGTGCTACTATCAATCCTGTTTTACAAGTGAGGAAATTAGGCATTAGTGATGTTAAACTGATGTTACCCAGGGTTTCATAGTCAGCAGTTAAGCTGATGATTAAATTATAGGTCCCCATGACCCAGAGTCCATGCTATTTATTTATTCATTCATCTGTCCATCAACAAGTATTTACAGAGCCCTACCTAGTGCAAGGTATAGGAGACGCAAGGATGGTTGAGAATGGATAAGCCCTATGTGCATGTAACATAGTTCTAGTAGAATAAAAAGATCCCTCATTCTTGCTATAAATGAAGTAAAGAAGGAGGGTGGGAAGGGACATATGCTCAAAACCGCTAACTGTGTTAAGTATAATAAGTTTTAAGGAAATAATATCTAGAAAATGACCAGAGGTCAGGGAAGAGAGAGTTCATTTGTGATGTAAATTCTACTGCTCAAAACCATCAGAGATATGTGAGATTTTAATCAACATGCACATCTTAGAATCCGTCCAGCATTTTCCAATGCTCCCCTTCTTTCATATACCTACCCAATATCCATACGAATAGGTTCTCTCCATTGCCCCTACACGTAGGTGGTCACATTTTTCAATATCATAAAGTAGAAAACAATATTCTCAGGCTCATCGCTTTACAGGGGACAGTCAGCTGACTCTTCAACCTGCAGCCACCACACCCTATGTGCATTTCAGGGTAGCCAATCTGTTCAAGACCCTGCCAAGCCGGTATGCTTCTCCCATTTTCACTTTCTGTACATACACAGTGTCAATGGGAATGATGACTCATGCAAAGCCTTGTTTTCATCTGTGCAAGAGCTGGGGAAATGTAGTTGGTGTTGCACAAACTTCTGCAAGCGTTCCAAGCTGGCCTTGAAGACAAGACCTCCTCTTCTATTCAGGCGTCTAAATGGCTAGGAATGTGACAGATAACAGACCCTCCAGAATGCAAAGGCTAAGAATAAGGTACAGCCCAGTGTGGGAAGGTCACTAGAGAACCAGTACAGAGTCGGTGGTCTTGAGCTAGCTGGAGGCCAAATGGTGAAGAGGACATCTTTTTACCTCCTAGTCCTCTGCCTGATTCCCTTCACCCAGTTATTCTGGATGTCATATCTTATCCAGCTATTCTAAAACAGGGTTACTCCTAGCTAAGAGATTTGCCCTAAGGGCTAAAGTCCTTTCAATTTCCCAGAAGCAATCTCATTTTAAGAAGGAACTCTGGGGGACACCTCGGTGGCTCAGCGGTTGCGTGTCTGCCTTCGGCTCAGGGCATGACCCCAGGGTCTAAGATCGAGTCCCGCATCAGACTCCTTGTGGGGAGCCTGCTTCTCCCTCTCCCTATGTCTCTCTCTGTGTCTCTCATGAATAAATAAATAAAATATTTTTAAAATTAAAAAAAATTTTTTTTAATTTAAAAAAATTAAAAATTTTTTAAAAATGAGGGAACTCTGGAATACTTGATAGAACAAATGGTGGATTCTCAGGCACTGGATGAAGAGTGAAAGGTAGATTTCAAAACAGAGAAACCCATCCATCACTGTTCAGATCATGCCCTGTTGATGGTCAGCTACATCATCTAGTTTTAAGGCTGATTCTTGAATCTGTTTTCCATTTATGGTCTATGGAAATTATATTTATTCTAAGAATCCACTTAGCAACTGTATTAGTCAGGGTTCTCCAGAGAAACAGAACTGATAGAATGTATATATTTAGAAAGAAACGCATTATAAGGAACTGGCTCATGCAATTATGGGGACTAACAAGCCCCAAGATCTACAGAGTGAGTCAGCAAGCTGGAGATCCAGGAGAGCCACGGGTATAACTTCCCGTCTGAGTCCAAAGGCCTGAGAACCAGGAAAACCAATGGTGTCATTCCAATCCAAAGGCTGGTAGGCTCAAAATCCAGGAAGGGCCAAACTTTCAGTTCAAGTCCAAAACCCTTGTTCCAGTTTGAATGTAGTCCAGCAGTAGAAATTCTCTCTTACTTGGGGAAGGGTCAATCTTTTTGTACTAGTCAGGCCTTCAACTGATGGGATGAACCCCACCCACAGTTAAGAGGGCAATCTGCTTTATTCCATGTACCTATGTAAATGTTAAACTCAGCTAGAAACATTCTTATGGGAATACCTACAATAACATTTGTCCAAATATCTGGGTGACCAGTGGCCCAGGCAAGTTGACACATAAAATTAACCATCACAGAAAGAACAGTAACAAAAGTAACATAAATCTAAAAGATAAATCCAAAATAGTATAGAGTACTTTCCAGATTACAGAGGTACATCAAGCACTCTTTTCTGATCCTGACCCTGAGGGTAAGCAATATTACCACCATTTTACGTTATAGTAAAGGAAAGTCTGAATTAAATAGTTTGATTAACTTATCCAATGGCCCCAGAGCATTACCCTCAGAGTCTAATTTCTGTTGGTATTCTAGTTCCTTGCGTTCCTTAACACACAGTGATTCTATACCATAATAAACTCAACATCCCAGAATGACAGATAATTTGACACCAGAAGAAAAAGATTGAGGCACGTTTTCATTCTTGAAACCTCCTCCTGAGATCAGGAGTCCTGAAGCCTGGTACTTCCTGCTCTCTGCCCTCATACCTCCTCTGTGGGAACCCCAAGGCTTCTTTTCGCTGAGGATAATTTTCCAACATGATGACATTTATTCTCACACAGTGAGGACTCCTATGTGAACCTTAACTGCTCTGGCACACAATCAGTTATGCAGTATCAGTTATGCACAGAGATACGTCCAAAGGTCTGTATTCTGGCCACTGTGATGTAAATTCTTTGAGGAAAGGTATTTAGTGTGTCTGGTTCACTGCCTCGCCCCCATAGCTGGCACTGTGCCTAGCAGTTTTAACCAGTGGACAGCTGGACAATGGAGAAGAGAAGATAAATTCATAAAGAGAAAGGCACATCATGATATCACCTTACATGGGGAATCTCCTTTGGTATAGACACTTAGCAAACCAAGATAAAGTTGCCTCCTTGTGAATGAGATGGTTTAGAAAAAAATATCTAGATATAAAACTAACCTGGATATGTGGTTCAAGGTGTACTGATAACACATGCTTGATAACAGCGACTATAATTGCATATATGGTCCAATCAATTCTTTTTATTTTTTTTAATTTTTTTTTTCATTTATTTATGATAGTCACACAGAGAGAGAGAGAGAGGCAGAGACACAGGCAGAGGGAGAAGCAGGCTCCATGCACCGGGAGCCTGATGTGGGATTCGATCCCGGGTCTCCAGGATCGCGCCCTGGGCCAAAGGCAGGCGCTAAACCGCTGTGCCACCCAGGGATCCCGGTCCAATCAATTCTAAAACAAAATGAATGCACAGCAATGTGAATACTGACTGCAGATATATCTTGCTGTTGAAATGAAAATGTGGCTACAGAGTCATGGGCATCAAGTTTTTGCTATCATTATTGTACTTTAGTCAATTTGGTAGGGTCCTTTTTCTAAACAAAGGAAAGAGCTCTGTCACACAATAATTTCGTGTACATGAGCCAGGTTCCAATCCTACTTTAGTTCTTATTACAGTCTGGTAAGTACCACTTTACTTGGTTGGTTCTAGGCTTGTCTTCCTACAGACTATAAATTTACTTAGGGACAGGGTTTCTATCTTATTTATACTTAAGCAACTCATTGGCCATGGTTGGAACTATGATTAGTCTGCATACATTTCTGGATTAAAACCTAGAGAATGTTCATTATTTGCAGCAGCAATATACCCTAATAATCAAAAGAGCAGTCTACCTTGGCTTTAATCCAAGATGAGTGGCCACATATGAGCCACATATCCTGTGGAGTTTCAGATTTCCCACCAGAAACTTGTAGTTAGGGGCAGCCCCGGGGGCTCAGCAGTTTAGCGCCGCCTTCAGCCCAGGGTGTGATTCTGGAGACGAGGGATCGAGTCCCACATCAGGCTCCCTGCATGGAGCCTGCTTTTCCCTCTGCCTGTGTCTCTGTCTCTCTGTCTCTCTCTCTCTCTCTCATGAATAAATAAATAAAATCTTAAAAAAAAAAAAAAAAGAAACTTGTAGTTAATATTATTTAGAATTCTGGAAATATGGCAGTAGCAGTATAATTTCTGATTCTTCCAAAATCTTCACATTAAAAGTAATGAATTAATAAAAGTAAAAAATAGTGTTTATGACAATAAGGTATCTACCTGAATGTCAAAATATAAGCAGGTGGGAGCAAACCATCAACATCCCCAATACTTAGTATGCTACCCGCATCCACATGGAAGGAAGTAGAAGGAAACAACAGGTCATGTGACAGCGTTGACAAAAGGAGAACCCCAATATGACCAGGAGGCAGTCACTGGAATGTGTGATTACCAACTTGAGAACACCAGCTGAAATTAGGGAAGATATTTTCCAGTCCATTGGGGGTGGGGGTGGGGGGTTGAGGACAATGTATCCCTGGTAAGATATGAAGGGGCTGAAGCACTCCAATCTTTGTAAACCCTAACTGACCAGTTAGGGCTGCTTCCAAGACTGTCTCACACTGAGAAGACATTGTTGGATATGAGCTGAGAAAATACAATAGGGATGAAGGAAGAAAAAAGTCCAGAAAAATGTGAGAAAGGAATAAAGAGGGGCAGCCCAGGTGGCTCAGTGGTTTAGCACTGCCTTCAGCCCAGGGCCTGATCCTGGAGACCCAGGATAGAGTCTCACGTCGGGCTCCCTGCAGGGAACCTGGTTCTCCCTCTGCCTGTGCCACTGCCTCTCTCTCTATTTGTGTCTCTCATGAATAAGTGAATAAAATCTTTAAAAAAAAGAAAAGAAAAAGAAAAAGGAAGGGATAAAGAACCAGGCCATCACAGAGATCAAGACACAATTTTTAAAAAACTATATGAGAAAAAGAAGGCAGAAGAGGGAGCTCTATGAAGTAGAAAAACCACCTAAAATAAGACTCTAAAATTTCATGAAATATAATCTCACATAAAAATGAGTAACAGAGAGACATCTGGGTGGCTCAGTGGTTAAGCATCTGCCTTGGGCTCAGGGCATGATCCCAGGGTCCTGGGATCGAGTCCCACACTGGGATCCCTGCAGGGAGCCTGCTTCTCCTTCCGCCTGTTTCTCTGCCTCTGTGTATCTCTCGTGAATAAATAAATAAAATCTTTTTTAAAAATGAGTAACAGAAAAGAATCATAAGCATACCTCATACAAATTTATTAAAAGAAAGAACCTGAAGGATAAGGAGAATAAAATCCCTACAGGTAACGAAAGCATGCTGGATACTGTCAAAAATAAGATCAACTTTCTGACACACTATTTCAATACATGCCCAGAGGTATTAAGAAAGTGATAGAATATGTGGGAAACAACACAAATCAACACTAGAAAACCTTAGAAATGAGGTGACAGGATTTAAGAATTATACATTTAAAAAATTTGAGTAATGAAAAATTAACTAGAAAAAAAAACATAAAGGCAAATCAAGAAAATAATACCTCTGGAGCAATAAAAAGACGTTTAAATCATGATGTATAACCCTTTAGAGTTCACTTTCCCCCTCTGACCCAGGAACCAGCAATTCTGGTGATTAACAGCCCTGTCACCTTGGACCCACCCTACTACCAGCCCACAATAGACATGTAATGTGAGCAGGAACCAAATCTTTGCTGTACTAAGCTACTTGGATTTGAGGCTTATTTGTTATAGTAGCATTATTTAACCCATACTGACTTAAATGGGCATCTAAAATGTGCTTAAACATGCAGATCTCAAAAATCTTTTTAAAGCTGTGACATATCTTCTCAAATGTGAACTCACACATATTGCAATTGATGATAAATAATGCAATTGTGAATGAGTAAAACATCATTCTTATTAACTTTGCACTTTCTAAATGCATGACCAGAGTGAAGGCAATTGCTTCTCAAGCATTAGAAGAGCATATTGAGCTTGGATCCCTGGCTGGAGTCCCAAAGATAAGCTCTAGCAGGTAAAAATAATTTCTTTCTCTCAAGGGAACACATCATTATCATTAACAATAAAATCCCTCACTTCTCATATCTCAGGTTCTGGATTACTGAGACGAACATGATATAATTTCCAACCAGGAGGTTGGGAACACTAAACATACTATTACCACTTTTATTTTAATCACTAACAATAACAATAGTTACCTTCTATTCTCTGTTAGCCACTGTTTCTGAATGCTTTAAATGAATGAACAACATATATTCAGTGATGAATGAATAAATGAATGAATGATGTGGGGTTTGTAAATGTTATTAAAAGAAACATGAGATTTAGACCCATAGAGACAAAGAGGTGAAGACATTCTAGTCAGAGGGAACAATGGGAATAGAAGAAAGGAGAAGGGGATATATGTGCCACATAAAGGGAAAGTGAATAGGCAGTTTTGGCAGGAAATAGAATTTAAACTTAATCTTACAGATAAAGAGGATTCATGGAAAGCTTCAGATCAGGGGACTGGGATGACAAAGCATTGTTCAAAGAAAATTGTCCTAACAGCAGCACAGGATAAAAATTAGAACAGAATGAGGCTGGCACCAGGGAAATGAGTTAAGAAACTATTACCATAGCTCAGCCTTGATGGGATGTGGGCCAAAGATTTAGTTGTAAAGACTGGGTGTGACTAAATTTTAGCCAATGACTTATGAGTAGAAGTATGATGTGGGACCTCAGGGAAGTCTTATAAAAAGGAGGAGGTGCATCCTCCTTTGCCCCTTCATTCATCTTACTGCCTGGAACATAGAAGTGGTGGCTGATGTCCAATGGCTATTTTGTACCATGAGGACTAGAGCCACATGAGATTTTGAAGCAGAGAGTTGGGTCCCCAATATGTTCATGGAGCCATGATACTAACCAAAGACTGCTTCTGGATTTCTGTCACATCAAAGAAACATAAATAACCACCTTATTCAAGTTATTTAGACTTTCTATTAGAAGCAGCTGAATCTACCTGCATGATAGGAAAGGTTAAAGAACAAGAGAAGAACCTAATGAGCCAATCAAATACCGTTGATAGAGGAGTTAAGTATTTGTGTCCTACCACCTGAATTTAGATTCTGTCTCAGCTATTAACTTTAGAGGCCTACACAAGCACCTCAGTTTCAATAGGGGTTAAAAGTGGAATAATAATAAATAGTAACCACTAATTGGATTCTTGGGATGATTAAATGCAACAACTAATGTAAAATGCTCAGCATGCTCTTTGATGCAAGCTTTATTAAGTGATGCTAAATAAAGTAAAATGTAATGGGCCCAAAGAGAAGAAAGCCCAAAATTCTTAGGGACGGGGTATGAATAAAAATAAATGACCACTTTCGCCAGAAGGTTGGGGGAAATTATAAATGCTTTTTTGGAAAATACATTTGTCAGGCTTCCTTGCCCCCATCCAGGAGCCACCCTGGTACTGTGAATGCAAAAAAACACAGAAAATGTAGCATTCTCGGCCCTCCTGGCTTCTGGCCACCTCAGGATGGGGCCTTTGACCACAATTCCAGTTTCACATCCTGTTTAATGGGCTTATGGGCAACACTTTATCAACAGTCTATCAACACCATTGATCTTCATGTTCCAGGAAATGCTGTTCTGTTGGGAAGAAGAGTCTCTTGGCTTCATTTCTGCATAAAAGGGTCTGATTATATCAAAGGGATGTTTGGCTTTTCAGCATGTTGGGTTGATAAACAGTGACAGAATAGTGAAGGAGGTGGGGCTGGAGGTCTGTGAAGCTGCAAACTCTTTCAGAGAAATGAGGTTACTTCTCAATCCCCCAAATACTTCATGAGGAGCTGGAAGGTTCTGAGAGATATAACAGCTCTATGAAAGACATGAATCTTTGATTAACACTAAAAAAGGCAAGGGAAAAAAAGGGGGTGGAAATGTACATACTTTAATTGCAAATATAGTTATAGCTATGTGTGGGGAATATATTTGAAGATGACATCATCACAGTTCCATATTTGCTAAGTTTTGATATGGGGAAAAAGGAGAATGACATATGGGAGAAGCATGGGCTGAGAGTAACACGAAATCTGACAGATTTAGATCATATTCTTCTCCTCAGTATCAATGTGTTTACTGAAAAATGAGTTGTGGTAAGAACTAAGTAAAATAATATAGATAAAAGGGCTTAATAGACCATGGGTCCCTCTCATGCTAAAACATCCATGGATAGCTTGATAAATAGAGACAGGGGAGGAAGCCAAGGACAGTTTCTTTAGAATCTGCAAGCATCTTTGTTTTGAACTTTGCCCTTCTTTATATATCCTTAAAGCTCAATCCAGTCTCAATTGTGTTTTTGCTTTAGATTTACAACGTGATTTTTTTCCCCCTTCACTATAAGTTTAAATAAAGAAACTCTGTTTTGGATTTTTGAAAATTTTTCCTGGTTTCTTATTCCCTACCCCTAAAACAAAGAATGTTCCTCTTGGAAAACATCCCAGTAATTGTATCTAAACAAGGATGGCTGTTAGAGAAATGGAATGTGCTGTTGCTATGGATTTGATGTTTGTATCCCCACCCTGCCTGAAATCCATGTGTTGAAGTCCTAGTCCCCAAGGTCCAAGGTATTTGGACATGGGGCTCTTGAGAGGTAATTAGGGTTGCATGAGATCGTGTGGGTAGACCAGTAGTATAAATTCCAGTCTGGTTTGGCAGGCTCAAGACCTAAAAAGAGCCAATTTTTCAACTCTAGTTCAAAAGCAGGAAAAGACTGATTTCCCAACATAGTCAAGCAAGAGGAATTCCCTCTTAGCCAGTTTGTTCTATTTAAGTTTTCAACTGCTTGGATGAGGCCCACCCACATTAGGGAGGGCAATCTGTTTAACTCATTCTACCAATTCAAATGTGAATGTCATCTAAAAACACCTTCCCAGAATAATGTTTGACCTATTGTCTGAATTTCCCATGGCCCAGTCAAGCTGACACATAAAATTAACCATGACAGTACCCACAGAGTGAGTTATAAATTTTTTTTCACAGTGCTTGCCATATGACAGTTGTTCAATAAACCTTAGCTATTGACACTTTCATCATTATTATTATTCTCAAAAGTCTCCTTATTTCTTCCCAGAATAGAAACGTCTGAGAAATAGTTTCAGGTACCAGAAAAAGGCTGGTGTTCTCAGATGGCTGCTTCAACAAGAATTAGTTCCTTCCTTAAGAACCCACTGGCCAAAGGTGACCATTTGTTTAGAAACAGCAAAATCCTCCCTAAATTGTCAGGTTAGTCAGCAACCCTACCTCCATTCTGGGAACACTCCCTTCCTCCACAACTTTCTGGAAATCTTGGCTAAGAATTGAAGAGACTACAGGAGGTCAAGGAAGGAAGCATGATAAAACTTGGCCACTGTAGTTCATCTGAGTTCCGGGTTGCAGAGTTTAAATAATGGCTCATGGCACATACAATCAGGGGCTTGCCAAGAATTAAGGGGTCTTACTGACTGCTCTGCTAACTTATGAGTCCTCATTATGTTTCTCCAAGCTGAAAAACTCTGCTTAGAACCACAAAAACAATGCCCTTTCTGGCCTGGCCCCTTTGAAGGTCATAAATCACTTTAATTAAGAACAGCTTTAATAATGGAGAACTCAAGATGCCACACGAGGGTACTGTGAGCATCTATGAAATTAGGATGAAAAAACTCCCGTTTTGTACCTTCCCCAAGATCATTTTCTGCTGAGTTAAATGCTTCTCTCCCAGCAGTGTCCAGCGGTGGAGTTCAATGAGGAGCTGTGGTACCACCTGCTCACAACATCTCATTCCCTGCTCCCTCCTGGCCAGAGTTGGACCAGAGGATGCTCCACTTGACAGGCCTGTCACATCTCTCCTGACGTGAGTTAGCCCAAAGGAGGCTGGGGGCGGGGGTCTGTTCCAAGTCCAGGAAGCCCCTTCCTCCCACTAGACCATGGTCAGCCAAGTGTGGTAAAGAATTTATCAAGCTGAAGTATGAAATTAAAACTGAAGTATATACACGAGAGCGGGGTTTTTCAACCTCAGCACTATTGATACTTGTATTGAGTAATCATTTGTTGTGAAAGGCTGTCCTGTGCATTTTAGGATATTTAGCAGCTTCCTGGCCTCCACCCACTTGATGCCAGTAGCATTTGCCCCTCCAATTGTGACAAAGAAAGATGTATGCAGACACTGCCAACCATCCCCTGGGTGTATGGCTGCCAGAGGTAGCAAATAAAAATACAGTTCACCCAGTTAAAGTTGATTTTTAGACAAACAACAAATCATTTTCAATATGTGTATTCCCATGCAATCTTTAGGACACACTTCTATGAAAAAATTGTCATCTGAAATTCAACTTTTACTGGGCATCCTGTGTCTTATTTGGTAACCCTCCCTGAGGGGCAAAACTACTCCCAAGTGAGAAACACTGCCCCAGGCACTTGGTCTTAACTGCATATTACAATCACCTGGTAAGCCTTTAAACTGCACTTATCCCCTGACCAATTAAACCTGAATCTACAAGGCCAGGGCCAGGTCATAGATAATTTCTTTTCTTTTTTTTTTTTAAGTCACCCCAAGAGATGCTGCTATGCAGTCAGGTTGAAAACTGTTGCCACTGTATTTATAAAAAATTCCCAAATGGTAATATTAATATCTGAAGTACTTATAAAAAGAAACTGAAACCAATGAGCAAAGATCCTTGGCCCCCAATGCAGACCTTTTGAAACAGAATTATCTGGGGCCAATGTTTGCTCACCCCACAGTCTTACTAAGTGTTCCTGGTGATTCTAACTGTCAAGCAGGTATGGGAACCTGTGCCTTAGCGAAACTCTCACATATGTGCACAGGACTCTCCTACTAATCACGCCTATAGTAGGAGAACCCCAAATGTCCATTTGTGGAAGAACGGCTAAATAAATTGTGGTAGAGTCACACCAGAGAATATTATGTGGCAGTGAGAATGAATAATTTACAGGTGCCTGCATCAACGTCAATATTTATAAAGAACATAATGTTAGAAGGGATAAAAACTCAAAAACAAGCAACTCCTCACAATAAATTTTCCATATCCCTTAAAGATACACAAATGTGTACTAAACCTATAATATGGGAAGGATAAAATCAAAATCCAGAGTAGTGATTCTGTTTCTCCAGAGAACCTTGACTAATACACCAGGGGATGACGATGGGGTTTGGTTGACGACCACACTTTGAAAAACACTGTTCTTCAGAATAGCTGACTAGTGTTGCCTCTTATAAAATGTCAGTGTCAAAAAAAAAAAAAAAAAGTGCCATAAAAGACCAACAACAAAAAAGTAAGCGAATCCTTCTAATTCAAAAGGAGACTAAAGAGACATGATGACCAAATGCAATGTGTGAATCTTTGATAGGATCTCAAGTTTAAAAAAATCACACATAGTTATAAAGAACATTTTATGGGACAACTGAGGGAATTTGGATAATATAAGCTATATGTTAGATAAGATCATTGTATCAGTGTTACATTTCTTAGGTTTGATAACAATATCCTGGTTATATGGGAAACTGCTACTATTCTTAAAAAAAATACAAACTCAAGTATTTAGGGAAATGACATGCCATTCATGATGTTTGTAATTACTTTCAAATAGTTTATCCAAAGAAAAACAATGTGTGTTTATATGATGCACCTAGACACAAACACACAGACTAAAAGAGATTCATGCTGAGAAAGAGAAAATGTCAAACAAAATAATAAGCAATCACTGAAACACCTGTTATACGTGATGTACCAATTAGGTGTTGGGTGTAAGTGAATAAAACAGCACTGTTCCTGCCCTAATGATCTGATCTTCTGGTGTGTTAGTTTCCTAGGGCTTCCAAAACAGACTATCACAAACCAGGAGGCTTAAAACAACAGAAATTATTCTCTCACAGTTCTGGAGGCTTTTAAGTCCAGAATCAAGGTGGCAGCAGGGCTGGTTCCTTCTGGAAGGTCTGAGACAGAACTGAATCCATGCCTCTCTCTTTGCTTTGCTTCTGGTGGCTGCCGGCAGTCCAAGCTTGGTATTCCTTGGCCAGAGATGTAATACTCCAGTCTCTGCTCCATTGTCATGTGGCTTTCTTCCCTGTGTGCCTCTGTGTCCAAATGTCCCCTTTGCATAGTGACACCAGTCATTGGATTAGGGCCCACCTTAATCCAGTGTGACCTCATTTTAGCCCAACTCATTCTATCTGCAAAGACTCCATTTCCAAATAAGGTCAAACTCTGAGGTTTGGGGGGGGGGGGGAGTTACCTAGGAAACAAGTGTTCCTGCACCTGGGCCAAAGCCATGAGGAAGACGGTGGTCAGGAGCCTAGAAGCACATGTCTCCTACAAAAGCCCTGGGCCCCTTCTCTCCTTGAAATCACAGAAGTCAGCGCCCAGAAGTCAGCGTCCAGCACAGGGCCAGCCATGGTACACATCAGCGGCACCAAAGCTTTCCTCAAAGCTAAAACTCGGCCATCCCAGCATTGTAGCCTAATTGCATTATGCAAGATGACTCTTTCCTCTCCTTTACGAGAAACAAAGGCTGCTTCCTGCTAGCACATTCCTTAGAGTGGTGCCACTCTTCCCTTACCTTCTGAGCCATCCTTCCTTGGAAACCCACCTGCCAGCCCCTACCCGTCACCCTTCTATACCTGTCCTTTCTCAGCAGCAGTGGTTCTCACCGAAGAGTTTCAGCCATGAAAATGTATGAACATATGTCCTCAGCTTCACGGTCAAAAGGGAATCCAATCAAGAATCTGGTGGTGCATTTGCAAATTAAAAATTCATACCATAATGAGCAGAGCCATTCAAACTAATAATTACATAAACTCCCGTTATGGGTGGCATGGTAATTACAACAGGTACTTCTAGCAAATTTTAAAAGCAACTTAGGTTTCCATTTCCTTCGTGAAGAATGCAATAGCAGGTGCGTCCCTGCACTGCCAGGTGGGGGAATCCTCTTAGAAACTGATAGAGTAAAACAAGGGCATAAATCCCAATTCCCGTTCTCCCAGGATGGCGGGAAATTTGCCATGAAGGAGGAAGATGGTGAGAGTGTCAATAAAACTATTTGAAACTATGATCATGGCACATGTTTGTCAGGGTGAATACACCTCTGAGGGCTTTCTGACTACTGCTTGTGCCACCTTCCTTCTTCCCCACCGTGCTCTGGCCCTACTGGCCTCCCTTCTGCTTCGAGAATACCCACATGAATTCCTGCTCTTGGCCCTCAGCCCTTGCTGTTTCTCCCACCTGGAATGCACAACCCCCGCATCTTCCCAAGTTCAGGTGCTGCATCCTCAGAGAGGCCCTCCAACCATCTGTGCCAGGTACTATCACTGCACACCATTTAATTGTCCCTTAGTACTCCCTTACTGTACCTGATAATTCAGGATTTCTTAAAACCACATTCAAGGTCTGCCTCCCACACTAGAACGTAAGTTCCATGAGAACAGAGACCTTGGCTGAGCTTTCATGGCTCTGTCCCTAGGCCCACTAGTGCATTTGGCACTCGGTCGGCATTCGCTAAATGTCCATGAGTGAATAAAAAATATGAATGAAGGAGTAAGTCAATGAATACATGCTCACATCCGTTGTTCTATTTAAGCTTCGAACAATCCTGTGAGGAAGGTACTGTTCTTATTTGCCTTTTACAGATAAGAAAACAGATTTAGAGACATTCGGGCATTTGCCAAAGGCACTAGCTCTGTTGTGGCCAAGCCTGGCCCTCCAGCTTGGACCCTCTGTGTGTGTCATGTCTTGCCAGAATGTGAGGGCTGTGCTGTCTCCAAAGTCAAGGAAAAAGGGAAAGAAGAATAGCCAAAAAGTTGATTAATTAGAACACAGTCTCCTCCTCATTTTACTAGCAAACAAAAAGGTCCCTTCCTGTCCAGCCCCAGTGGGGACTCGAGCAAGGGCAATACTCGCCTGTCCTAAAAAGCAGGGTTATGGAATCTCTATCCTTCTCTCCGCCACAGCACAGAGCAGCCTGTTTCAGATACACCATCTGAGGGGCTCAGGAGTATTTACTGAGAGACTGCACTTCACACAGACTGGTAAATGAAGATCCTCAGATAGGTTACAGCCAGGATAGGAATTCTAGTGCCTCACTGGGTAGCCCCCTACACCCATCAAGGTCCAGAGAAGTCAAAGTCATGGATAGCAGAGGATTCCTTGGTGTCCTGCTCCTGGCTCTGCCCCTGACTTTGTGGCACAAGGGGTTACTTCCTCTCTCAGAGTCTGTTTCTCCTCTGTAAAGAAGGCATCATAACCATACCAATCTTAGAGGGTATTGAGGATTAGGATAAGTCAGTCAGGTAAAATTCTCAACCCGAAGCCTGACACATGCTGAAAGCTCAAATATCATCACCAACCTTGAGAGTCACGGCCAATTCTCCAAAAGCTCTGGGCAATGCACCGACCTTGAGAGTCACAGCCAATTCTCCAAAAGCAACAGGACCTCATTCCTCAAGCACAATAGCTTTCCCAAGTCCAGGTAGTGCCATCTTAACTTGCCCCTCATCCCTAGTAATGACAACCCAAGACACATCATCCAGCCACATTTCTGTTGATCAAGATCAAAGTCAGGACCTTTGAAGGGGCCTTTTTATCAGAGTCATTGACCTCCTAGCACACGGTCAGCCTGCAAGTGATTCTGTAACAACTTGGTCAATACCCCTCCAGAAATGTCTCAGCCAGACTGGATGGCCCACTAGGGCCTGTTCCACAGCGCTTAAATCCACATTAATCTGGACTCCCCCCTTGAAAGAATCTCATGGAAGGAGGAAGAATTCCTATTCTCCCCAAGGGCTTTCTGGAAGTGACAATGTTGGGGAAAGAAAGATGGGTTTCCTCCCTGCCTCCATCTGACTTTACACGTGTCAGAACTGAGGCTTGGCTCACATAGCTCCCACAGAGTTGAATGGGGATTTGAATCTAGATCTAACTCAATCCAAAGCCCTGTTTTCTCCATTGAGAAATGCAGCCAAAGGACGTCAACATGCTTTGCCTGATAAAAGGTACTCTGTCCTCAGATATCTATCCCCACCCACCACTGCCGGGGCTGGAACTGGCTCTACCACAGCCATGCCCACCAAAACTGGTCAAATGACAAGGGCACAATTCAAGAAGGGGTTGACATACCTGTATGCTACGTTTACACAGCTACTGCCTCTCTTCTCCCCTAAGCAACCTCCAAGCCTATTCAAAGCTCTCAAAACCTACCATACCAATAATCATTCATTTATTCCTAATTATGGGCAAATAAAAGTGAACTTAACATGGAACGAAGAGTATAGCCTATGTGGGCTGCTTTGTCATACCCTCTATATACCTACTGCATCAAATTCTTTCCTTCAGACTCCATCCCATAATTGTTCACTCAGTGCTAGGATCACTTAATTCATAGCTATCTTGCACATCAGGATAAGTACTAAGTCTTGTTCGCTACTATGTCTAAGTGTCTGGCATGGAGTACTCAATACATGATGGTGGATAGGTAGGTGGGTGGGTAGGTGGATGGTTGGATGGAAGGAGGGGAGGCAGGAAGGGAGAGAGGGAGTGAGGGAGGAAAGTTGTGAGGAAGGGTAGTAGGAAGGGAGGGTGGAAGGGAGGGACTGACAAACAGGTGAGTGGATGGATGTGAAATCTGGTGATCTACTAGGCCCTGTTCAGGCATAATTTGCAGTTTGTCTGGTACAATGTTGCTGACAAATTCAGCTTTACCAGGTCATCCTCCTTGGAATCTTTCCCAGATTTCGGGGGATGCCTCATTAGTTCCATTTCACAGATAAATAAACCAAGATGCAGAGAAGGGCCTTAGCCAAGGTGACCCAGAGGGTCGGTGATGGATGAGTCAGGAGACTCAAGGTCTCCCAGTCCTTTGTCCTGTCCTCTTCTCCCTCTTCTCATAGCACTGGATGCCCTGAATTTCAATTAATCCTGTGGCCAAATTGAGAAAATCTTTGTCTTTCTTTCTTTTTTTTTTTTTTTTTTTTTTTCTTTCTTTCTTTTGACATGGAAATACTTCCCATCCTCTTCCCTCTCAGGCAAGTACCAGTTTTTGAGTTCTGGGTATGTGGACCCAAGAAAAGTCTATAAGTCCATGATTCTCAAACATCAATGCGCTAAAGAATCACCTAGGGAATCCACTGTGGATTCCTGGGCCACATCCACAGAAATTTCTATTTAGTAAGTCTGCAGTGGGGTTGGGGAAATGGTCCTTCTAAATAATTACCCCAGATAAAAAAAAAAAAAAAAAAAAAAAAAAAAAAAAAAAATAAATAATTACCCCAGATGATATGGGGCACTGAAGTCCAGGGACTGGCCCCTTGGGTTAGTACAATCTCTGATGAGGGGATAGGACCAGGGGCTGAAGAACAATGGTCAGGGAACCCCATGTTGACCTTGTGGCCAGGTCATGCCCCTTGGGAGGAGTTTGGCATCCCCTTTGGAGCAAGGTAGTTGAGCCCACCAGGTAGTAGAGGATCACTAGAGGGGACACTGAATAATCCAAAGGAGCAACAGTAAAGATGATAGCCACAGTCTACAAGGGACCAGCCCCCTGTGCTCCCCTCAAGTCCACTAGTTTCCTGGGCCCTCAGCTTGTCTAAGTATCTTAAATAAGCCAGTAGACAAGAGGAGAAAACCCTATCACTGATTGATTTCAGATTTCTCTCACCTAGGAAGCTGAAGTTTCAGTGTCCAATTTAATTTAGAAAAATACCAAAATAATGTTTCTTGGTCTCTGGTATTTTTTTAAAGGTTTTATTTATTTATTCATGAGAGACAGAGAGAGAGAGAGAGAGAGAGAGAGAGAGAGAGGGGCAGAGACACAGGCTGAGGGAGAAGCAGGTTCCATGCAGGGAGCCTGACATGGGACTCGATCCCGGGTCTCCAGGATCACACCCTGGGCTGAAGGCAGCGCTAAACCACTGAGCCACCCGGGCCACCCTGTTCTCTAGTATTGAGTAGAAAATTCCACCAGTACATTTCCTTATTTTTCTGGAGCAGACCCTGCCCTGAAAAGAGGACTCTCTGGAGATTCCACATAAAAGGTCCTACTCACTCTTATTTTGCATGAGGTAGGCTACACTGGAGATGCAACGAGAAGCTATGAACTCCTGGAAAGGGTTTTTAGTGTCTCTGGGCTTTAGTTTCCATCTCTGTGGGTGGGGAAGAAAAAAAAAAAGGTGGAAAAAATTCCTGCCTAGTTCAATTAAAATAATCAGGGGATCCTACTTCTGCAATTTCTAATTGAGCATATATTATGTATTGGACTTTTTACTGGAAACAATTATGTGTAAGATAAACACAATTTCTGCTCTCCTGGGACCCTTAGTAAATATTTATTTCTTAACCCAAGGCCCTCTGACTTTCTTAAACTACACTATTATTCTGACTTTCCCCACACCACCATGAAAGTCTTATTCAAATACCTTCTGTTTGTGTATGCTATTTTATAGAAGATGGCCTCACGCCAGGCCACGTCCTAGAGGCTTTGCATGCATTTAATTCTCAGAACAACCCACCGAGAGATAAGTGCATTCTCTCTCCTACTGTAAAGATGAGGAAATAGACTTGGAAGGTCACCCTGATAAATGGCAGAACTCAGGTTCAAACCCAGGCAGTCTGACTCCAAATCCAGACCCCGAGACCCTTCAACTGCCCAACAGAAAAGGCTGGGATGTGACCATGGTCCTCCTACCCCGATTCAAAGCCAAAACATTACACAGCCTTAGCCTCCTGCCAAAGTCCTATGCTTGCCACCCCACCTGACTATGGCCTCAGCAAAGAGTTCATCTCTCCTTCCGTCCACTTGAATGATTTCATTTTTCCTCTGATTCCTAGCCTAGAAATTGCTCTGCTAAAACGTTGATTTACCACGGGTGCTCCCACTATGGGGCAGGTCCTTTAATTGCTTCCTGAAGGAGCCTTTGGTGCTCTTCTGAGAGCCCTGATTGGAATTTTTAAAGACTTATAATTTCCCAAAGCAAGCTGTCATTAAAATTCCACAAACCTCACAGCTAGCATCTCAATCTCCCCACTGGTCTGGGCTCAGGCTGGCATCTCTCCATTGCTTCCCAGGGGTTGATCTTGGGAGGGTCCCTCTGATCTCTGCACCTACATTTCCTCCTGCCTGCCCTGGGGGGCTGTTATGAGGCCCAAATGAGAAGGTGCACATCAAATTTTTAGGGCATACCTGGAAAACTAGGTTCTCAATATTAAGGTGAATGAAGCTGAGTACCGAATTTCACTGCAATTCAGGACGGGTTAGGGACTTGTCTAAGGTCTCACTGTTAGAGGTGGTGTCTCCTCACAAGTCCAATACTTCATAACGCTTCCTGCATTATAATGCTTCCTGGGATCATACCCCATGATCACAAGGGACTCTAATCAGTGTGGAAGACGAGGTAGGCATGCCAAGCAGAAGAAGGAAAAACACTCACTGTGTTCTTGTCTCTTGGGTTCAATAATCCCTTAAGGGAGGCATATCTGCTGCATTTTACAAAGAAGGAAACTGAAGCCCAGAGAGGGTAAGTAACCTGGTCATGGTCACACAGAGTCAGCTCTCAAATCAGGATTCCCCACAAATCTGCCAGACTATGAAGCCCAGTCTCTGTTATAGTCCACCACACAGCCAACCTAGAACTATGCCCTGCGTCTATGTGCTTGGGGAATGGCTGTGGCTTTATGAAGGAGTCTACTTACCCATTCCAATTGTCTAAGGTTCTAGGCAGTTTTAAAACATATCCACAAATTATTTGACATTCTTCCTTTCGAAAGGTCTTGAGTCTGTGCTGCACCCTCTTCTTGGCAACTGTAACCAAGTATCTGTTTAATGGCACTTGTCTTCTGATCTGTTGGCCTTAATAAACTTCAAGTTTTCTATTAATACACCGTAGTTTTACACACTTGGTGGGCCACGTACATATTGCAGGCCTCGGTTCCTGATCTGGAGGGCAGTTATGCACTAGGTCAATATTTCTTGACATCACTCTGAAGCCTTACGATTCTTGCCATATTTATGTATTTCATTAAATGGACTCCCTTTTTAAAAAGTAAAGAAACAGATTTTAAAAGGAAGCCTTACATAAGTGTAAAATCAATATCACTTGCCATAAATAATAGGCAATCATAAAAATAAATACCACAGTTACAATAAATACGATGAGCCAGGTCCAGTTGTCTTTGCAAGGCTCCGCGCCTCCTTGTAAGAAAGGGAAGATAGTGAACTCTGGAGAGGTGTGAAAGCCTCGCTTGCACCCATCTGAGCTTTTCTCCCTGGGAAGATAAGGAAGCCTGAAGGAAAATGGAACAGGAATATGTTCCTCCACATGATTTCCTTTTCTTTTTTTTTTTTTCCTCCACATGATTTCCTGTGTTCCATGTGTGCTATGTTGTTATAAAAAAAATAAAAATTAAAAAAAAAAAAAGCAAACACTTTATGGCTAAAAGTGCTCCCAGACCTCATTACTGCGAACACTTGGACGCATTCATCCTCTGCTTCAAGCTTCCACATGGCATTCAGGGCAGGAAGACCCAGAAGGAGAGTGACCAAAAATCTACCTCCTTGTACGTGTTATAGAAACCACAAAAATGTCTGCTAGGCCTGAAACAACAGTTTGGCCCCCTTGGTGATCAGCAATCTCTGGTTTTCTGTGTGACTGTATCTAAGCTGTCATCTCCCTCCCTGGGCATCAGTTTGCCCACCAGTAAAATGCAGGGACCTGGTCCTGACCACCTCTGTTATCCTGGAGAACCCTCCAAAGGGGCTTAGAATCAGACTGAATTTCAGAGCAGCCCTGGCTCAGTTGCTCATACGTGTGTGCATGCACGCGCACACATGCTTCCCCACTGGCCTCCATTTGCCTCAGGGACACCAAACAGGAATTGCATTTAGTAATCAATTGACTCCCCTTGACTTGGTTTGGTGCCTTTTCTAAATAACAAGAGCGTGGCAACATCAGAACCTCGCGACAATCTTTATTAAGGAAGCTCCCGGCACCGTGCGGAGAAGACGCAGGCAGCATATGCAAACGTGCTAAGGAAATTATTTCCATCAGCTCCAGCTATTTGAAAGCAATTGAAAAGTTTCCATTTGAAGAAAAAGTAATTTTCCTGATGTGAGTTTCGAGCTGTTTGTCTGCCCCCACCTAACGCTGCCACAGCTTCTCCAGCTCCACACTTCCTACATTTTATTAAACCACAGCTAAGTGGCGTCATGCTGTTAAAATATTGTGTCGCTTTTTAAAGTGATATCATTACCTAATAATTTTGAGAGTTTTATTTATTTTTTTTCTTTGTCAGGAAGGGACATGGCCCAAATGTCTTGGCAGCATCCCAGCATTAAGGAGATGCGGAGCGTGGGATGTGGCCCCAAAGTGTAGAGAACTGAGCTCAGGAGTGAGCACACACAGGAAATGCACAAACGAATTCTTCCCCTCCTCATGTTTATGGAGAACTGGGAGACCTGAAGTGTAGGTACACATGGGCAAGGCAACACTGGACTCCAGAGATGGATTTTCCATGGAGCTAATAGGGTCCTTATTCCTAATTTTAGTATCATAATTCTGTCTTTTGAGAGAGTGTGCTTTTTTCTATTGCTGTCTAACAAATTATTACAAACATAGTGGCTTCAAACAATACTCGTTTATAGCTCACAGTTCTGCGGGCAGAAGTCTGGCGTGCTGTGGATGGGGTTTCTGCTTACGGCCTTATAAGGCTGAAAACAAGGTGTTGACCAGGCTGATTTCCTATCTGGAGGTTCAAGAGAAAAATCTGCTTTCAAGCTCATTCTTCTTGTTGGTAAAATGTAGTTCCTTGAGGCTGTAGGACTGAAGCCCTGTTTCCTTACAGGTTGTCTGCTAGAGGCCATTCTCAGTCCTACAGACCTCTTGTATTTCTACCACAGGGCTCCCTCCATCTTCAAGACAACGATAGTGCATTAAATCCTTTTTGCTAAATCTGAGCTCCTCTTTTTCAATCATTGGAGAAATGATTTTAATGGACTTGTGATTAGGTCAGACCCAGCCTTATTATCTTCCTATCTTAAGGTCAACAATCTAATCACAGCAGTAAAACCCATCATATTCTCAGTCCCAAGGAATATGCAGGGAGGGCATGGACGACATGACAGGGGTGAGAAATCTCGGTGGGCCATTTATAGAATTCTGCCCACAACAAACAGAGGCACAAAATTGTATAAGCTTCAGGCCCTACAAAACTTGGATCTACCTCTGCCCAATCCCTTTGATCTTAAAAGCTCCCATTTGGACCATTTTAATGGCCTCAGATTGATCCTGGGTCTTTAATCTCTTTTTTTAGACTCGACAGCACAAAAATTTACCATGCTCTTCCTCCCAATGGCCTACATAGAAAGTCACAATGGAGCTGGGCAGGCATGGCCACAGGGCTACCTGCTGGTTTTTCTGGAAACTGCTCTGCTCTGCCAACAGCACCCCTGATTTCCTCTCCTGGCAAACTGTTCTTCCAGTTATTTAAGCCTGTGTGGTTCAGACAAGGGCTCCCATGTCCAACTCTAAGGATGAGCAGGTGATGCTTATTTGGTAAATTCAAAATGTTCTCTCCTCTCCGTGTCAGTGCATGGTATATATGGATGGTTAAAGCTGACCTAAGCTGACCCAAGGTAGATTGGCAGAAGGTGCCAGAAAGGAGTGTTTTCCTTTTTTTTCCACTGAAGCTATAAGCCATAAGGATGGTATGCCTATAGTTGAAGAGGTACTGAGCTGGAGCCTCATAATGAAGTCAATTCAGAAGAGCAGCCTTGAGAGCCAGGAGAAATGGGTCCTAATCACATCACTGGAGCCTTTTGATCGAACTGAGTCTGAAGGCAGACTACTCTTGGACAAATTCATTTATTTCTCTTTCTATGTAATTCATTCATTTATCTATCCATCCATCCATCTATCCATCCTTCTTTCTTTTGTTAAAAAGAAAACCATGGCCCAAAATGGCATCACTTGGACCAAATCACCAAATCAGGGCTTGATATCTAACCTAATCACACTTTCAACCTCCCCCAGAAATTTAGGTCTTTACCAGTCAGTCAAGAATTTCCCTGGTGAACACAAATAAGATAATCTGTCACGTGGGCACTCTGGATCCCCCAAAGGAAGCTGAGGTAATCCACCAACTCAGACCCTTTTGTCCCAGAGGAAGGTGTCCTCCCCTGAAATAATCCTATTTTTTCTGTGTATGACTTCCTTGTCCTGCCTTTAAAAAACCTTTCCTTTTCTGCAGCCCTTTGGAGTTCCCCTCTACTTGTGAGATGGGATGTTGCCTGATTCAGGCATCAATTAATAAAGACAATTAGATCTTCAAATTTATTCATATGAGTTTTGTTTTCGTTTTTAACAGTTTGATGCTATTTGGTGTTGGGCTTCTGTCCCTGGCAAATAAGACTAACATGGATGCTCCCATGGCCAGCCTCCACCCATTCTCTCATTCTGCATTCCCACATAGGCGACCCTTCTCCTGCCAATTCTCCAGCCATACTGAAAATGCAAGCCATCCCTAGGCATCATCTTCACCCCCAGCATATCCAGCATATCCATCTTTTTCTTCTGCTCATCTATGTCGTGCTTAACCTCAAATGGCTGTTCTTAATATCTTACCACCTTCCCCTACCCTCATTAAGAGTTTATTTCTCCTCTTTTTTTTTTTTTTTTTTTGACTCTTGTACCTACCGATCTTCCAATCCTACCCCCTTTCGTCCATTATTAGTCCTGTTCACATCCCATTCCAGCGAGTGGCACACAGTTATGGGTGTGTGTGTGGCAGGGTGGGGAGCTACCATCTTTTCCATTTTAAGATAAAAGAAACATGTTTGGGGTACCTGAGTGGCTCAGTCCATTAAGCATCTGTCTTTGGCTCAGATCATGATCTCAGGGTCCTGGGCTCCAGTCTTGAGTCAGGTTCCATGTTCAGCCTGGAGTCTATTTCTCCAACTCCCTTTTGTCCTCTGCCCACCCCACCCCATAGGCTGTGCATCCTCTCTCTCTCTTAAATAAACAAAATCTTTTTTTTTTTAATTTTTTTAAATTTATTTATGATAGTCACACAGAGAGAGAGAGAGAGGCAGAGACATAGGCAGAGGGAGAAGCAGGCTCCATGCACCGGGAGCCTGATGTGGGATTCGATCCCGGATCTCCAGGATCGGGCCCTGGGCCAAAGGCAGGAGCTAAACCGCTGCGCCACCCAGGGATCCCAAATAAACAAAATCTTAAAAAAAAAAAAAAAAAAAAAAAAGCACACAGAGGTTTATGGAGCCTGGATCACACCAATCTGAAACCAAAATCTATAATCTTAATCACTATAAAATTTTTCATTTATTTATATTGCCATTAACACTGTTATTAATAGGAACAGTAAGAAAAACTAAACCTTATCATACCTTGAGCCTTTGCCTTGCAATGTGGTAAAAGGTAATTTAAATAGATTACCTCAAAAAAAAAATAGATTACCTCCTTTACTCTTTAAAACAGTCTCTTAAGACAAACGCTACTCTGATGCTGTTTTACTGGCAAGGAAACTGAGTCCCAGGGAGGTTAAGTGAATTCACACAACTTGAATTCTCTTTTCAGAAGCATTGCTCTTGGCCACTACATTTGCAATGCTTGAAAAGAGAAAGAGAGGGGGAAAAAATTGATTGAACTTGTTTGTGGGTGTAAACTTGAATAAGCTGGGGAGACCTGTACATTCAACCTCAGAGACTCCTTAAAATAATGGCAAGAGGGGCTCAGAGGATGGGTAAAAATACCCAGCAGGAAGCAGCACCCTCCACCAACTCCTTCCCAAGAAGACCACTGTCCCTAGGTCCAAATCACCATTTTCAATCACCCAAGCCAGTCAGTCTGGACTGTGTGTTTAAACAGGATTTTCTTTCTTTCTATTTTTTTTAATTGGAAGGAAGCTTTAAACACTTTGAAAGTGGCCTCAGGGACCAGCTCACAGCATGCTCTGCATCTCCTCCTTTTGAGGCTAGCGTCCCTGCAGCCACATTGCAAGCTCTGTTTTCAATTACAAAAGCTTGTTTGAACATGGGCTGTCACAGAGGCTGTTCAAACAGGCTTTTGTAATTGAAAAGGAGGAAAAACAAAAGATTTCTAACCTTCCAAAGCCAGGGTGGGAAGGAGCTGGTCAGACAACTGTGGAATCAAAATGGTAGTCCATAGTATGGGGATTGAGGCCAGCAAAGGAGGCAGCTGGGTTGTTTTGATTGGGCTAAACTACAGTGGAATAAGGGCATGATTTAAAAAAAGTTAAGAGGGCTAGAATCTCATAGCTGGGAGGTACATGAATGGAGGTGGAAAAGTAGAGTGATTCCTACCAGTGGTAGTTAAGGAAATGATTTTAGATCATTCATAAGTGATCATTTATAGAAGTCATAAAAAAAATTGGTACCTAGGGTAAGAATTTTATTTTTTAAATTCAATTTTATTTAAAAAAATTTTCCCCAATATTTTGAAATTCAACAGGCAAAAAAATGTCAGCTTGTTACCTATGTATCTTTGACTCCTAATACTTTTTTATCTCCCCTTTTGACAAAGACAGGGCAAGCCTCACTAGTAGACCATTATGAATCTGCATGCAATTTACTGACACTGTCATGTTTTCCTTGTGTTTCAAGGAAAAGAACAACTTCCAATGTAAGCAAATTTCACTTAAAATTAAATCAATTTAAAAATATCACATGAATAATAGAACTAGAGTATGAAAATAATGCTTAAGCCAAGCTGGTATATGGATACTATGAAAGTAAATGAAGAAGTTGAGAAAAATGAAATTTTGGGACACTGGTTTGGTGGCTAAGAATTTGGGTTATAGAGTTACTACATGTATTCACATTCCAACATAATGCCTATAGCTTACCTAAATTACATAAAACACCTCTGCAAAATGGGGCTAATAAAAATACCTAACTTATGGGGCTGCTCTAAGGATTTATAAAACAAGCAATCACTCAGTAACTGTTTTCTATTATTGTTGTTAAAAATAAGATTACTATTTAGCTTGACAATTCTCAAACTTGAATAATGCATAGACTCCTTTCAAAGGAAAAACCACTCTCAGTAATCTACAGTATGGATGAAAATTTTTGTAGACCCCTGGCTACAAATGGCTATGGGTCTACAAAATGTACATCTACAAAATGTAGATCACCTGGCTAAGGAAGGATCTGATTTGTGAACTGTGGGTCCAGCTATTGCAAAAAATAGGGAGAGTTAGGTTTCAGTGATTTATTCAAGGTCAGACAACTAGTGATTGAATCAGAGATATAGTAGAATCTACCACTTTTTAAAAAAAAATTTATTCATGAGAGACACAGAGAGAGAGAGAGAGAGGCAGAGACACAGGCAGAGGGAGAAGCAGGATCCATGCAAGGAGCCTGATGTGGGACTCCATCCCAGGTCCCTAGGATCACGCCCTGGGCTGAAGGCCACGCTAAACCGCTGAGCCACTGGGTTGCCCAACACCACTCTTTTTTATATAGGTATGGACATTTTGGGGTGGGATGATTATTGTAGAGGTCTTTCTTGCTCTTTATAATACTTTTAGCATCCCTATGCCCTTCTCCCTCTACAATTAATTTCAAAAGCACCCTTAGTCCATGTAACAACCCCAAATTTCACCACACATTTCTTTGGACAACCTCAGGGGGGATGGCACCTTGCCCCGGTTAAAAATCTTCTGGTGTCCTAGTCCCATTCTCAGCCTTCCTCCACTATGTAGGCCATGAGCATTTTAGAAATAAGATTTCTAGAGGAAGGTGTGGTGTTGGTAGAGTTGACAGACCTAGTCCTGCAGAAGCATCATATGATTAACTATATGCAGATCTAATGTGAAATAGCACTGGATTTCAAAAGAGAGCACAATTCTCACATTCTCATCTTCCCCTTTCACTAGAAGAACACGATGGCTTGGAATGACTTGATACCTCATAAGGGCTTACTTTTCATTTATCCAGTTCCCAGCTGGTTGAGTTACAAGAGCACCCTGAGTAAGCAGGACACCCAGTTTCATGGCCTCTCCCCCCCAGGTAAGCAAAACAACAGGTAGAAAGGTAGAGAAGACCCAATGCATATTCTAGGAATGACCTAAGCCAAGATGAGTTTGGCCTACCAGACTCAGAATTTCAATCTGTGAGAGCAGGCACTGCCTGAGAGTTGAGATGAGACAGAAGGGACAGCAGTGTAGAGGCCTATGCTGATGCACAGCCAGAGAAGGCCCCTCTTTCAGGGAAAAGAGTGGAATAGACCTGAGAAACTGAGAAAGAAGCCTGCTGCACATGTGCCTGGCTCTTCTCTCTCTCTCTCTCTCTCAATATTTATATATATATATATATATATATATATATATATACACACACACACACACACACACACACACACACATATAAGAGTCACTGTTCTAAAGTGTGCAATTCATTAGCATTTAATACATTCAAACCACCAAACATTCCATCACCTGGAAAGGAAATCCTATAGCAGTCACCCCCATGCCCCTCCTTCCAGCCTCGGCAACCACAAATCTATATTGTGTCTCTATAGATTTCCCTATTCTGGAAATGGAGTCATGTAATATATAAGCTTTTGTGTCTGGTTTCTTTCACGTAGCCTCGTGTTTTCAAGGTTCATTCATGTTATAGCATGAATCAGTGCTCTGTGCCTTTTTATGACTGAATAATATTCTACCAATAGCCCACAATTCTGTTTGTCCACTCATTAGCTGAGCTGCTTCCATCTTTTAGCTATTGTGCATAATGCTGCTATGAACATTCATGTGCAGGTGGTAGGCACAATGAGGGAACCCTGTGAGGGGGAGTTTCTGAACATTGGTTGACCAACTCCAGTGGGAGTCTGTGCTGATGGGCATCAGATGGCAGGAGAGCCCCCAGACTTCCGGCTGAAAGAACCAAGAATATGTGAGGACAAAGAGAAGGTCCCTGGCAGCAAATTCTGGCTCTCTGTTGTGGTTTTGCCTAAAGAAAGCACTCATCTTTACTGTGTTCCTAGTATCTGCAAAGGAGAATCTTTAGCCAGACATTTCTCCCCAGTCCCTGGGACCCACGGAATCACCACAGTCCTGGGAAAGGAAGACAATATCTCCAGTCATGAGCCCCAGATAAAGAACCATGAAGACAGACTCACACAGTCAGGATGTTCCTGGGATGGTGGGAACACCAGGGAAGTCTCAGAAGATCCCTATGGGAAGTATAGGATGTCATGATGGTTAAGAACTGACTCTGGGGGCAGAGGATCTGGTTCTAAATTCACAATCCGCCTTTTCAGGTGGGACCTCAGGGTAGATGCTCCAATGACATGTGTACCCTTCCCACACACAGGTAGATGGGTAGCAAGGTAGATGCCCCAATCCCATGTGTGCTTTTGCTTTAGCTGGGATCGTACAGAAGGCTCCTGCACTCAAGAGCAGTCCACAGCCTCCTTCCCACTCAGTGGGGTCCCTCCCAGCCTTGTTCTGAGAGCCCCTGAAAGTCCTGCTTGAGTCACACTTGAGGCTTTCCGACCAACTTAGTCACTTAGAGAAGGGGAGGTTCAGAGAGAAAGATCCTCCCCCTGCCCAGCCATAGAATTCTTTTTGTTAGAGCCTATTATTTTTCTTATTTAAATTATAAATTTACCTTCCCTAAAAGTCTCCCCTAAACTGGCCCATTACCACAACATTAGCAGCCGCTCCTCCCTGCACCCTCCCGGTTATAGATTTTCTGATCGCTCACGTGCATCATTGGGTGCAGAGTAAAATTATCAGCTGCTCCAGCAGGCTTAGAGAGGTTAATGTGGAAACCGGCCCAGACCTCACAAGGAGCCCTTTGGGAAGAAGGAAGGGGAGAATGCTGGCCAAGGCTGCCTCTGTCCCTGCTACCCAGCTAGAGCGAGGGAAGAATGAAGAGCCAATCTCTTCCACTCAGCTCGGGAGCACATCCAGGAAGGGAGGCAACATGCTGGTGTCTGCCAAGCCCAGTGGTTGCAATCTTTCAAAGGCTTGAATATTTTACACTTCCTTCTGTGGCTGGGCTCACATGCAGAATGGAGTGCGATCGCCCCTGAATTCCAAATTTACTTTAAGTAATTAAACTCATTTATTTCCATCTGAATACACTATGGGGTTGGAGGAGTTTATGGAAATCTGGGTAAGGAGAATGAATAGATAAATAAATTACATGGGGGTGGGTGGTTACTGATGGAGAGGGGGGTGAATGACCTAAGCCAGCAGTAGCTTTCTGCCAGAGTAGGCTGGGGACTCTGTATAGTGAGATCTCTAACTTTGGTCCTATGTCCAGCATGGAGAGGAGGTGGGCTCTCAGAAGCATTTGTAGGGCCCAGTGGGTGGGAACTATTCTCTACTGAGCCAGGCAGAAATTTCTGGTGCATTGCCTTGCTCCAGCAAGACAAGGGAGTGGGTAAGGTCTGTCTTGGCTGGCTTTCCTCCACCTGCCATATGCATCTCCCATCCCCTTCCTTCTTCCCTTTCTTCTATGCTTTCTTTTCCCATTTTTCTCATCCCCTTTATTACCCTTCAAGAAATAGTTGTTATTACCAATAGTATCATGAATATCAATGACTCCATCTCAAAACCAATTTCATCTTGATGCCCTCATAGGTCCTTCTAAGTCAGATAAGATACTTTTTGCATCTGAATGCTCCTCTTACTTCCTTTCTCCTTCTTCTCTCCTTCAAACAAGGGCATTTGATTCTACCTTTCATCAAGTTCCACATTGCACTGTAAGTGTTTTATACAAAAATTGCAAGCTGTCCAAGGGCATCAGATTTGAACATTTGAACTGGTAAAGAAAGATATTCTCAGAGTGCCTGGGTGGCACAGTCAGTTGAGCGATCAGCTTTGTTTTGGCTTTGGTCGTGATCTCAGAGTAGTGAGATTGAGCTCCACATCAGGCTTCACACTTAGCACAGAGTCTGCTTGAGATTCTCTGTCCCTTTCCCTCTACCCCTCCTATTTGTACTCACTCTTGTTCTCTTTTGCTCTCAAATTAATAAATAAATCTTTAAAAAAAGATAATCTCCTAGAGAGGGTAGATGAGATAGGAAAAGATCCCTGTCACATCAGAAACCACAAGAAAGTCAATTATGAACTGGAACAGGACCAGAGCTCCTGCTTCTTGGTCTTTCCCTAACCTCACTGCTTATTATGATGTTTTGTTCTCTCAGATACTTTTCATGATACTTTTATCATATTAGGTGCTTAATAATATTTACAGAATTGCATGGAAATTAGAGGGGTTAAGATAAATTTCTGCTATCACATCAGAAATAGAATGTAGATTGGAACTGATGATTCCCATTATCCATGGGGTCTCCTACCCAACATCACAAAGGGAAAGAACAGAACAGATTCCTCAGGTGCCTTTCTTGCATTGTATATATTCACATGCCATCATCACAACTATGAACATACAACTTTATTTTTTTTTAATTTTTATTTATTTATGATAGTCACACACACACAGAGAGAGGCAGAGACATAGGCAGAGGGAGAAGCAGGCTCCATGCACCGGGAGCTCGACGTGGGATTTGATCCCGGGTCTCCAGGATCACACCCTAGGCCAAAGGCAGGCGCTAAACCACTGCGCCACCCAGGGATCCCAACATACAACTTTATTAGGCAGGAAATATTTTCACTTTTCCATTAAATTCATTGATCTTTTGCATCTTTTTAATGTTTTTCCCTTTCAGTCAGTTTTGAAAATCATGTTTAACAGGAGAAGCTTTCAAACAATGTCCTCCTGAAGGATATTTTATTCCTAATCCCACATCAACTTAATTAACCAACAAAGGTCTTGTGTCTCAAGGACCAGGATCTTACCTGAGCATTCTCCTTGTCTCCAGACCGGCCTCCTTCTCAGACAAGGGCTTTTAGTTGCCCTTGAAAAGGATATTCCCTCCCAGCACCTGACATGTAGCTGCCTGTCCTGCTGCCA
Source organism: Canis lupus baileyi (assembly GCF_048164855.1). Lineage (NCBI taxonomy): Eukaryota > Metazoa > Chordata > Mammalia > Carnivora > Canidae > Canis > Canis lupus. The sequence goes on along the minus strand of NC_132845.1, from coordinate 41,976,682 downwards.
TGATGAGGATGTGGGGTCCAGGTCAAGATCAGTATGCAAACACTCATAAAGTTGTGATTGGTTTATTAGAAAGCTAAAGAATTACTGTATGATCCACCATTACCCAAAAGAAGAAAAAAACAAAAAAAACAAAAAAAACATGTTCTCAAACAAATCCTTGTACACATATATTCATAGCAGCACTCTTGATGACAGCCAAAGGCTAGCAACAGCCCAAATGTTCATTGATGATGAATAGATAAGCTGAATGTGGAATATCCATACAATGCATATTATGTTTCCATAAAAAGAATGAAGTTATAATATGAATGAACCTTGAAAATATAATGCTAAGTGAAAGAAACCGGACAAAAAAGGACAAATATTATACAATTCCATTTAGACGAAATGTGCAGCTGGACAAAACCATAGAGGCAGAAAGTAGATTAGTGGTTGCCAGGGGCTTGGGGTAGGAGAGAATAGGGAGTATCTGCGTGTACAGGATTTCTCATTGAGGTGATGAAAATGTTTTGGTAATAGGTGTTAGTTGCATATCACTGTGGATGTATTAAATACCACTAACTTTAAAATGGTAACTTTTATATTATGTGGATTTCCTCCCAATTAAAAAAAAAAAGCTGTGAACTTTGCTTTGGGCTTTCAATAGGGTAACTATATAATTTATTATCCAATTGGGATCCCTGGGTGGCACAGCGGTTTGGCGCTTGCCTTTGGCCCAGGGCGTGATCCTGGAGACCCGGGATTGAATCCCACATCGGGCTCCCGGTGCATGGAGCCTGCTTCTCCTTCTGCCTATGTCTCTCTCTCTCTCTCTCTCTCTCTCTCTCTCTCTCTGTGACTATCATAAATAAATAAAAAAATTAAAAAAATTAAAAAAAAATTTATTATCCAATCTAGTATATTTTAGAGGGCTTTTAATAATTTAACTAGGGCAGAAAGGATTAACCAAATTTCACCAAAATGTCAACAATTTCTACATTATTTCTACATATTCAGATGACACATATAGACATCTCCACTAATTTGCTAGGTACCTACATGAAGTCAGATGAGAGGTAGTAGGTTAAAACTGCCCCAGGTCTCTGGCACTGGGAAATGAGGTGTACATGTGGTTCCTGCCCAAGGGTCACAGTCCCAGGCTAGCCTATACTTCCTTTGCACTCACTGTTTTGCTCTACCTGAATGCCCTCCCTCTTTGAGCACCTATTGAAACACTATTTCTGGGAGCCTGAGCTAAACATGCCTGTCTTGAGAAGCCTCCCTGATTCCCCAGGCAGAGCCAAGAATTGCTTCTTACCTGGTTTTCATTTATTGTATTTACCACTGTAATTGTGCATCTACCCCACAACCCTTGTCATCAACCTGAGGACGGAAAGTATGTCTTATTCAAATTCTCAAACATAATGGCTATATAACATTCTTGAGTAAATCTTGTTAAACTGAATGAATTAGTCTTAATTGACATGGGGTATGCATATAGCCCATACATTGATTTAACCAGTTTTAGATGACCACCTACTACATGCCAGTTTCTGGTGATATTCAGTGTGGAACTAGGTAAGCATAGTCTCTGATCTCAAGTTGCCCATGGTCCAGTTTTGGAGAAAAAAGGTAGAATTGCGATTTTGATAAGAGATACAGAGGACGGCAGCCAACTGTGCTGGGTGGTTGAAATGTAGGATTTGACCTGGTCAAAATAGGCCTCTTACAAAGGTGGCGATCAAGCTGAGCTCCAAAGCCTGGGGAGGAATATCTTCAAGGTGTAAAGAGAGTAATGGACAGGAAGAAGAGGTAATGCAGGACTCCTGTGCATAAGGGAGAGGGTCATATCCAAGCAACTGAAAGGTTGGTAAAGCCTGAAGAAAAAAGACAAGAGGAGGGTGATGAAGGAAGCATGGAGGGGAGAAGAGAAAAGGGACAAGGACAAGGCTGGAGAGGATCAAGGGCTAGAATATACAATGGTAAATAGTTCTAAATAGAGAAGTGTCACAATCCAGATTGCATCTTACAAAGATCATTCTGGCTACATGAGGATAAACCTGAAAATAATATGTCAACCGTGCTTCAATAAAAAAATTAAACACACACACACACACACACACACACACACAATAGAAGTTAAAAACGAAGAAAATAGATTTGAAGGACGAGGTGGGGAATCGAGGGGAAGGTATGTCAAGTGTCCAGGTAAGAGATGATGACAGCATAGACCAACAACATGATCATTTCTGTACTAACACTATTCCCCAGTTCCTAGAAGAAAGAAGGTAGCATCACCTATATGTGTCCAGTGCCACCAAGAGGTTACTTTGGATCTCGTTATACCCCCATTCCTTCCTTCTTAAATGCTAGGAGCGGAGCGTGCTGTTGGAAATATGGAAAACCACCCTACATCCTTCTCAATGTCCAACGGCTCCCATAGGTGGAGTTAGAACCATATGGAGAGTCCCACCTTCTTTGACCAGAACCATTGTCAGGTCCTGACCAGCTAGATGATCTTGAGAAAACTACTCAGAATCTGAAACCCTTCATTTCTTTATAAAATACAGATGAACTATAGAAGCCCTAAACCTTTCAGGCAGTTGGAAGAATTCAATGTAAGATGCACATAAAGTGCTTGCAGTGTCCAGCAGTGAGCACTGAATGCACTTATTATTATTACCTATTACGTGATTACCAATCTTTTTTTTTTTTAAAACAAGAGAGCCCTTTGGAAAGCTTCTCTGAAGTGTGGATTCTTTTAAGGGTTTGGTCTACTTCCCATTGTTTAAATGAGAGCCTGGCACCCTGTGGGTCCTCAGCGAAGGGCTGTCTAATGTGGGAGAACAGGAGTGAAAACTGAACCAGGAATTCCAGGTTGTAAAGCAGGTTAAAGTGAGGCTCTACAGGCAGAGATGGGGGTGAAAGGAGAAAGGAGATGAGCCAGACCCCTTCTAACTCAATTCATCCCCCCTCCCATGGGCATCCTAGATGCAGAGGATGGAGGTCATATCACTTGCATCCAAGACCAGGGAGAACACCCAGTAGTGAGAACACAGCTGAGTTACACTTGCAGGGAGGAGTGACCCAGGAATGTGAAACCTGCTTCTCCCCATCTGTGACACAGTTTTCTCTCTTGACTAAAAGGATGTCATTTCCTACTCTCTCCCAGCTCAATCCAGGAGTTGTGCCTCTGAGAAGTTAAGCTAATAAAGCAGTGGCCGTGGTAGCAGTGATAAGCGGCTTAGCACGGGGGACTGGTGCTGACCTGGCAGCTTTCTCACCTGACAACCACTTGTGGAGCTTATGAGAAGGGAAAATGAGAATTATCTTTTCCTCCTGGGAGAGCATCCTCTCTCTTCCTCAGAAATTAGTTCCAAGGCCAGGATGTAGCGGGGGATTCAGCACTTCTAAATTATAAAGGGAAAATGTTGGGGAGGAGGGGGCACCCCAGGACCCTACAAAGGTTTAAGATTGATGGTAAATAGCCTAATTTATATAGAAGTAATGGTCAAGTAGAGACCTCTTCCCTAACACTTTTCTTTGAACTTACTCTTATGAGTAAAGAGCTAGGGAAAGAAACAAGAGAAAATGAGACAGGAAGACAGAAACTAAGAGAACAGCACCCCCAACAACAGAGTGGGAAACTAGGATTGATCAGGGCTGTCATGAATAAAGTCACCTAAACTACAGCGATGGCGAAGGAAATGTAGTCTTTTCATCTGTTCTGATTGCCCAAGTATCAGAGAGCCAGTTCAGACACTGCATGGGTTATCAGACACAGATTTTTGCTTCAAGCTGTCTAGTGTTTACCACTTATACTTAAGATAGAGCTTAAAATCCATAACCTAGTCTGCCAGGACCTACACAATCTAATCTCACATCTACCAAGGGACAGGCATTATCAGCTGCTTTGAAGACTGGTAAGATAAGTCAGATAGAAATGCTACATGCAGTTCACAGGGCAGTGTACTGAACAACTCGAAGGAGTATCATTCCAATGCAGTCATCACAGAGTTGAGATACACACACACACACACACACACACACTTCTTTTTGGTGCCTAGGACAGTAATATGTCATGTTGGTTATCTTCCCAAAACTTCTCTGACCACCTTCTAAAAGTGGATCTTTCCTTTTATTATCATATCATCCTATTTATAGCATTTAGGATAATCTAAAAGTATATTATTTACTTTTTTTATTATCAGTCTTTTCCCACTAGAGAGTGAGCTCCACACAGGCAGGGACCTTGATGGTTTTCTCTCTTCTTACTCCGGAAAAATAAGTAAGCACTTAGTTGTTTGTGGACTGGGTAAATGAACATCCCTGAGGTATTGAATGGTATTTTAGTCTCTGGATTACCTCAATCAGTTCTAGCATCCCAAAACATGAAAAGGATTCAAAAGCCAGTAGAGCCACCCTGACTCTATCCAAACTATATGGAAGCAAATGGATAGGAATGAAAAGACACAAGCCAGACAGATCAGTGATCTTGTCCTCTTAGGATCTGTGAACTCATTGAGGATGCAGTAATATGATCCAACTCTATTCTAAACAGAGGAAAGAAAGACAGTAGGCAGTAAAAAGTGGTGCTATGTGCAACCTCTGAGATAACCCCCAATGATATCACCTCCCAGTGTTTATGACTTTGAGTAATCTTCTCACTGTCAATGTAGATGTAACATAATGACTCACTTCCACTGAATAGAGTATGGCAAAAGTGATTGCATGTCACTTTTTTTAAAAAAGATCTATTTATTTATTTATTCATGATAGACAGAGAGAGAGAGAGAGGCAGAAACACAGGAGGAGGGAGAAGCAGGGTCCATGCCGGGAGCCTGATGTGGGACTCGATCCCGGGACTCCAGGCGCTAAACCCTGAGCCACCCAGGGATGCCTGCATGTCACTTCTAATACTAGGTTATCAAAAGACTGACTTTCAACTTGGGAACTCTCTGGTTTTCAACATTTCACTCTTTCTCTCTGTGTCTCTCTCAGTCTCTCTCTCTCTTAGATCACCAGCTATCATGCTGTGAGGACACTCAAGCAATCCATAAAGAGGTCCACATTGTGAGGCTGACCAGTAACCACATGCATGAGCTTAGAGGTAGATCATCTGAGGCCTACCAAGAGCCACATGACTGAACCTGGAAGAGGGTCCTCCGGCCCAGCCTTCAGATGAGACTGCAGCCCTGGCTGACAGCTTGACTGCAACCCCATGACAGACCTCAAGCCAGGGGTGCACAGCTAAACCACTCCCTCATTCCTGATCCACACACACTGGAGGATAATAAACATTTGTTTCAAGCCAAACAACTTTGGGGATAATTTGTTATATAGTTGTAGATAACTAATGCACATGGGAATGTCCCGTAGGCATTGCTAACCTAGATTGAGGATAGTTTCCCACATTATTCTTGGATTATGCCAGAGCCACTGTGAGGTCAGTTGTAAGGAATAACTAAGTTCTTTACTTACTACCTCTAAACCTTGGTTTCCATATGAGTGGGGGATGTAACAGGATCTACTATATTGTCCACCTCTTAACACTGGTATAAAGAGAGATGGAGTTGGTACACTGCTTAGCATGGTGCCCTGCACATGGTAGGTTCTAACACAATGTTAGGCTTTATTTTTATCTTATACTGGGCCATTAACAAAGGTCAGGTGCAGAACTCTTGGTATTCTGGCCAAATTGCTTAAAACACTGAAAATATTGGTGTTCTTGAGCAAGGACCTGATCACACAGCTTTATAAGTTCAATATATTTTATGGGGTAAGGGAGTGGTAAATGAACTATAATAAAAAACTGGGGGGATGCCTGGGTGGCTCAGCGCTTAAGCATCTGCTTTTGGTTCAGGGCATGATGCTGGGATCCTGGGATCATGTCCCACATTGGGCTTCCTGCATGGAGCCTGCTTCTCCCTCTGCCTGTGTCTCTGTCTCTGTGTGTCTCTCGTGAATAAATAAAAATCTTTTTTTAAAAAATAATAATAAATAACTGGGATATATAAGATGGTGGGGGTATGCATATGGGTGGCTTTCTACTGATTAAGCCAGGCCACTCTCATTTTATCCCTATAATATCTTCATGAAGCTCATTTCTAGACAAAGAGAAAAGAAGCCAACGCAAAGCTACTAAATGTAGCTCAGAATTATCAAGGGACTTGTCTAAGGGCACACTCTTGGCAGTGCTAGTCTGAACTTAGACTTGGGTCTTAAGACACCAAGGACAGTGCCTTGCCCGAGTGGTTTAATTCTGTTGCGAAGCTGGTCACTGAGCCAGCTGTACTGCTTCCTCTCTGTCCCGGAGTCCTGAGGCCAGAACTGGACAAGCTCCTGGCACTTTCCCTATAGACCCATCCCTTTGTTATACTTTCTCCTCATTAGAACTTCACTTTCATTGCCAAGCTAGCTCTCCTAATCTCATGTCAACTCTGCTGCCTCTAATTATTTCACTGTAATTATTTTTCCTTAACAAAGGAGATAAAACTAATCATAACATCTTTTTGTAAGCCTCCAAGAGTCATGCTTAAATTACTGCACTGATTTGAAAACCCCAGCAAGCAAATAGGAAATAATTATACTTTTATCTGGGTTGTGGCTGATGTTTTGCCAGATACCTACTAAGTTCTTGTATAAAAACAAGAGGTCATGAGCAGAAAAATGACTTTGTCATGAAAATCCTTCAACTTGTGATGAATCTTCCTTCTGTAAATTTGTGACATGGAGGGGACTGGAATGAAGTGGGCAGAGTTGGAGAATCAGTGACGTCTCCATCATGCCCCCAAACCACACTCTTCTCAGGGTAGACTCCTAACCTGCAAAGCTGTCATCTGGTCGACTCCTCGCCAGAAAGGGCTAAATTAAATGTGTGAGCTTCAATGGGGCACAAAGTGAAGACAATGACTAACGTTATTATGCACTTACTATGTAGGCTAAGAACCGCTCTAGGAAAATTGATGTACCTTGTCTCATTTAACCACTATAATTGCCTAAGGAGTCATTGTCGGTGTGCCCATAATACAGGTGAGAAAACAGACTAAATAACTTAGCCAAAGCTACAAAGTTAGCAAATGGCCAAAGTGGGTTTGGAGCTCAGATCCGTCTTACCATAAAATGCTTGATCTTTCCACTGATCTCTACTCTAGGTAGCACTGGGGTGGGGAGTGGGGAGATGAGCATGAAGGAGTCAGTAGACCCTTACTTTAGAGGTTCTCCTTGTATTCAAGATTCTCCCCAAACAGATGCCTCAGTATCTCCCTCCGAAGCTCTGAACATGATTAAGCACATAGTGCAATAACTGATATACTGAAGCCTCTCAATGCATGCCGGCTCCTTCGCTGTCTAACATTTTCTTAGGGAAGAAAACAAACATGCATTCACTGCTGAGGGGCTGTCTCACTGGCTGAGAGACTAGGAAAGGTGCCCCAGGGAAGCTGTGCTTATCGCAACAGCAAGAGGTCTCTGAAGACAAGGCTGTGGCATAAGATAACAGGAACAGGAACTTCAGTGCTTCAGATCTTCCCCAAGTATCCAGTGAAAATCCTCATCAGTGATAACTCTGAAGTCAAAACAGAAACTGAAAGTACTTCTGAGGTAGAAAGAGATAGTGAAGTCTTAAGTGTGAGGCCATACACTACAAGGTGGCTCAATCCAGCCCAGAGGATAAGACCCCTTTTTGCCAACCACCTCAATTCTTAACAGAACCAATCAAAGGACAGGGTATCTTAGTTTGTGTTCCCCTAGAAGCAGATGCTGAGTGAAAGATCTAGGCACGAGTAGTTTATTTGGGAGGTGATTATAGGTGAAGGTGGTGGAAAAGGGACATGGCTTGCATCAGTGGGGAGATTGCCCTGTGGCTAGCTGGAGCTTGATCCCACTGGTATGAATTCTGGGAGCCAAGGTCAGAGTTATCCTACCCAAAGGGCTGGGGATCTGGGATATTTGGACACCAACTTGCATCCGTCATGGAACAGGGAGCTCTTCCAGGGGGAGTTAATTTGCCAGCACTTCCAGCCTGCACTGCACACAGAGGAACATAAATGGCTCCAAAAAAAGAAATCCTCAGGCAGAGATGTCAATGCTGCCAGCTGGAAGTTGGGTTGCTGTGCATCCCAGTGGTAAGGACAGGAGCAGGGCACTGATGGAGGGACAAACCCAGAGGCTAGATGCTCTTCCCTCTTCTGATCAGGAAACTATCCTGCACAGCTCTCTCCCTTCCTCTGCAAGCCCAGACCTGTTTCAAAGATGTCCTGTTTCTCTAGTCCATAAACCAGCTTCCAGGCCTCTTGAACGTTTCCACCTATCGTACTTACCCTAGCAGGTCCCTCCACTTGTGGGGCGCGGAAAAGACCCTCACAGCCACCACAAATTGATCGACCAACTCACCTTCACTCAGTTAAGTTTTCTGAGCTGAAGATGGGAAATCTTCTAGCCAAGACAACTTTGGCAACTACTAGACTGTGACACTGAGTTGGGGTGCTAGTAGTGGAAACTGTGCTGCTTTCTATATGACATTCAGTGAAACCTCTCCCAGTAGAGTAGCCTGAGGGGCAGAAATATCTAGGCTGTACAGAGGCCTCCACAAACTGTACTGCCCTTTAATTCTGAGCGCCTTTGGTGACCATTCTGGACTGCTGGACAGAAAGGGCTTCATGAACCCCCTGTGGTCACACTGCCTTTCAGAAGGTTAGAAGGGAATACAAGCAGGTCACGGATGATTTCAGCACTCTGACATCTTATGATGGCTGAATTTGCTCCCTACCTTTATTCCATTGGTGGCAAATGAGCCACTCAGAGCAGCCACCCTCCAGCAACTACACTGCCAAACAGACTTCAGATGGTAGAGATGCCTGCAGTGTGGGGGTGGTTGCAGAATCAGACTCCCTGGTAATTGCACTTATGTAATATGCAAGAGGAGAGGAAGCTCTTCTCTTGTCAGGATGGGGGTGGGGCTGCAATGGCCATCCCCTTCCATAAGCAGAGATTTCATCTGTGTAATACTGGGCATCTTTGAGACTTTTTAAAAGAAGGGACCCCCTGGTTTTACATATGCATCAATTTGAAACTAAGTTTCTAAGGTTTTGGACCATGGGAGGAAGTCTCATATACTAATTAAGAATAAGGCTACCTGAGTTCACACCTGAACTCTACCACTTGCTGGGCATGACATCATATAGCGTCCCTTTGCATTTTGTGACTGTACTGAGTCCCATCTCATGGGGTTCTGTGAGGACTACATGAGTCCTCACGTACTGGGCTTGTGTTAAGTTTCGATAAATGCTAGAATGTAAACTCCTGCAATATAAACAGGTGAGTCCCTTCTCTCTGTAAGCCCCCAGCCCAGTGGAGGAGACAATGTGGATAGCACCATCACACAAATTGTTATATGATCACAAAAGCAAAACATGTTCTGAAGGAAGGCACCCAGGCTCTATGAGAATTGTTTGAGGTAGAGAAGCATTTGACTAGTTTAATCTCTTCTTTTGACCTTTAGGGGGATTGAGGCCTTTGATGTGAAGACCTCAGCTCAAGGTCATGCATAGAGGGCCAGGCAGGATGGGAACTCTTTACTTCTAAATCTCATCCTCTTTCAACACATGAGGTTTCCTCACATAAATCACTGAGTCTACTAATGTTGCCCTGAGGCCACTACAGGTCAATAATCTGCAAAGATTCCAAATTCTGAAGGATTGCAGAAATTATCCATCAACTGCATGTATTCCCCCCTTCTCTCTCTTCTTCTGCCTTGGGGAAGGCATTACAGCTTCTATTTGAATCCTCCTAAATGGTGGAGTACTCACCCTCCTGAGTGACTCAACTATCAAAATCAGGAAATCACCCTTTGGATAATGTATATAACTCAACAATGGACCTTCCTCAACCCCCAGCAAGGTTTACCATTTGCATTTTCTTATCAGAGATCTGACCAAGATGAGGCCTTGCAGTGCTGTTATGAACCACTGGAACCACTTGGAGCCTCCCTCCAAGAATCAAGGATTCATACCTCCAGCTTCTGAGAATCCTGGAAGCAGACAACTCTCAGGTGTCTGTCCTCTGTTGGGATTGTCTCAGCTGAAGGGAGCCACATTGCAGAAGTTCATACCCTCTTCCTGGGGCAGGTTAGGGTAGAAAGGTCTGGCACTTTCATTCCAATTTTTGGGCAGTTCTGAATGGTCATTCAGTCTTTCAGACTCCCCATTGGGTCAGCTTAGGCTTCTGTTTGAGATACCACCATGACTCAAGTACATAATTCCTGCCCTGATCACTTCCCTTCCACAGGTGTCAGTCCTAGAGACCTCCCTGACAAACCTTCTGTATACACTAATTATCTCAGAGCCTACTGCCTCAGAAATCCAACTGGCCACACCCACCCACCTTGGAGGTTAGGCATAAACCAGAAGCCACAAGTCCAGACTCCCATATAAAAGAATCTTTGTCCTTGTAATAGTTCTCTAGGGCCACCCTAACAGACTGGATGGCTTAAATGACAGAAACGTATTATTTCACAGTTCTGCAGGCTACACATTGGAGATTAAAGTGTTGGCAGAGCTACTTCCTCCTGAGTGCTAGGAGGGAGAATCTTTCCATGACTCGACTAGCTTCTGGTTGTTGGCTGACAATCATTGATGTTCCTTCTAGAAGTATCAGCCCCATCCCTGCTTTCATCTGTACATGGTATTCTTTCTTTGTGTCCAATTTTCCCTTTTATAAGGACACTAGTCATAGTGGATTAAGGGCACACCCTACTCCAATATGGCCTCATTTTAACTAATTACTCTATTCCCAAACACAATGATACTCTGAGATACCAGAGTTTAGAACTTCAACATATGAATGGGGGGTGGGGGAGGCGCACAATTCAGCCCATACCAAGGAAAGAGAACACTTTAGGGTGTGCACGGGCCTGTTTCACACCATCCCCACACTATGCTACATTCTGCTTGTTCCAGTTATTCTTTCTTATCATGGGCTTTTAGCTAGGGGGTCCTGTATTTTTTGCCCTGAGGACACACTAAAAAATACACATGTCCTAAAACAAAACTAGCCCCTAAACACCTCTCCCCAAGTGATGGAGAAGTCTCTGCTAGGAACATGCATCAAAGTCGAGGGGAATCTTTGTATTCCGCTGGCCTGACTTACAAGGTAAAGTGGCATGCAGATTTCTTATTTAATAAATTCCCACAGAAAATTAGTTTTTCACAGTGGGAAGAATTTCAAGGCTTGCCGAGATGAGCGGGCAGGATCTAATCACTGTTGAGGCTTTGTACATACACCAGGCATTGCCGATCTCCGAATGATCCAATTACTCTGCTGAGGCCCATCTGCCTTACCTGCATACTAATCTCGAGACAGGGGAGCAAGAAACACACTGGCCTTTTCGGGAAGCTCCAGACGCACATGGCTCCTTCGCTGACCTTCTGCCAATTACATTCATCTCAATTCTATTAGCTCATCTTTTGCCCGAAGGTGACATATGCCCGGCTTAGAGGGAAACGTGCCTCCAACAGCTTCCCTCAGCAAGGGGAAAGAGCGCTAGCTCCGGATGCACATGCACAGCTCACACCACCCAAAGTCCCCAAATTTGTCTTCCTATAATTCCTTTCAATGAGGATGGGTGAATTCAGGAGGATGCATCCTTCCTGGGGGACCGAGCAATGTCTAAGTTGGCCTAGATATGGTAACTAGTGGTTTTCTATGGGGAGGGTGGGGAGAAAAAGGAAAGACAAAGTGATGAAACAGGGTCAGACACCTGGGTTTGAGTATAAGTTTCAGTCTTAGAGGGTGACTTGGAATAGACAGCTTTACTCTTTGGAGCCTCTGAAGCCTCATGGGTAAAATGGGGGTGGATAAACTTCAGCTGCTCAAATAGACAGTGCTGTATGCCTGGTCCCACCCTTCCCTTTCTATCTACCTGCCATCACCTCTGTCCAAATGAGTTTAGGATGTTTTATGAACTAGAAGAGATAGAGGAACATATAGCAAGAGTGTCTAATAAATGCCCCCTGATGCAAATGAGCATCTAATGAGCTGTCTCTTTGTGTAATGCTACAGAAACACCAGGAAGGGCAGAGAACTCAGGAGTGACTGCTCAAAGGAACCTACAGCAATGCTGAAACATGAACAAGGGGAGGGGGAGGGAGAAAGGGCATTCTGTAAATATGTAAGAACAAAGAGGTGGAGTGGAAGTTATTATGGCATGTGTTAATTGGGGGGATCTTCTTTGAAAAAACTAGATGGTTGGGATGCTTGGGTGGCTCAGCGGTTGAGCGGCTGCCTTCAGCCCAGGGTGTGATCCCAGAGTCCAGGGATCGAGTCCAGCATCGGGCTCCCGGCATGGAGCCTGCTTCTCCCTCTGCCTGCATCTCTGCCTCTCTCTCTGTCGCTCATGAATAAATAAAATATATTTTAAAAAAGAAAAGAAAAAGAAAGAACTAGATGGGGTTTGTCTATATTTTCCAGTAGAGAAAATAATTTCCCCCCAAATACACAGAAACACCTGATAGAAGAAAGTCAGCTACAGTGAATCTAAGAGAAGGCTACACATACTCCGTCCTCTGAGTCTGACTATGGGGGCTAAAGAGATGAGGGTGGAGAAGTTTAAGATGGCTTTCCTGAAATGAGAATATTCCAAGGGCAAGGTTAATAGCACAGCTGACTCCATAGAGTGAAGACTCTATGGGCAGAGCCTGGAGATGAGTACCAGGTGTTGGGAGCCTCTGTGTGACTTAAATATTTGTCTTTCAGTATTTAAAGAGTAACAACTACGTGCCAATCTCGCATAGTATTACTCTATGGAAAAACAGAGGTTTATTAGAGTCATTCAGACATTTTATTTTATTTAATAATTGAGAGGAAGAGAGAATTTGTTTGAAAGATTTTTTTTTAAATTTTTTTTGAGAAAGAGAGCACAAGCAGTAGGGAGGAGGCAGAGAGAGAGAGAGAGAGAGAAGAGCAGACTCCCCACTGAGCAGAGAGCCCAATGCAGAGCTCAATCCCAGGACCCTGATATCATGACTTAAGCTGAAGGCAGATGGTTAAATGAGCACTGATGTGCCTCAAAAGTGAGAATCTTGATCAGGTTCCAAATCCAGCCTGAAGTCTGACATGGGGCTGGATCTTATGACCTTAAGATCATGACCTGAGTCAAAAACAAAGAGTCAGATGCTTAACCAACTGAGCCATGCAGACACCCCCAGACTTTGTTTTAAACTCTGGCTCTGCTATTTGTCAACTGTGGAGCTTGGAATAGGGTGCTGCCTTTGTAGGTCTCAGTTTACTCATATATCAAATGGGAATATTAATTCTTACTTAATGTTCTATTGTAAGGGTGAATGAATATACTTCCCAAAATAATGCTTGATTCAAGGTAGGTGAATAATAATAGGTGTTTGTCAGTATTTAGAGCTTATAGTCTAACAGAAAGTGTGCATTCATTCATCCAACAAACACCCACTGAGCCTTGTACATGGTACATGTTATAGGTACTATGACATATATAACTATGAATGATAGTGAGAAGTCACAAGAACCATCAGAAGTACTTAGAGGCTATGAGAAGTTAAAGGTAGGTTAAGTCACTTCTAGGTGGAGAAGCAAGGAAGTCTTCCTAAAAAAAAAAAAAACAACCCTAAAGACTCAGGAATGTTTGGGAATGTAGAGATTGGAGGTGGGCATTTCCAATAAATGTGAGACCATGAGCAAAAGTATTAGGGTAGAAAACCTGAGTATAAAAAGGAGAGTAAAAAGTCTTATTTGGGTCTGGCTTACAACCCAACAAAAATTTCTATGGTGATGGAAATTCCTATATCCTTATAGTCCAATCCTATAGTCCAATAGCCATGAGCTCCATGTGGCCATTGAGCACTTGAAATGGACTATTATGGCTGAGGAACTGAATTTCTGACTTTATTTTATTTTAATTAATTTTTATTTAAATGTAATGGTTACATGTGGTTAATGGCAACCATATTGGCTAGCACAGGTGTGAAGGGCAATTAGGAGCTTATCTGAACAAATGAATTGGGATAGGTCTGTGGAGGGCCTTGAGTGCCATGCTAAAAATTACATTTCATCCTTAGATTATAAGCTGTCATAGTTCAGCTCTAGAAAGCCATTCCAGTTGCAGAGCGCAAGATGAATTCTAAAGGGGGACCTCAGAGGTAAGAGGATCAGATTGCTAGAACCTAAAATAGTTCAGAAGAACAATCATTAGGATCCTGTCTTAAAAAATGACAGAGAATGAAGAGGAGAGGATGGGTGGTGAGAAATGTCCCCCACATACAGCCTTCAGGGAATGGTAAGTTGAGAGGGTAAAGGGAGACAAATGTGACTGAGGGAATATGAAATGCGAACTTAAACTGTGGCTCATGATGCTAGGCATAGGAAAGAATAAAGAAGGGTCTGGAATAAAGGAAAGGAGACAGGGGTCTATGGGGCAAATAGCAATGATTACTGATAGAAGAAGAACATCTCTGTATCTCATATGCCTCCTGAATAGAAACACTGTATTGACTCTTTGGGGTGGGGTGAGGGGAAGATTTATGTTTCATTAATTTTCCCAGAAAATCTGAGTAGTGTAGACTTGGCTTTTGTGGATTGGAGTCCCAGGGGCCTGGAGGGGGCTTCTTCAGCTTCCTGGGTGTCTTGATGATGGTTGTGATTTCTTCCAGGGAGAGGAGACTGATTTGGCATTCCTGGCACTCCCTACCCCTCTCATGTCCTTCTCAGAGCTGCCCGCCAGGTCCCCAAGAACCCTGCATGACTTGCTGGAGACTGGTGATTTGTTTTTGTCCTATTAACTTCTTGAAAGGACAGAAACAGATTACTGGGCTGGAGGGATGGCCTGGGAAGAATACGGATGAGGAACTGGCTGCATGAGGCCACAGCAGGGCACTTGGGATGAACAGGGCAAAGGGCTAAGGAGGAAAGAGAACCTCCCATCTCTTCATCCACACCTCTGAAATAAATCTCTGCAGAAATGCATTTATTTGGGAAGAGTGTTTTCCTTTTCTTTCTCTCTAATTCTCTCATTCTCTTCATCTCTCTCTTACCTCGTGGCACATCCTATTCTCTTTGTGTAGAAAACATCCTCTCTTCCACTCTCTTCACATCTGAATGCATTTATTCATGGATCAATGAATAACATGTTGAGCATCTACTATGTGCCTACTATTGTGTTAGAAACTGAGGACACCACCATGACAAAATGAGATAGGATTCCACCCCTATTCATGAAATCTCTAAAGCAGAGAGAAAGCTTAGATTCTAATCAATGAAATGTCCAAATGAGGGTGAGACTATAAACTTAAATAATGTTGAAGGAATTCTTTCCAAGCTTTAAGAATGCCAACACCTCTGTGGGAGGACCTCTCTGTGCCTTGGTTTATTCATCTGCAAAATAGTGTAAAGAACCCACATGTTATGGAGAGAATGAAATATGAAAAAAGCACCAGCCAATGTCGGCTATTACTGCCATCACTCTTCCATCAAGTTCAAACAGAACAATGGACTCTGGCCTGAGGATCATTCTCTAGGCCAGGATGTATCAGAAATTAGATTGGTTTTTGCATCTGAACGAGAAGGCCACTGGATCTTTCAGAAATGCACTGTGAGTCAGCCTCCCCCTGCCTTTCAGGTGGCCCAGTTAGAACCTTGCTCTATGATACACATAACGCTGTTTCCTAAATTCCTGGCCCTCTACAGTAATAATGAAAAGACATTTAAAACGATAAACTCAAACCCCGTAACATTCCAGAGTGAAACCAGCCTGCTCAGAGAGAGGAGTCAAGCAAAATGCAATAAAAGCCATGCTTTTTGGCTGTCTGGTGATATGCTCTCACATATGGCTATCACCAAACTAAAATTAAAAAAAAAAAAAATGTTGGGGGACACCCAGTGAGTTTCCTGAGAAACTTGCAGTAGGGATGAAAAGGTTTGTTCACCTTAGACCTGCCAAAAGAGGGCCACCCTGAGGCTTGTTGCTTTCCTAGGTGTTGAAGCGTGTCCTTCTCACACCAAGTTTCTCTTTGAAATTAAGTGGAGCAAACCTCAAGGGTGGCTACTGTATCTTTCCCCATGTGTTCTTGCAGATTCAAAGCTGATATTTTTGAGAATAACATTGATCCTACCCACATGTTTCCCAGGAGATAGTAATGATAGAAATAGGAAATATTAAAGTTTAAATACCTAAGAGCCTTGAAGGAGGCTCTAACAGGATGCAAAGGGAAGAAGGCAGAGTGGAAGAACTGTTCTAGGATAAAAGGGGATAAGTAGGTTTAAATAGTGGTTGGTAGAGACTTTTGACCTACAGAAAAGGAGTAAGGCAGGTGTTGCAAAGGAGGAATGTAGAGAGAAAGCACAGTGATTTTGGCAGCTGATGGAAAAAGAGGGGAACTCAGGAATTAATGGGTGATGTTTAGGAGGTGTGGTTGATGCTGCCGGTGCCTCGCCCAGGCCCTCTATACCTACCAGAGCACCAGAGCCCAGATGTGACAGTGTTGGCTGATAATAACTGACCCATCCCCCTTCTCCAAATGGAAGCCACTGTCCCTAGAAGGTTAGCCTACCCTCCCTTCACTCCAGGAGGCAGCCCAGGGGTACAAAAAGCTTGGTTCTTTTGCCTCAAGATGAGAAGATAGGATCAACTTTGTGGTGTAATTCATGTTCCAGAGCCTCTTGCGCAATCAATCTGAGACTCAATTCTGACAAAATCCCCATTCTTGCCTAGTCTTCTATTCCCCCTCTTACTCGTCTTCCCCCGAAGTACTCTCCCATACATCTCCTAACAAGAATCCCATCTCAGATTCTGCTACGAGGGCACCTGACCTAAGACAGGAAGATTTACACTGTACCTGTGATGCTACCCACTTTCTCCATGCTCCCTGCCCCAGGAAATCTCAGGAATGCAGGCATAGTTGGTACATTCTTTTGGATTTAGAAATGTGTCTCTTGGGCTTTAGTAACATTCCAAGGTTAGCTTTAAGGTTCGGCAAGACAACTAAATTGCTTTCAGGTTACAGTAATAGTAAATATTTATAATGTATTGAATGCCTCTGTTCTAAGCTGTTGTGGGTACCCGACACCTATAATATCATTTAATCCTCCCATTTAATAGGGCCCCTATAAGATGCCCATATTTGAGGGTGCCTGGGTGGCTCAGTAGATTGAGTGTTGGACTCTTGATCTTGACTCTGGTCATGATCTTGGAGTCATGGGATTGAGACCTATGTGGCGATCCATACTCAGTGGGGAGTCTCCTTTGAGATCTTCTCTCTCCCTCCTCTGTCCTCTCCCCTACTCTCTCATTCTCTAAAATAAAAATTAATAAATCTTAAAAAAATAAATATGCCCACATTTTTGGATTTTGGTTTTTTTTTCATATTTCTTTTTTCCCTGAATCTTTTTTTTTTTTAATTTAAATTCTACTTAGTTAACATACAGTGCAATATTGGTACCTGGAGTAGAATTCAGGGATTCACACTCAGATACAATACCCAGTGCTCATCAGAAAAAGTGCCCTCCTTAATACCCTTCATTCATCTATCTCAACACCCCCCACCTCCCTCCATCAACCCTCATTAAGAGTCTCTTATGGTTTATTTCCCTCTCTTCTTTTCTCCCCATCCCTTCCCATATGTTCATCTGTTTTCTTTCTTATATTCCACATATGAGAGACATCATATGGTATTTGTCTTTCTCCGACTCATCTCACTTAGCAAAATACAGTCTAGCTCCATCCACATCGTAGCAAATGGCAAAGTTTCATTCATTTTGATGGCTGAGTAATATTCCATCGTGTGTGTGTGTTTGTGTGTGTGTGTGTGTGTGTGTGTGTGTGTATCAACCACATCTTCTTTATCCATCCATCTTTCAATGGACATTTGGGCTCTCTCCATAGTTTGAGCTATCAAGCTACTTTTGATAATTCTGCTATAAACATTAGGGTGCATGTACCCTTTCAGATCTATATTTTTGTATTCTTTGATTTGGGTAAATATCCAGTATTTGGGTAAATACCTAGCATTGTAATTACTGGGTCATATAGTTCTATTTTTAATTATTTGAAGAACTTCTATACTGTTCTCCAGAATGGCTGCACCACTTTGCATTGCCACCAACAGTGCAAGAGGGCTCCCCTTTCTCAGCATCCTTGTCAGCACCTGTTGTTTCTTATGTTGTTAATTTTAGCCATTCTGACAGGTATGCGATGATAGCTTATTGTGGTTTTGATATGTATTTCCCCGATGATGAGTGATGGTATTATCTTCCCGTGTGTCTCTTAGCCATCTGTATGTCTTCTTTGGAAAAGTGTCTGTTTTGTGTCTTCTGCCCATCTCTTAACTGGATTGTTTTTGTTGAGTTTGATAAGCTCTTTTTAGATATAAGCTCTTTATCAGATATGTCATTTGCAAATATCTTCTCCCATGCCGTAAGCTACCTTTTAGTTTTGTTGTTTCCTTCACCGTGCAGAAGTTTTTTTATCTCAATTAAGTCCCAATTGTTGATTTTTGCTTTTGTTTCCCATGCCTCTGGTGATGTGTTTAGTAAGAAGTTACTGTGGCCAAGGTCAAAGAGGTTTCTGCCTGTGTTCTCCTCTAGGATTTTGTTTCTTGTCTTACATTTAGGTCTTTCATCCATTTTGAATTTATTTTTGTGTGTGGTATAAGGAAATGATCCAGTTTCTCCAACACTATTTGTTGAAAAGACTGCCTTTTTTCCATTGGATTGTCTTTCCTGCTTTTGTCAAAGATTAGTTGACCATATAGTTGTGGGTCCAGTTCTGAGTTCTCTGTTCTGTTCCACTGATCTGTGTGTCTATTTTTGTGCCAGTACCATACTGTCTTGATGACTACAGTTTTGTAATATCCAGAATTGTGATGTCTCCAGTTTTGTTTTTCTTTTTCAGGATTGCTTTGACTTTTTGAGGTCTTTTGTGATTCCATACCTATTTTAGGATTGTTTGTTCTGGCTCTGTCAAGAATGCTGGTATTATTTTGATAGGGATTGCATTAAATGTGTAGATTACTTTGAGTAGTATAGACATTTCAACAATGTTCTTTCAATCCATGAGCATGGAATGCTTTTCAATTTCTTTGTATCCTCTTCAATTTCTTTCATAAATGTTCTATAGTTTTCAGGGTACCTCATTAGTTAGGTTTATTCCTAGGTATCTCACTATTTTTAGTGCAATTGCAAATGGGATCAATTCTTTGATTTCTTTTTATGCTTTGTTACTGGTGTTTAGAAATGCAACAGATTTTTGCACATTGATTTTATATCCTGCAACTTTGCTGGATTCATGAATCAGTTCTAGCAATTGTTTGATGAAATCTTTCAGGTTTTCTACATGGAGTATCATGTCTGCGAATAGTGAGTTTGACTTCTTCCTTGCTGACTTGAATGCCTTTTATTTCTTTTTGTTGTCTGATTGCTGAGGCTAAGACTTCCAATACTATGTTAAAGAGTAATGGCAAGAGTGGACATCCCTGTCTTGTTCCTAATTATAGGGGAAAAGCTATCAGTTTTTCCCCATTGAGGATGACATTAGCTGTGGGTCTTTTGTATATGGATGCCCACATTTATTCTAGGTTATAAACGAGTCTGCAAGAGATAAACTAACTTGATCTTGGTCACTTAATATGTTAGTGGCAGAAATGGGCTCAGACTAGATTTTCTCAATGCCAACACCTTTTTCTATACAATAGGCTACATTGGCTCCTTCTCCAATTCAAGAAGTATAAAGGTCAAGCTGCCAAGTCGTCCTTTCAGAATGGAAATACAGACTCCTTTGGCCCTGATATTCCAAGCACATACATTTTCTTCTTCAATGACACAGAAGTTGGCATTCACTAGAGATTCCAGCCATGAGTTGACTGAAATCCAGCTCCTCTTTCCAGAAGCTCATCTGAGAAATCTAATATTTGAGATAGATAATCTAATGGGCATATGAATCATCCATTTCTTGGTATTCTCTAAGTTCTAGTCTTGTATTAAATTAGAGAGACAAGCACCTGGACCATATTATGTTATCTCCCCCTCATGAAACTGCCTCAACTAAGTTAAGATTTAACACTATGACCTCAGCATTTATAGCAGATGAGGTCAAGAAATGTTGATGCAGACAATCTTTTTGTTGAAGGCACTGCTTATCTACTATAAAATAACCCTTAAGTATGGATGCAAGTGACTGATCCCTCTCAGAGTTCAGTGCTTATGCATGTTCTCTTCTACAGATGAACATTGTGTTCTATCTCACCATGCAATATAGATTATATGATCCAATATGTTTCTCATTTTGCCTTTGCTGCCAGGAAGCTCAGAGATAAATTCAGTGCTCTGATGGATAGAAGATCTATCTTAGATGCTTACTCTTACCATGTTTTTGAGTGGTTTCTGTGTTTTATCAGTCTACCTCAATTTTAAATAGGTACAGTAAAAGACTAAAAGTAAATCAGTGTGTCATTATAGAGAACACCTGAAAAAAATGGACCACTGTGGTTATATTTGGATCTAGTGGCATATTTAAAAATATATATCCCCAATGGACATCCTTCCACTGTACCACTACTGCCATGACCACAATCCAGGCCACCATCATGTCCCATCTAGATGACTACAATTACCACCCAAGGGTGAGCCAGCCTTCAGTCTCAACTTACTCCTTGCCTTTCCTTTAATTCTCTGTCTTGTAACTAACTAATCATACGCAAAGACCTGTTTCTAGGTGAGCTAAAAGCCTCCAAAGGCTTCCATAAGTACAATTGCAAAATATACTTCTAAATAAGAGTGCAAAGTCATCTAGATATCCTTCTAGAGCATTACTTTAACTCCGTGGTAAGTAATTTAGAATACCTATTTGATATTAAAAGAAATGTGATATAATATGGAACCAAATACTAAACACACATATATGTTTGATATTGACACAGAAGACTTAGAAGAGGTTTCCCAACTGGGTGGGACCACTGAGAACTTCAGGCACCTCAATACCCCATTGTTCCCAAAGCGTTCATGTTCACTCTTCTTTATCCTTGACAAGGTGTTCTTAGAAAACTGTGAAGCCCAACTATAGGGTAAAATCTTATAAAGGCTTCCAGGCACATCTGCAACTTCATCTCATAGCAGTTGGGTCTTCACACACACAGCTCCAGATCCAATGGACTCTGCAGTACTTTGACCTGGCCATGCTCTCTTCCCATGTGGCCTTTGCAGATGCTATTTCCCCAAAATGGAATACCATTTTCTCCCCATTGCACCTGTACAGCCCCTGACTTTCCTGAAGACTTTGGCATAGGAATCACTTCTGGAAGTCTTTAATAGAGTGGATATGATCCTCTTTGGAGCTTTCACTAAATCTTGGGCTACATTTTACCACTTCGTATATCTGATAACAAATGGTTGATGTCTCTACTTATCTCTTACTTCTTGCTCCTCATTGGTTTATGAACCCTATCATCATCATTACCATTGACACCATCATATCTCTCACTATAAGCCAGGCATTTTATAAATATTAACTCATTTAACCATTTAAAGTACTATTATCCCCACTGCAGAGATGGAGAGATTAAGGCTTAAAGAGGTGCTGTCATAGGCAGAGATCATTTGGGGAATAAGTAATGAAAAATGGAATTTCAACCCAGATCTGCTCCAATAACAGAGGGAGAATTTTTAATCACTCCTAATCATACTTAATCACCAAGGTCCCACTTGGCTAACAGTCTCACCTCTATCAAGTCTTTGCTCAGACCTCACTTTCTCAAGGAAGCCTAACCAGACAAATCACTAATTCTACACTCCTAATCCCCTGTTCTCTGTTCTACTTTTTCTTTCCTTTTGACATTCCACATATTAACTTTCAACATCCCATGTAATCAATTCTTCTTTTTTTTCTTAAATATTTTATTTATTTGAGAGAGAGAGAGCATGCGTGCAAGCATGAGTAGGGGGAGGCAGAGGGAGAAGAAGACTCCCCACTGAGCAGGGAGCCTGATGTGGGGCTCAATCCCAAAACCCATCATTACCTGAGCCAAAGGCAGACACTTAACCAACTAAGCCACACAGGCACCCCCATTATTCTTCTGATTCATTGTCTGTTTACCATGCTAGAATATAAGCTCCACAGAGACAGAGAACTAGCATGTTCACTAATACATCTAACAAGAATGCAAAAAATATTTGTTGAATGATTGAATAAATGAATGATGCCATCTTCCCTCTGGATCCATTAGATTCCCAGAGCCTAACACATACTTACCTGGCACAGAGAAGGAGATACCTGAAAACTTGTCATTGGATGAAAGAGTCATGCCTCCTCATCAATCTCAGTGAGGAAGTGGGCTCCAGCCCTGGGCCCATGTGTTTCAGGGATGTTTTGTTGCTAGAATCCCTCGGAGCAGAAGGGAGAGCCCCTGGGCCTCCATTCAAGACTAGAGGAACCATGGCTGGCTGTCAGAATGTCCTAGCACTGTCCTCTGCCTCAGGAGCTGTGTCCCACTGTGGTCCTTCTATGCCTCACTCCTTCTACCTCTATTGCCCTATTGGTCCCCTTTATTAGTCCAGACACTCCCTTTCCTAGGTGTACGACAGGACTGGGTGAGTTCCCTTGTACACCTCATGTTGCCTTTCCCTGCCTGGCCATGGGGTAGGAAGAACCCCTCTGCCATTTTGCCACCTTATACATCCAATTAAGCAATGGGGAAAAGCTGGCTGTTTCCTTGACAGCAAATACCCAAACTGACTAAAACAATTAGTTTGTCTATTTTAAAACTGAATTCCAACGCTTCCATGGCAACCCAAGTTATTAAAAGATGTAAATTAAAGTGTTGTGCAGGAAAGATGGCTTGGCATGGAAGGCGCTTGTTTTAGGGAAGGAACACAAAGAACTCCAAACCAAGGGCATCCCCCTACCTGGTCACACATCACAGTCAGCTGAAGGAAAACAGTCCTGATGGCTCCTTCTCATCCCCTTGGCTTCTGTTACTGCCTCATATTGGAGACACCCCTGGTTTCTCACATGTATGAGAGAGATAAGGAGCCTTGCACTTTCTGAAGCCCCTTGTGCCAAGAGGGAAACCCAGGAACAGAAGGTGAGAGGTCTGACATCAGTATAGTACCTATTATATACCTAATAATAGCTAGAGTTGAGTACTTACTAGGACATGGTGCTCAGGGATTTGCTAGCATGCTCACTGAACTTTCCTATCAGGTAAGATAGAATCTCAGCTCATTCCCATTTTGTAGATTGGAAAATGAAGGCCTAGACAGACGAGGCAACTCAAGGATAACACAAAGACAGTAAGAGATAGAAGTGGGATTAGAACCCACATCTGTCCAATCATTATTTCCCGAATTTGTGCCAGACAAAATGCTGGGTGAATGAATTATTCTACTTTATCTTCTCAGTAATCCCAAATAACAGCATGGTATAGGGTGGTCAGTTCAGGTTCTTGAGATAGACAGATGTGGGTGAACCCCATCCTCTAATATTAGTTTCGGGATCTCAAGGCAAGATCACTAACCCTCAGCACCTCAGTTCACTCAGCTGTAAAATGAGTGCTTTGTGGTGGTGAGGACAAAGTGGGCTAATGCAGGAAGGATGATGTGCCTGGTGTTTAATAAACAACAAGCATCATGAACACTCATTGTGTCATTCTTCTTCTCTATAGAGGTGAAGAAAAGAGGCTTAGAGAAGGAAAGCAGCTTGCTCAAGGACACACAGCTGGGATCTGGGGCCAGCTCTCAACTAGCAGCTCATGTTCTCTCCCTTATGACTACATGAACTACATAGTTTGCTCAAGATCTATAGTCCATAGACTTTTCATGGTAAAACTGGGACACCCAGGCTCTCCAGTTAACATGCCCTTTGTTTCATGTCCCGGGATGCCTTGCAGCTTCTGAAAAGATGGGACAGGAAAAGGAGCAGCTGTATCACACTGGCCACCATTTATGGGGTCTTTGTTTTCTATTGGGTACTCGCTCTGGGCTGTATGCTGGCTTTCTGCTCCCTGGCCACTGTAAAATGGGTTTAGTTCTTTTAAATTCATGTTAGCACTTTAACGCAGGCTGCTGCTTCTATCTTTGGCCAACATTTGCTGGTCTCTCAGGATTCAGTTTAAACATAAATTCCTAAGAGGCTTTCCCTAACCCAACTGGCAAGATCCCTCTAGGATCTGCTTCCCCAGCACCTGGCACTGCTCTGTACTATTTCTCAGCTAGTTGTCATTATGTGCCTGCTCCTTTCTGAGGACATGAACAGAATCTGCACTGTTTCCTTAGTGCCCAGAATGGGATCTGGCACTAAGTAGGTACTTAATAGAAATTTTTGTAATGAATGAATGAATGCATTACGGCATTTTTTTTTAATTGAAGAGTGTAGGAATTAATATATTGTTCAAACGAATCTTAAGGAATCCAGGGCCTTGGTTACTACTCCCAGCAAAGAGACATTCACAGCCCAGAGGGGAAGGTGAAAGGAGCCTCCTCTTGGCCAGGAAGCATCCTGTAGTTAGGATTCTGTACCACACTCAGTTTCTAGGCAAAACTCTGTAAGTGTAATCATTATTCATTCATTCAGTTTTCCATTAATTGATTTTTAAATTCAACAAATATTTATTAGGTAAGATGCTGGTAATCATCCTATAATGTGCGGGATGCCCCACCACCACACAACAGAATTATCTGGTCCTAAATGTCTATAATGTCCAGGTTGAGAAATCATGGAATAAAGGAATGATCAGTCATATGAGTGAAAGTAAGGAAGGTAGGAAGGTAGGCAGATTTTACAGATGAGGAAAGAGAGATGCAGAGACTTAAGTTAATTCATCCAAGGTAACAGAGATAATAAGTGGAAGTGTAGGGGTGTGAACCCACGAGTTCTAGTCTGGGACTCAGGAAGCTGAACTGCCACCCCTGATGGAACCCAGTGGTGCTGAGCCAGGCTGTGATGTTGTGGTTTATAATAAGAAATATGTATATTTGGTCTTCATTTGCATTCCTGGCACTGAGCTTCTAAAATGCTTGGAATTTCCTAAATGTGGAGAGCAATCAAGGTGTCTTTTGTTATGTTAATGAGGTGGCTTTTGGAAAGCCCCTAGGTCATCTAAGGGTGGAGGCTGGTTGCTAGTGGAACCAACCACGTGATTATAAGATTGGAACTTGGAATCCTGCCCCAGACCTTCTGGGATGAAAGGGGCTGCAGACTGAATTCAATCACCAGTGGTCAATGATTTAGTCAATCCTGACTATGAAATGAACCTTCCATACAAATCCCAAAAGACAAGGTTTGAGAGCCTCTGGGTTGGTGAACTCATGATGATGTGGGGAGAGGGTTCAGCTCAGAGAAGGCTTGAAAGCTCCACACCTCCTTCCCACGTACTTTCCTCTATGCCTGTCTTCTATCTGGCTGTTCTTTTTTTTTTTTTTTTTTTAATTTATTTATTTATGATAGTCACACAGAGAGAGAGAGAGAGAGAGGCAGAGACACAGGCAGAGGGAGAAGCAGGCTCCATGCACCGGGAGCCCGATGTGGGACTCGATCTCGGGTCTCCAGGATCGCGCCCTGGGCCAAAGGAGGCGCCAAACTGCTGTGCCACCCAGGGATCCCCTATCTGGCTGTTCTTGAGTTATATCCTTTAACAATAAACAGATGATCTAGGAAGCAAAGTATTTCTCTGAGTTATGTGAACCACTCTAGCAAATTAATTGAACCCATAGGAAGTGTCATTGGAATCTCTGGTCTGTAGCCAGTTGGTCAGAAACACAGGTGACAATTTGGACTAGGACTGAATCCCTTAGCCCACTGGCTCTAGCACTATCTCCAGGTAGATAGTCAGAATTGAGCAGAACTGTAAAGACACCCAGCTGGTATCAAAGAATTGCTTGGTGTAGAAAAAAAAACCTCATGCATGGGTATTGTTGGAGCAGAACTGTAGGGTCACTCCCTCTGCTGGTAGGCTCCCAGCAGGTACTGTTCATGTGTGTTGGAGCACTTTCCTCAAAAACTATTTAAGTCCCACCACAAGCAACTGACTTGAGAGCCAGAATCATGGTTCAGAGTAGAAGACCCAGGACACATCAGAGCATCTGGTTCCAAGCAGATGCCCAGTAAATGTTTGTCAATCAGTGCCTAAGTAAGAAAATCACTTCCTGCCTCCAAACTCCATGAGTAAGTATAATTTATTTCTTTATTTTGGCTTCAAAACAAATTTCTTTGGGAAACATTAGCACAGGGAAAACTCTGACAGGGAACATAGAGAACTCAAATCAAGCCAGGACCTTTAGGGGACATTAACTCCATCTTGATCACTCATCACATTGTGGAGACAGAAGAGCTTCTGAAAAAGCAGGACACCTCTGTGCAACTATCTGTGTATCCCTGACTCCTCCATTCCCTAAGCATAGGTGACAAAGTTCACATTTTTAGCTAACATTTTGTGTGATGCTTTACTTAATTTTGCAAGTTGCTATTTTACTAGCAGCTTCCTTTAGAGGCATCAGATGGCAGATTGAAGGATTTAAGGGGGAAAAAACATGGTGTATTGGAAGTTTTAAAAAAGCCTCCAGGAGTCTAATGTGACATTCTGGGTTAAAACACAGCATCACATTGATGCATATGACCTCTTTTTTAATGACATATGAAATCTCTTTATGGTGGCAGATCACCGAGGTGGTAGAGAGGAACTTGGCAGACGACTCACATCAGCCTGCTAAACTGTGACCACCACTTGTGCCTCAGAAGAAGTAAAGTTTAAGACGTCTGGAAGCTTCTCCATTTGAAAAATGCTCATCCACAAAGGATCCAATGAACATCTTGCCTCAATGGCCAGACTTAAAAACAGTGAGCACATCATTGTATGCAGGCTCTCAAGGCAATGGTTCTAAGTTCCCTCACCTCTGGGCCCAGGTAGGAAACTAGCTTTCCTGATGGAATCCTAGATATTTATGGGAGACGCTAAAGCGACTCCAGGAGCACAGAGCATAGTGAAATGGGAGAAATGCCTTCTCCCTAAGCTGATGCCACATTTTGCCTCCCAGGTACCAAAGTCCCCTCCCAGAGCTCACCTTCCAGACCTCACCCATCATCCACCAAGGTCTTTCATAATAACCATTTGCTTCTCTGACCATTAGTGCTCAAATCTACAGGTTAGGCAACTGAGACACAGAGAGGTTAAGAAATTTGCCTCAGAGTTGGTTTCATTCAGCTCAAAGATGGAACAAGAGAGAGAGAGAGAGAGAAAGAGAGAGAGAGCAGGTGATAGTCCAGAGGACTTTTATGGGCTATGCTTGTAAAAGGGGGACATCAGTTCTGCCCGCTTCCATTGGTCAGAACTCAGTCACATAGTCCTACTGAACTACAAGGAAGACTGGCAAATGTAGTTTAGCTGTGAGAAAAAGGAAATGGATTTTGGTAAACTTGGAAGTGTCTCTACCACAGGCACTAAGCAAAACTCTGAAAGTTCCCAATTAGTCTGGGAAGACAGATTCAAAAACATCCACTACCATCTTGCAATCATCCATCTCGCTCATCCACAAGGTTACAATGAAAGCTTTTAGTGGACAGTATTCAATGGCAGAGTGGGAGGCAGTAAAAGTGATCTGCAGGGAATCTCTGGAGTCATTTGGGGCGCTACTTAAATGTAAAATTGAAGTACTATTTACTGACAACTTGCTACATACCAGGCACTGTACTTCCTGCCTATAATTGCCTTATCTCATTTAATCCTTACCCGATATTATTAGGTAGTGACAATGATCATCCCCATCTTGCAGATGTGAAGTTGAAATGTTAGGTTACGCAGCAAGTCATGAGAGAACTATAAACCACATCCAAGTTAATCAGATCCCAGAGTTCAAGTGCTTAATGCAATAGCTTTTCGTGTCTATGCTCATTTCTTCCCATCAGTAAGATTATGTGTTGTCCCTCAAGGGAGAAATAGGGTTCCTACTTTCCAGTAGTATTATTTAAACCACAGCATTAGCTCACTTGGAAAGGGAAACATTTTCATAAAATATTCAGAATGTGAAATATGAAAGAAAAGAAATACGTCCATAGGAAAGTCAGTAATCAAAGTGATTTTCTTACCCAGCTCCTTTATGTGACTGGTGTGCTACTCAGGACAAGAAAGGAACAGGGTACATGGCCAAAAATACCATGCTTATCAGAGCTGCCCGACACGCTCTCAGCCTCAAACAAAAAAGGCTTCAGATTCCAGAAGCAGAGGGACTTGCTCAGTCAAATCCCTCACTCACAATTAGTGGAGTCCCACACTGGGAGCATGGGTGCTTGTCACTCCCATCTGGGACTGCATGCTCCTCAGAGGCAGCCTGTCTACCTGTAGAGCGAGATGGAATGCTAACAGACGGGTAGTTGTCAAGTAGCTCTGTTTCATACTTGGAGAATTTGAAGAAAAGAATCATC
Organism: Canis lupus baileyi; assembly: GCF_048164855.1. Taxonomy (NCBI): domain Eukaryota; kingdom Metazoa; phylum Chordata; class Mammalia; order Carnivora; family Canidae; genus Canis; species Canis lupus. The sequence goes on along the minus strand of NC_132845.1, from coordinate 41,948,277 downwards.
GGGGACAGAACTGTGCCTTTATTTCATTGGTTTGCTTTCTCTTTTGGGGTATGGGGAGATTTTTTAAAATTTTAATATGTACATAATTTTGTAGACATCTAATACCAGAATGTTTTTAAATCAATGCTGTATTATTGTTTCTGTCCCTCATCTTCTCTCTTCCCTCCATAAAAAAGCACATTGAAGTGAGGCTAGGATTTACGACCCAAGATGTCTGAGAATAGAAGGAATATGGTGCATGGTACCAAACAATATGGGACAGAAGCATCCTTTTCTCTCACCGGCCCTGGAGGCCTAATCATGTGACAGTAAACTGGCCACATGTGGAAGCTGTAAGCAGAAGATCCTCAGACAGGGACTGAATCATTCAAATTAAAAATACAAGCCAAAATAAAGGGGGAAAAGCCAACAGCCATTTTCTTTAAAATAATAATAAGACCACATTTTAAAAGATTCATTTAAACGTATAAACTATTATACATTTTAATCTGTTTTCTATTTGACGATACTTCATTTGCAGATTCTTCATGGCTTTTAAAAATAGACCCAGAGACCAAATCCCCACAGCATGAGATTTTTCACGTTCTCTAATTTGCAGTAATTTATTTGTGTCAAATTCAGCCTACAAGCCACCCTGGAGAATAGCACTGGCACTTGGTGCCCCAGAGAAGGCAAGCTAACGTTTGAGGGCAGGCACCATAGGGGACTGTGAATCGGGTGTGGGTTAGGGACTCCAGATGCATCACCCCAATCCTGTCTCTGGTGTGGATGGATTCTCCCTGTGAGGTAGAGTTTACAGAGCTCTGCTCAATTTCTGTGGTAGAGATAGTTCCAAGTTCACCAAAACCCACCCTCTGTGCAATCCCACCTCATGGGTTTCATAGCTAGACTACATTTGCCAGCATCCTTTGCAGTTCAGTGGGACCATGCGACTGAGTTCTAACCCATGGAAGATGGGCAGAAGTAAATGTAGGACTTTTGTAAGCACACTAAAATTTCCGTGGACTGTCAGCTCCCATCTTTCTTGTTCCATCTCTGAGCTGAATGAAGCCAACTCTCAGGGAAGTTTCCTAACGTCTCTGTTCCTCAACTGCTTGATCTATGAAATGGGGGCAGCATGACCTCCACCTCTGGAATTGTTCTAAGGAGCATTGAATGAAGCAAAAGCAAGACAGTGGAACTCAGTAGCTAACCTCATGGACTTTCGTGGATGGTGAAATCAGAACATCTGGATTTAAGGCTTTCCTTCATAGTTATTAACCTCTCTGCACCTAGTTCCCACTCTGTAAAATAGGAACAACTAATACTCATCTGATAGGAATGTGGAAGGAATAATTTAAGTTAAATGTATATAATAGAACAAAATAAGCCTGGCATCTAGGGAGTGCTATGTACATCTGAGCTGCTACAACTGCTATTATTGTAATTGTGGTTATTTTAGTACATAAAGTGTGCTAAGAAGGTTGCCTGGTGCATAGTAGTATTCATAAATGTTAACTATCATTATTACTTTCCGTAAAATATGTGTAACAATAGAATACCAGAATTAAGTAAAATAATAGGTATGAAGTCTTACCGTAGTGCTAGTATTGAAAAAAAATATAAGCCTTTAATAAACTCTGGTCCTGTTATATGCCACATGTGCTCTGGTGAGAAAGAAGGATCTGTCTGAGTGCCAAGTTCAGGCACTGGGCATGATGACATGATAAAGGTGGGAGAGAATAAGTGGATGGATACACCACAAACTTTACCTTTTCTATAATATGACCTTGGGCCATCCTAAGCCAGAGCCAAGGATGAAAAAGGTTTTAAGCTTCTAAGACCTCTACCAGGGTCCTCTAGATAGATCCCAGCGGGTCTATGAATTTGGATCGGGAAAATAAAACTAAATTTCTAGCAGTATCTCACTGTAATCTGGCATTCCCTTTAATTATAAATGTAAGCAACAAATCACAGGAGTAGTACCAGTACCTGTAACTTTGTCACCAACAGAAATAACAGAATTTTTTAGTCACTTTACATTATAATTGTCACAGATATCTCAAAACATCATAATGTTTATTTCTATTTCCAAATTATAGTAATTACTAGGCTTGCTTGTTATTTAATGTGTTGTAAAGAAAACAACAATTTTACTGGATCATATTATTTTAGTAAATGCATTTCAATATAAATGCTTTCCTTAGTGATATTAAGGATTTTATATTATGTGTTTTAAGACTTTAATATGCAAAGAGGCCCATGGTTCTCCCCAGATGCCAAAAGAGAACAGGTCTCTCTGGTTTAGGGTCTTGAGGACCCTCAGTCCCATACACACAAAGAGGCAAGTCCAGGACTTCAGAGACCAGATAACCAAGGTGTCTTCTGGCATTTGTCCTCCTGGGCCCTCTGTCACTGGGTCTACAAATAGGAGTTAATCAAACATTCTTTCCAAATGCTCCACAGGATTATTATAAAAAGTCAAATATGATAAAGAATATGAATCTATAGGCTGAAAGTAATAGGTTCCGCACAAACTTGGGCCAGCAGTCATCTCATGCCTTAGAAACTTAACAGATCCTTATGCTGATTCTTCATAGGTATCTGAGTGATGATCCCAGTTCTTCCTCCTAGGATACTAACACAGGGACAGTCGCCAAAAACTTTGGGAGGCAGAGATCATCAGAGGCTCTGCTCTCAGATTTAGAGTTGAATCCTGGTTGGTCCCTTACTGACTATGTGACAGTAAATGAGTAAGTTTCACCCCTCTAAGCCTCCCCTTCTTCTTCTTCTTGACAATGGAAAGGAGGATAGTGAATCAAGAGAAACTGTAAAATACAAAACAGGTGCCTGGCAGGTAGCCACAGTGTAGGACTCAGTGAAGCACAATGGTTGGGATGACAATAGGGATGATTATCATCATCATTATCACATTGTGGCAGGTATTTAATTCTCATGGAAAATGCGTGTGGTCCTCATATTTCCCAGACCCCTTGCAGTGGGTGCCGTGGGATGAGTTTTAGCAGTAGACTGTGGGTGGAAGTGATGTTTATCATTTCTGTGCTGAGACGATGAAAAACACAAGAGAGACTCCGTGTTCTCTTTAGCTCCCTGCCATATTGATGGCCAAGGTGTGTGTTGACACGATGCAGCCACAGGTAGAAGCAGGTTGTACTGTTTGATCCCTCCATGAAGAGTCACCCAATGTCCATTGCACATTCAGCATGGGTGAAAAAGAAACTGCTATTGGGTAAGCCATTGAAACTTACCCCCATCACTTGTTACCTCAGCCTACTCTAACCTCTCCTGACTGATCTTTACAAAAACCACAGTGCAGTAGACAACATCCCCTATTCATGGAAATGGCTAGATCTGCCATGAGACACACCTAGAATTCAGCACTTTCATCTGAGACAGGAGTATACAATCCATTTGCAAGATTTGGGCAGAATCTATTCTGGAGATGGAATGTAATCCAAGGAAAGATGCTCAGCAGTCACTCTCTCCAGCTTCAACTTACTATCGGAAAACACAGCTGATACAGCACAGCATCTACTCATTGGAACTCAAGAAGCCTTCTTAAGATACTGTGTTTGCAGTCAGCAACCACATTAGTTGAAACCACACTACCATGCTGTTTCTAGACAGGATTCTCCCTCCTTCTCTCCAAAGGTATGAGTAGCTCTGAGCATTACAAAGGGTTCTCAGTGACTATGAGACTTTGTGACTATGTGACTAGCCAGTCTATAAGAAGGAGGGGGCCATTGGACCAGAATTCCCACCTATGCTGCTGCTGAGGACAGTAACAGGGCAAAGTATAAAACGTAATTAACACATTTCAAATCAACATGTAAAACGTGTCAGCTGTTTGACTATTAATTAATATTTTTGCAAACTAATTACATTAGAATGACAAGGCCAGAAAGACACTAAAAGAGTTTACTAATTTTGTTCCACTCCTCTTATTTAAATGGCTGCATGGATTACCACTTTATTCAATTTTTATTTTTTTTAATTTACCAGAAACGATCTAAACACCACACTATTTCACAGCTATCATCATTTATTCATAGCTCAATAGAGGAAGCCGGAATAGCAATAACTCTTCCCCACCCCCCAATTGTCATTCTGGTGAGATAAGTGGGATATCAGCCCCAAGTCAAGCTACATTAGTGCCAAGAATCAGGCACAGTCACGAAGTTTCTCCAAAGTGTGTGAGCATCATTTGTCATGAGAGGTTTGTGCTGAGCAATGCAGACTTTAACCCAAGGGGGTTTTCAAGCCTGTTTCCCCCATCTTAGCTCGGCTGCTGGTTCAGAAGGCAAATTGCCTAGAAGCAAATACTAATTCTGCCTACTAGCCATATGGCCTTGGATGGATCCTATCAACTCTTCTGAGACTTGGTTTTCTCACCCATTAAATGAAGGTAATATTAATACTCATTTACCTAAGTTTCTTGGAAGGCACAAAGAAGGTAATCCATGTAAAATGCTTTGCACTATATCCAACATACTATGGGCACTCAACACATGCTCTCATGACCACCACCATCATCATCACCATCATGAGGAGTCACTTTTTTTTTTGAGGAGTCATTTTCAATGCCCCATTACATGCCAATCCAAATGTCCAATTGATATTCCAATTCTTCTCTTCTCTCTCATCCTTGACCCACCTACATAGTCAACCCAAAGCAGTCTCTTTGCTGCTTGTCGGACTTATTCCAGATTATTGAAATATGCCATGGACTATGGTATCCAGTATATGGTCTTCAAGACCTTTTACTGATTTTAGCCTTAAGGCACATAGGTGAGCATGAAAGGAAGCCTCATGCCCTCTGGAAGTCTCTTGCGATTCCCAGGAGACTTGATCATCCCCTCTAAACATTCACTCTCTCCCTGGAGTCCTGCTCTACTTTAGAAATTTGCTAAAAACATCTGTTCACCATTCCACATATTTTACTATGTGATAGGCTCCTTGAGAGCTGGAAACTATCTTACTCATTTTAAGTGGCCAGGGTCCAAAGGAATAACTACAGAATAGTAGATGCTCTTTAAGGTTGTTGAGTCAATGTATAGATCCTAAAGAGGTACATTTGCTAATGCACATGTAGTCTGCTCAGTTCCATATACCCTGAGCCCCACCCTGGATAGAAGCATGGCCCTTCCTCCTTGCCCCTTGCTAGAAGGAGCATTTCCCTGATTTCCTCAGGGGAGAATCCCACAGTTGCCTACTTGGACCTCTTCCTTCTTCACTGATCTTTTATTAACCTTTGCCCTTGGCCTTGGCTTCAACCAAGTTCAACCAGTTGAACTCCCCATCTCCTGGAGTGCTTCTGAACATTCTATCACTGCCTTTCAGCTGCCATTTCCAAATCTTCTCCCATGTCCCCTGCAGAAGCCCTCCCATGGTGGGTGAGTCCATTTCTCCTTCACCACTGATAAAACGCACTGAGCCCTTGGAGTTATGCAACATTACAGACTATGACAGGCTGGAGCTTCCACTGTTCAGTCCAATTTGGTGGATTGCATCTGAGAGGGAGAGTGAAATGTGAGCCTGGAGCACATCTTTTGATCTTAAACAGTCAGAAGGCTGGAATGTATAACGCTATGGAAATAAATGGTGTCAAAACTGTAGGAAATAATTCATGGTGTGGGAATGGGTTTTGTGATCACAGAGCACTCACAAAATCTTAAAACAGAGAGTCAACTAGATTGGTTGAGCTGTGGCTGGGGAAGCTTGGAGGAAGAGAAACTTCAGGAGAGGCTAGATTTTTCTCTCAAGGGTTGAAAGACCCAGCCTTTGCCCCTGGGAGATGTGAGGGGACTCCTGGTTTCCCTTCCTCATCATCTCAGCTGGCTTTGGGAGTCTAACAGTCATGGATGTGATTCCTGATCCCCCTCCTGCCGCCTATGTTACTCATTTAATTAATCACCTTGAGTCTCAGTTTGCTCATCTGTAAAATAGGAAAAATAACCCTACTTAGCTCACAGGGTTCTTATAGGGGTTAAATTAATGAGAAGATATATAAATGGTATATAAAATGACTTGTAGAATGTCTAGCATAGTCAGATGCTAACTAAAAGTTAGGGTTTTTTTTCCCCCTTTGGTTACATTTTTTATTAACCCTATTGCAAAGTACAAATGCTTTTCTTTTCTGATAGAAGCAATGAAAAGATAATCTTTTTTATAGTTGCTCACTTTTTCCAGGCAACATGGAGTAACTAAGGTGTTTTTGGAAGGCTGTGGGACTGATGCTTCCATTTGGTTTAGAGGCTACAAAATGGTTTCTAGTTGGTTTCTCTGCTATTTCCTGTTGTGGCTTAGAATGAATTCCCAATGATACTAATAAAAACAACTACTACAATGACTGGCATATATTATGAGCTATTTATGCACAAAGTAATATGCTAATTGTCTCCCATACCTTACATCATGCCTTTTCACCTTCACAAAAAGCTATAAGGTTCATTCTTTAATTAACTTCATTCTATGGAGGAGACAAATGAGACACGCAAAGGTTAAGTAATTTCACTGAGCTTCACTGCTATCAGGAACTAGAGATAAGAAATAACGGACCTGGGGTTTGAACTCCGTACCCCATCCTCACAGTAGTAATGTTCACAGTAGAAGGAAACCCAGAGTTGTAGTCGGACAGATTGATTCAAACATTAGCCTTGCTATTTAATTCTTGGATAGTTTTGGTGAGCCTATACCACCTCTCAGAGGGTTGGTTTCCTTCTCTGTAGAATGTGGATAGTGATATGCATTTTAAAGATTGTCATGAAGATAACACAGTGCTAGGCACCCAGTACGCACATGGTGAATGACAGCCACAGTGTTCAGTACAGCTAGCAGACTCTGGCTCATCTTCCTGCTCTGGTGCTTACACATATTGGTTTGCTAGATGGATTTCCCTGATCAATCAGCCTCTTACCAGTGCATTCCCTCCTGTTTATTTTCCTCTTTTTTTAAAAATTTATTTATTTATGATAGTCACAGAGAGAGAGAGAGAGAGAGAGAGAGGCAGAGACACAGGCAGAGGGAGAAGCAGGCTCCATGCACCGGGAGCCCAATGTGGGATTCGATCCCGGGTCTCCAGGATCACACCCTGGGCCAAAGGCAGGCGCCAAACCGCTGTGTCACCCAGGGATCCCTTAAAGTTTTTTTTTTTTTTTTAATTTATTTATTTATGATAGTCACAGAGAGAGAGAGAGGCAGAGACACAGGCAGAGAGAGACTCTTTTTTTTTTTTTTAAAGATTACTTATTTATTTATTCATAGAGACACAGAGAGAGAGAGGGAGAGAGGCAGAGACACAGGCAGAGGGAGAAGCAGGCACCATGCAGGGAGCCTGATGTGGGGTCTCCAGGATCACGCCCTAGGCTGCAGGCAGCGCTAAACCGCTGCGCCACCGGGGCTGCCCTATTTTCCTCTTTAACCCCCAGTTCTACCCTGCTCCCCTTATGGTCAGCACATAAATTTCCCTCTGCTATTCACTGGGAAAATGAAGGCGGCCAAGCATAACCTTTTTCAATTTCTCTTCCTTCTCCTTCAAATTTATCCATACTTACTCTCCATCCTTTGTTTCTCAATGTCAGAGGAAAAATGCCCTTTCTCAGTCCATTTAATGCCATAATACTCTGGCACAGGTGCTGAGCCCTGATGATTCAATGGTGAGCCAAGCATGTTCTCTCAGTGGCTGAACCCTACCTGTGCTCTGATCCCATCATCATATACTCTGAGGCCTGTCCAGGCCTAAGACATACCTAAGCTTCTCTCATCTTCAAAGTTCCTTCAAGTCAGAGACCATTATTCACTTGGCTCAACCATTTGGCCCTTGAAGGGCTGGTCTATATCGTACTTATGGGTCTTCTCTTTCCATTTACTCCACAAGCTACCAAATCTAACTTTTGCTTCCACCACCTACATTGGGAAAGATTTTGTTGAAAACATTAATGATTGTATACTTGCCACATCCAGTGGGCCATCAACCCAGCGCACACTCTCCTTGACCACAGTGAATCATTTAGTACCTTACTTCTCTTTGTTTTAATATATATTTTATTTAAATTCAATTTGCCAACATATAGTATAACACCCAGTGCTCATCTCATCATGTGCCCTTCTTAAGCCCATCACCCAGTTACCCCATTCCCACACCCTCCTCCCTTTCTGCAACCCTTTGTTTGTTTCCCAGAGTTAGGAGTCTCTCTTGGTTTGTCTTCCTCTCTAATTTTTCCCCAGTTTCCCTCTTTTCCCTTATCATCCTTTTCACTATTTCTTATATTCCACATATGAATGAAACCATATGATGATTGTCCTTCTCTGATTGACTTATTTCACTCAGCATAATATCCTCCAGGTCAAAGTAAACAGTAGGTATTCATCCTTTCTGATGGCTAAGCAATCTTCCATTGTGTATATATACCACATCTTCTTCATCCATTCATCTGTCAAAGGACATCACCCTCACCTCTTTCTCATAATCTCTTCCTCTTTGCCTTGCATGAAGATACTTCATCTTGGTTTCTCCATGTTCACTACAATCACTTCACTCTCCTTTACTGCTCCCACACTCTCTTTTAATGCTTATTGAACACACAAACTCTTTCCCATCTGTACCTTTGCTCATGTTCTTTACTTTTTTCACTGGATGATGACCTAACTTACTTTTCAAGGCTCTAGTCTTTATAATCCTCCCTTGGGAAGGCTCTAGTCTTTGTAATCCTCCCTTGGGAAGCCTCCACGGGTACCCCATTCCTATCTAGGCTCATTTACAGTCAAACTCAAACTCAAAACTTCCCAAATATGGAGTACAGCTTATGGAGAAAACTTTACTATTATAAATATCCTGGTGCTCACAAAACAATGGCTACCATAGCATTTATAATATAAGCCCCCAACCCCACACTGGAACATATGTTCTTTGTAGGTCTGATTTCACATCAACATTCTATAAGTATCCCAGAGCCTAGAGCTGTGCCTAAGATATACAGCTGTCACTTAACTATCCATCAAATTAAAAACATGCCAGCCATGTCTCCAACTGAGAATTCTGGGCTCCTGGATTAAGGCCAGGTGCTTTATAAGGTTCCGTAAACTATTCTTTTAAGTTGGTTCCAATGACAAAGAAGACTATCAAAGTGATTGGGTGAAATCAGACAAGGCCAAGAGTGTTCATTGGAAAGTGTTGCTAATCCTCAAGTAGATCTTGTCCTTGGTAGAGAAAAGGGATCATTAACTTCAATGTGAATTAAGCCATGTAACTAAACTCCAGCCTGGCTAGAGTCTAGGTCAGCCATGGTGCAAAATCTTCACAGCAAGCTTTCAAAGCTACAGGTTTTATTAGAAATAAACTTCTGGGCAGCCCAGGTGGCTCAGTGGTTTAGCACTGCCTTCAGCCCAGGGTGTGATCCTGAAGACCCGGGATCAAGTCCCGTGTCCGGCTCCCTGCATGAAGCCTGTTTCTCCCTCTGCCTGCATCTGTGCCCCTCTCTCTGTGTGTCTCTCATGAATAAATAAATAAAATATTTTAAAAAGAGAAAGAAAGAAACTTCTGATGAGTTTATTTATACACGGTTATGCTTTACACAATAGATAAAAAACAGGGGATGCGTGAAGAAACAAAATAATAATTATTGAATGTCTGTTTTATGCCAGGTATGATCTTAGGCACTGTATATAGATTATCAAGTTCTAAAACTCAGACCAACCTTTTGGGTGATTTCATTATCCCCATTTTACTGAAGAGAGACTTATTTGGCAGGTAAGTGACTTCCCCATTGGCATCTGACTTGTAAGATGTGGACTCATGATTCATATGTCATCTATTAGACTCCAAAGCTCATATTCTTTCCACTGTAACCCTCTTCATGCAACAGCTCAACTTTTCCTTATAAAATATTCTGGCTTCTCAGAAGACTTGAAATGGCCAGGATTGGTCTTTTGCCCATAGCCTAAGAAACTCAGTTCCTTTTCAAAAGCACCGGTTTCTCTCCACATGGGTCAGAGTGCTTACAGGGCTGTGAAGCCCTGAGACTCAGAGTTGAGACAGGGAAAATAAATGGTTCCTTGGCCCAGAATAAAGTTTCCTTCTGGAATGAAAAAGGGATTAGTGGGAGGGAGATTCCACCTACATTTCCTGAAGGCCCCTGGGCTTTACCACCTGCACTGTTTGCCATTGCAATTATTTGGGATGGCAAAACTATAATATCAATCAATCTCAGTCCGATTCCTTTGCCATGAAATAGGAGCAGGCCAATTTATCAAAATTGAGGCCCTCCACTGGGTTTATATTGCCATTAAACTATCAACAGGAAATCATTAAGGTGAGGCAAGAAACCAACTGCTAACTGAAAAGAAATGATTTTTTTTTCAAACATCCTCGCCTGCAACCTCCTTTGTTTGGCTGTCAGCATAACCAACTGTGGGGCTGGGTCTCAGATCTTTGTGTTAATGTGCAGTTGGTGGTGAAGAGAACTCAGATGTAGGCATTTGCAATCCAATGGCTATGCCCAGGTTACTTGGTTCTCTCTCAGCAGGGCAAGCTGCGTGACGATAAATAGGGGGGAAATGTGTATGCATTTGTGCGATAAAACAAGCTTAATGATTCTGAAGGGGAAGGAATCCACGAGACATACAGTAGCAACTTAGGAACAAAATGGAACCATGCAGGGCCAATTAATGTGCAAATATGTGTGTGCTGAACTTGCATTCCATTCATCATGTGGACATGGAAATTGGGCCATTTATCTGTTATATTATGTATGTGACATCTTAGTTTGGTTCTTACAGGCTGCTCGGAGACAAAGGGCCATGTGCTTTGCGGCTAGCAGAGGGAATTTAAGATAAATTCTTCAGCTGTCATAAACATTGCTGGGCAGAATTTGGTCACAAGATAAAGCTCTTTCCTCTGCAGGGTTTTAACATTTCTCAATAGTCCATGTGCCATCTTATTAAAACTGTGTGTGGTGCGGGGAGGGGTGGCATATGCCATGAAAAATTATTGGCACAAACAGCTTGCTGTCATGTTTTCAAAGTCCAGATTTAGCAAACGTTATTCACATATTCACTGTCAATCTGGAGAGAGAAAGGGAACTGGCAAAGCCATTCATTCTCACTGATTCTGTGGGTCTGTAATTCTTCTTGTCCTCCCTGTAACCAATGACTCCTCCACAGGTGGGGTTTGTTCTTCTGAAATTACAACCGTTTGTCTGTACTTAGGAAAAAAGAAAGTCATTTGAGAAGGAAAAGGACCTCACAGAAGCACTTTCCCAGAGCCACTATTATTTACCTAACAGAACATGCCATGAATATGGATCATGCATTAAATAACGGTGATCGCTTGCTTTGATGAATTGCCATTAGAAATTCAATTAATAAAAGGTTACCTCCCTGCAGTAGTGCAAAAAATATGATCTGGCTGCAGCAATTACAATTTAGCCTTAGAAACAACGGTTAGGAGAAGGAAAAAGTTTTTTTTGTTTTCTTTTTTTTAAAAAAAACCTGTTCCATCTGGGAAACAGGAGTCCAGAGTAAAAATGAAGGAAGGAGGGAATGGATGAGTGAGTGAATTTAGGTTATTTTTGATCTACAGTGTTGTCTGTGTGTCGATGGTTCTTATACTTTCATCCCATTCCCACACCTGATTATTATCCTTTTTCCACTATCCTATTTTATTTTAGTTTTAAAAGGATTTTATTTATTTATTCATGAGACACAGAGAGAGAGGCAGGCAGAGACATAGGCAGAGAGAGAAGCAGGCTCCATGCAGGGAGCCCGATGTGGGACTCGATCCCTGGACCATGGGATCGTGCCCTGAGTCGAAGGCAGATGCTCAACCGCTGAGCCACCCAGGTGTCCCCCCTATCCTATTTTATATATATATAATTATATATATATAATTTTTTAAAAATATTTTATTTATTTACTTATGAGAGACAGAGAGAGGGTGGAGGGCAGAGACACAGGCAGGGTTTGGAAAAGCAGGCTCCATGCAGGGAGCCTGATACAGGACTCGATCCTGGGACTTCAGGATCACGCCCTGGGCAGAAGGCAGGCGCTACTGCTGAGCCACCCAGGGATCCCCCTATTTTATATTTTTAACATTTATGCTTTCTTTCCTTTCCTTCCCCCTCCCACTCCTCCTACTGATATGCAAATTGTGTACTAAGAAATGCCTATATCCTAAGTAAGGCACTCCATAAATGTTACATGTGCTGGTTACCTGTATGACCATATCCAGGTCATGGTGTTGAGTATCTCTATCTCTAGTAAGTTCTCTTGTGCCCCCCTCCTAATCAGCATCTCCCAGAGGTAACCACTATTGTTTCTGTTATCACCAGAAATGAGTGTTAGTTTTAAATGCATGCTAATAAAATCAGAGTACATTCTTTTATTCTGTTTTTTTGCTTTTTTGTTTTTTTGTTTTTTTTTTTTTTACTCACCATTATGTTTCTGAGATTCATACAGGCTGTTTCATATATGTATACATAATTCTTTTGGATTGTTGTCTTGTATTCATTGCACAGATATACCACAGTTTATTTATCTATAATGCTATTCATGGACATTTGGTTTGGCTATGATAAAATTTCTATGAAAAGTCCTGTGTACGTTTTCTGGTGGACACAAGCACTATTTTCTCTTGGGCACACAAGCAGGAGAGGAATTACTAGATCATTATACATTTTACCAACATTTACAGTATTCCAATTCTCTAAAATTCCATTTTTAAACATGGAAATGACAGTAATAATATCCTCCCATATGTGATTTCTGTGAAATTGAAAAGGGGCAACATATGTAAAGGTGTTTTTATTGTTGTTTGTTTTAAATTGCCAAATGTGACACAAATGTGAGACTTTCTGGGGGGAAAAGATGGAAGATCACAGGAAACGGGCAGCTGTCCGTGGTGCTGACCCCAGAGGCCTGAGATACATTTGGGTATAATCTAGAAAGAAGGACTAGCCCTTATTGAGTATAAGTATTAACATTTATTAACACCCACTATGCACCAAGTTTATGTGTGTTATGGACTTTTATGTTTGTGTCCTTCCAAAATTCATAGGTTAAAATCTTAACCTCCAATGTAATGGTATTAGGTGGGGCCTTTGTAAGTGATCAGATCATGAGGATGAAGCCCTTACAAATGGGATTTATGCCCTTATAAGAAAAGACAGAAGAGCTTGCTTCCTCTCTCTGTTCTCTTGCCATACAAGGACCCAACAAGAAGATGGCTACCTTGCAAACCAGAAAGAGAGCTCTCACCAGACATTAGATCTGTCAGAGCCTTGACCTTGGAATTCCCAACCTTTCTAACTGTGAGAAATAAGTTTCTGTTGTTTAGACCACCCAGTCTATGTGATCTTGTTACAGCAGCCTGATGGCAGTTAAGAGTCAATACTTTGTACCCCACTTTGAATGTTGGCTCTATCATTCACCAGTTGAATGGCTCTAGGCAAGTTCTTAAATCTTTCTGAAGCTCAGTTTATCCTTCTGAAAACAGGATTATAATAGTGTGCACATCACAACATTTCTGTAAGGATTTTATAAGATGATACATGTAAAGCCTTACAAACAAATGGTATATTCATGCTGAATACATGAAAACTGGTATTCTAGTTACAGCAGGCTAGAAGAGTGAATACTGATACTGCCATTTTAATATGCTGAACAACCTCATGTGATGTGTATTCTCATTCTGAAAATGAGGAAATTAAGTTTGGGAAGATAAATGACTAGCTCAAGTCATTGGCCACAAGACCATGGAAGGCAGATGACACTAGTGGCTCCTTACATCCACCCCATCCTTCTGCTTTCCACTTCTTTCCCCCCTCGTTGAACTGCTCCCCAAATACCTGCCTCACTAGGCATTCAAAGTAACATTTTCACCACTAATGAATTATAGTTCTTGGAAAACGTTTGCATTACAAGCTATCGTATCAAAGGAGACAGACATTCAACTAGTGTTTCCACTCTTTGACAATGGTCTCCCCTTTCATTTTGTGGAGGCCTGCAAGAATCTGCCTCCACACTCATGTGATAGATCCAAAGGAAGTGTAATTATCTTCATCCTCACTGGGCACATGAGGAGAGAGAATCTAAGCAGTTACAGTGATGCACAAGGTCATGCAGACCCCAGGCTCCTGAGGCCACGGTTGATGCTCCTTGTTCTATCCACACAGTAACTTGGGATTGGGAGTGCAACTGCCCCATGGCACTGGATATATTTTGGAGATATTCATTAAAGAGCATCACATACAATTCCCAGCGATGGTCACCTTGCTAATGACCTCTGACCAATGTCTTTTTTATCCTTTACCAGCCTCAGCCACAGTTCTCTTCATGCCCCCAGAGGACAAGGAAGGTGAGGAAGAGGAGGGAGGAAATGGAAGAACAGCATAAAGACAGATGGAGGTCTCACTGCCAAAGGGTTTATCTTAGTGGAACTGGAATCATAATGTATACAGACAGACCCTGAAGTCACCAAGACAGAAGCAAGCAAACAGGATATCTGGCTTTGAAACCACCAACCATCTTTACCAGGCTACTCAGTGCACACCTGGAGAGCCCCAAACAGCACCATGGAAACCAGCCTACTGACTACACCCTATCCAAATCACCAGGAGACTACACAGAGAATAACACAGCTAGGATACCCATTTCACTGCATTACAGAAGGAAACCACGTCAAAATGTCCTCCAAAGAGACAGTAAAACCATATTTCCTACCTCAGCTTTGCTGGCAGCCAGGCTTGTCAAAACCTGAAAGTTAAAGAAAAAAAGACATTAGTATTGATTCAACAAGAAGGTAATTGGATTAATTGTCTTTTTAAAGGAACTGGCATCAATAATTTGTTATGACCCAAGGGGACAATGAGTGCAATACACACACAGAGACACACGCAGGGACACACACGCACAGAGGTACTTTTTCTTCTACCAAGCACAGCAACAAGATTTGTTTTTTCCAGTCCTGTGTATAAGGTGAGGAAGATAATTAATATTTTCAACACATTATAACCATCTTGCCAGGAAAAAAAAGGAGGAGGGCTGTGTGCAATGCCCGTGCACTGATAATGATTAAATGAACACTGAAAAAGCAAAGGCATTGAAGACAATTTTGAGGGTTTTTTTTTTTTCTTAAAGTTTCAAGTCAGTATAAGGGAAAGGTAAAACTACAAACTATAGCAACTGCAGCTTTCTGTTTTTAAAATGCCTCAAAATATTGTTAAATGAAACATTGTGCCAGGCACTGTGCCAACTTTACACTTACTGTCTCATTTAATCCCCAAAACAACTCTGATTATTCCCACTTCATAAAGAACATGGGGTTTCCAAGCCCAGAACATCACTAAGTAGGGAAATCAATTAAAACCCAAGATAACATCATATACACTTTCAGGCTCCTACCCACAGCCCATTTTCTATCTCTGGGCTCACAGCTAGTTTGCAGCAACACGACTAAACGCACGAAGAAGGTCAGAATCATCAGTAAATACAGGACCCATTATGGTGCCTCCCTCAGGAAAATGGCAAATAGATTGAAATAAGCCAGCATGCCAAGTTATACTTGTGACAAAACCAAGATTCTGTGACAAAAACCAAGATTAAAAGACAAGCTGTGGGGATCTGGCACTGTTGTTCCTACATGAAAACCATAGCTGGTAGTGCCTGGACCTACAACGCTACTCCTGCCTTCACAATAAAGCATGCCATCAGAGGACTGAAGGAGTTGAAAGTCCAGGAGAAGCTCCACCATTTAAAACATTGCTAGCTGGGCAGCCCAGGTAGCTCAGCAGTTTAGCACCGCCTTCAACCCAGGGCCTGATCCTGGAGACTTGGGATCAAGTCCCGCATTGGGCTCCCCACATGGACCCTGCTTCTCCCTCTGCCTGTGTCTCTGCCTCCTCCCACCACCCCCACCGCCCCCCGTGTGCCTCTTATGAATAAATAAATAAAATCTAAAAAAAACCATTGCTAGTCTATCATAAATGGGTTAATTTATGTAACAACAACAAGGATTTGATTTAGACACCATCCACCATTGTTCCTTTGTGTTTAAATATGCATAAGGGCAGGTAAGAATTTCTTTCTGATATGATAACTTTCTGTCTTGCAACTCTATCTTATATCCAAGGTTGATTTGGCCAACCTCAGTCATATTTTCCTACCAGACTGCTGTGGTCTGAATTGTATCACCTTAAAATTCATAAAGTTGTAATCCCCATGTGATGGTATTTGGGGATGGGGCCTTTTCGAGGTAATTCGGTTTAGATGATGTAATGAGTGTTGGCTCCTCACAATGGGGTTAGTGTCTTTATCAGAAGAAACATCAGAGACATCTTTTTCTAGCTTCCCTTTGCTTCCTCTTTCTCTCTCTGTCTCTCTGTCTCTCTGTCTCTCTCTCTCTCACCTGTATGCATCAAGGAAAGGCTACATGAGGACAGAACACAAATGAAGCCATCTGTAACCCAAGGAGACAGGCTTCAACAGACACTAATTCTGCTGGCACCTTGACCTTAGACTTCCAGTCTCCAGAACTATGAGAAATAAATTTCTGTTGTTTAATATACCCAGGCTATGATATTTTGTTATGGCAGCCCATACTTGAAAATGATACAGATCAAGACTAGCTCACGGTTGTGACTCCAACAAAGTGCTTAGGAATCTATGTCTTCCTGAATTAGCTGACCAGTCCCTGTAGTTCATACTGACCCAGCTCTCAGAAGCACCTCTCCCACACTTAGCTCATCGCATCAGACCAGTCTTCACGTAAGGGTTAGCCCCGGAAGTAACTCAGACAGAGCCTGCTGCCTACTGGGCAGCTTCACGCATCATTAGCCTCCTAAACAGGAGGCCAGCCTTCAAACTGACCTCAACCAAGAGAGTCCATTAGCTGTGGTCTGAGGCTTGCCAAACCTTGAATCCAGGGGCTAGCCCTGGAGAGACACTTCAAGGTGTGATGAATATCAGAGCCCGGAGCCTCCTTGCTCTTGCTCTCTGCTCGGGAGCCCTATCAGAGCTGAGCCTGGGAGAAGAGCTGATTCCCAAGCAATCCACGACAGATGCCCTGGCTACACAATCCCACGTGTGTGTGTGTGTGTGTGTGTGTGTGTGTGTGTGTGTGTGTACTTGTACACACACACATCTCCCTGCTGAAAACCAATGGGAATGTAAAAGGGTAGCATGATATGCAGTAGGTCTTAAGCTGTATCCCTCTCCCTGCTTCACAGAGCACATGGGCAACACAGTTCTCAGCTAACTTGGATTTTCTCCACTTCATAATTTTAGTGTGTGTCTCCTAACTCTGTGTATGTCTCCTAACTTCTAAATTTTGAGTCTCATAAATAAATAAATAAATAAATAAATAAATAAATAAATAAATTTTGTGTCTCCTAACTGTGTGCAAACCCAATTCTTACATCTACCTTAGATAAATATATAGCTATTCATTGCAGCATTGTTCATGATAACAATACAT
Source organism: Canis lupus baileyi (assembly GCF_048164855.1). Classification (NCBI taxonomy): domain Eukaryota; kingdom Metazoa; phylum Chordata; class Mammalia; order Carnivora; family Canidae; genus Canis; species Canis lupus. The sequence goes on along the minus strand of NC_132845.1, from coordinate 41,930,810 downwards.
TTCTAAAAAATTTAAACACCCACAAATAAAAGAATGGCTAAAATACTGAGTTTGAACACACAAATGACCACAGGGGCCAGGGAAGTAATGAAAATGCATAATGTGGGCTGCCTGTAAGATAATAGGGAATGGAGAGGCCTGTGTGGAAATTAGAGATTGCCTACTCTACCTAAAGCTATTTGCATTTAATTTGAAACAGTTAGATATGGCTCTGGACAAACAAAATACATATGTAGTCTGGATATGCCTGTTGGACTCCAAATTTATGGTCCTCTAAGCCAAATCAATTATGTTACATCCATATTATAAAATATTATGCACAGTTAGAATATTATGTTTTTCATAGTGTTCTGACATGAAAAACTATATAGCACATACGATAAATGAAAAAAGAAAAAAAAAACAACCTAAAGGCGTGTATGCATTATACATTCCTCCCTTCCCTGTATCCATGTAGATGTATGTCTGAAAACTGTCCAGGAGGATATTCATCAAGTTAACAAAAGGTCTACCTCTAAGGAGGAAACTGGAACTTGAGGGAGAATTGATGGGTGAAAAAAGTTGTGGGGACTTTCTCTTTTTCTGAATTGTTTGAAATTTTTTTCATTGAAAATATATCCATGTATTATTTGTCAAACTAAACATAAATTTAAAATAGGATAAAAGTTATGCTTTATAGTGCTTCAACATTAAATAAAAGACTTAGGAGAAATGCTGGTTTTTTTGTTTTTGTATTTTGTTTTCCTCACTGAAGAGTGAACTAAACATAACTCTCTCACCCATTCATATGATAGAGTAAAAGCTGGGTCATATAGTCATGATAGAGAGTGGTGGGGCCTATGGCCAACTGGAGATAAAACATGCTTAGGATTTATAATTCCACATATTAGATAAACATAGGAAAAGCAAATGGTGAAAGTTACTGGAACCCTCTATATACTTCATCGGGGGTTGATTGTATAGTCTTAAGTTAGATTCACTTCTAACACACATAGGTCAGGGCTTATTCAGGAATGTGACACTACAGACCTCAGGGGCCCATCTGTGACTTGCTGTGGTATGTCGGGCACCTAGAACAGAATTCAGAGGCCAGCTGCATGAGTGAGGGTTCTATATGGGCTGCAGGTGCTAGGCTAAGGCATTTGGCTTTTATCTTGTCAGCAGCAGCCATCAGAGGGTTTCCAGCAGGGGCTGATATGATTAGAGCCATGTTTGAGGTGAGCCATTCTGTGCACCAGCATAGGGCACAGAAGGGATGCCGAAACTCCCAGCAGGACACTCCTAAAAGCTTTGTTCCAGCCATTTTCCATCCCTTTAATCATTTCCTTCCTCTTCTTCCCTTTCTTTATATGTGTTTGAAATTGCAAAGGCCGACATTAAGGGTTTCTTCCTCCCTTGTGCTAGGAACTTGACATACATGATTACCTTGACATCCCAACCTCAACTCTAGGAGCTGGCTGTCCTGCCACAATGACAGATAGGGAGGTGGAGGCTGGAATGCTAAGTTCCTTTCCACACCATAGAGTGTCAGAATCAGGGTTTGAACACAGATCAGACTTTAAAACTGCCTTCAAAACCTGTGTGGGGATTATGCCCACACAATGGAGATATGGATTCCCTCCTGGGACCCCCCACAGGTTAATAAATACCAGGACATAGTTAATTGACGTAGGGAAGATCACTGCTCCATCACACTCATTGAATCTCCTAAGCACTTGAGTCTGAGATGCCAAAAAACCATCTGGGGCTCTGTTGCTCCCAACTATTCAATCTTTTGTGCTGAACGTTTTAGGGTACTGCTCTATTACTTTTATAAGGGAAGTGGTAGACAGGCCTTTTTTGGTAGTATGGGATAGAAACAACTCAAAACAGTCTAAGGACACAAAAGAACTTATTAGCTCATTTTACTGACAGAGCTCACTCTAAGTGGATCTAGATAAGTATTAAAGACGCTAAATTACTTCTCTGGTAGAGCAGTCAACTGAATCTAGGTCTCTGTGATTCTAGATACCTTCATGGGGCACAAGTAGATTTTGGGGAGCCTGTGGGTGCAGGCTTTCTATATTTGTCAGGAACACTGAAGTTGCAGCAACAGATAAAACTAAATGTCTAACAGCTTGACACAACGGGTATTTGTTTCTTGCTCGCATAACAGTCCTAAGTGGAAGAACACATTAGAGGCCAGCTCTCCTCCACACAATCATTCAGGGATCCAGGCTGAAAGAGGCTCTGCCATCTTTATTGTGGCTTCCAAGGTCACCATGGTCATCTCCATACCAGCCAGCCAGCAGGAGGAGAACACAATGAGGAACACAATGGTTGTCTTTACGAACCAGACCCAGAAAAATGTCATGCATTTCAGCTCACATTCTACTGGCCAGAGCTCAGTCATGTGGTCACATGTGGTCAAGCTATATATCAAAGAGGAGAAGATGGTTTTAGAGAGTAGAGCTAGCAGGCCTGGCCACACCCCTTCCCTGCAGCACTGCCTTGTCCAAGACCCTCTGCATGATTCCCTGATAGAAAATCCACGTCCATCCAACCTCTTCCAAATTCTAGTGATTAATTCCGTCAGTCTCTTGGTGCCGAGGTCCCCTCACTTTGCGACTAATCTCTTGGGTACACAAGCCAGGTGGCTCAAACCCAGCTCTTCTGTGGTATCCTCTTGACACTGAGGAAACTCACTGGTCAGTTTGCAAGAGCAAAGCTGAGACTAAAGCTGTTCCCTTATTTTATACCCACTCTGTTTTCTCTTCTGCTTGAATAAGCAGAAAGGAACCATCAGCAAAGAAGCTGCATGAGCAGACTGAGTCCTCTTACTATTGGCTCCCCAAGTATCTATAAGAGATCCCCTTAGAGTTCAGCTTTTTTTCAGGTTGACACTGATCATTTTCCTCTCTCCCTGAATCCTCGGATCTTTTTCTCTTATCTATAGCAGAGCTGGCTTGTCCCTCTGACACAGATAACCTCTGAGGAGGTTATCTAAGCCCTCCTGTGCTTGGGCCTCTTTCAAGTGTAAGGGATGCTCAGCCCTCCTTTGTATTCAGTTATCATCTTAATGATCTATTCTGGGATAACAGGAAACATTTTTTTTTTTTTTCATGTGCAGGTTTTTATTTTTTTATTTTATTTTTTTTTAATTATTTTTTTTATTGGTGTTCAATTTACTAACATACAGAATAACACCCAGTGCCCGTCACCCATTCACTCCCACCCCCCGCCCTCCTCCCCTTCTACCACCCCTAGTTCGTTTCCCAGAGTTAGCAGTCTTTACGTTCTGTCTCCCTTTCTGATATTTCCCACACATTTCTTCTCCCTTCCCTTATTTTCCCTTTCACTATTATTTATATTCCCCAAATGAATGAGAACATATAATGTTTGTCCTTCTCCGACTGACTTACTTCACTCAGCATAATACCCTCCAGTTCCATCCACGTTGAAGCAAATGGTGGGTATTTGTCATTTCTAATAGCTGAGTAATATTCCATTGTATACATAAACCACATCTTCTTTATCCATTCATCTTTCGTTGGACACCGAGGCTCCTTCCACAGTTTGGCTATAGTGGCCATTGCTGCTAGAAACATCGGGGTGCAGGTGTCCCGGCGTTTCATTGCATTTGTATCTTTGGGGTAAATCCCCAACAGTGCAATTGCTGGGTCGTAGGGCAGGTATATTTTTAACTGTTTGAGGAACCTCCACACAGTTTTCCAGAGTGGCTGCACCAGTTCACATTCCCACCAACAGTGTAGGAGGGTTCCCTTTTCTCCGCATCCTCTCCAACATTTGTTGTTTCCTGCCTTGTTAATTGAGATACCACCTCACACCAACAGGAAACATTTTAATCACCTTAAACGAAGGGTCAGCAACAGGTTGCAAATTCTTCACCCGCTTGAGTCAACTCTTTATTTGAACTGACTGAGTCTCGGGATTGCTTTCACTGCTGTTCATAGAATACCTTAAAGTACTATCATCAAAGAATCATAAAGCAGAAACATGCTTGGGTTGTGGAATAAGACAAACAGGGCTCCTGCCACTCCGCAGCTGAGAGTCTTTGAGGTCACTTCCCTCATCTGAAAGAATTTACTTCTTTGTTAACTGGGAACATGGAAACTCTGCCCCCCATGATGTTGTTTCCATGTTATCTCTCTCTCTTTTTTATAAGATTTTATTTTTGAGAGACACACAGAGAGAGACAGAGACATAGGCAGAGGGAGAAGCAGGCTCCCTGTGAGGAGCCTGATGTGGGACTCCATCTGGCTCACAACCTGAGCCAAAGGTAGATACACAACCACTGAGCCACTCAGGCATCCTCCATGTTATCTCTCTCTCTTTTTAAAAATATTTTATTTATTTAAATTTTATTTAAAATCGAGCCCGATGTGGGACTCGATTCCAGGACTCTAGGATCACGTCCTGGGCTGAAGGTAGGCGCTAAACCGCTGAGCCACCCAGGCATCCCTATGTTATTTCTTAAAAATAACACTGGTATTTCTCCCTGCAATGTCCTACTTGCAACAGCTGAATGACCTGGATGCTAGGGACTCTAAGCATGGTTGTGGAGTCAAGTTCTGAGTTCAAAACCTGCTTTTATCACTTTTTAGATATGTCATCTTAGGCACATGTAGTGATTGAAATTGGCCACATGTTCTTTGGTACTTCTTCCACTGAGAGGTGGGGTCTATGTTCCCAACCCATGAATCTGGGTGGGCTCTAAAACCACCTTGACCAACAGATTACAGCATAAGGGATGTTGTTTCAGTTCTAGGCCAGCCTGAAAAGACTGGCAGTTGCTACCACTGTCTGTGGGGAGCTCTGAGAGCCCTCAGCCACCACATCAGAAGTTCAACTACCCTGAGACCACTGGGGAGAGGCCACATGGAGACATTTGGATGGAGAGTCCCTGACGAGCTCATACTTCCAGCCTCCCTGGCCAATGTACCATCCACGTGAGAAAAGCCATCTTGGACCCTCCAGGCTGTCCGTCTGGCAGCTGAATGCCACCAAGAAACCTCATCGGTCCATGTCTGTCTGGCATACCCTGCCCGGATTCCTGACTCACAAAAATTTTGATCTATAATAAATAGCTGCTGTCTTGAGCCACTAGGTTTGGGGATACATTGCTACACAGCACTAGTTAATCACAACAAAAGGTACTCTTCCTTTCCAGACCTGTAATTGTATACTTACAAAATGGAAAATATGTTTTTATAAGATCGTTTTAATAGTTAAGCAAAAAATACATATTCAGAGAGCTTGACATGGTCCCTGGCACACAGTAAATGGTGAATATATCTTTCCTTTCACAGAACCACGTGCACTTTGCTGTTCTTTGTGCATTTCTGCATGAGATACTCCAGATTTACTGTCAAGTGATGATGTTCAGGGAGCTCAATTTGATCCCCAGCTTGTAAAGTATCTATGGGTTGCTCTGGAATCAGAAATCCCTGGGCTTTGTAAATCCTTGCTCTATCACTTACAAGCTGTGTGCATGGCCAGGGAAAGCTACTTCACTTTTGTGTGCCTCAGTTTCCTCATTCAGAAAACGGACACAAAAATCTGTCTTTCTGGCATGGATTCATGGGAATGTCTGGTATGGAGCTGGAGATCAGATGGCTATCGTTTATGTGAGTTTGGTGTAGTAACTATAACAGAACCAGTCCTAACACCTGGTATTTTAAGCTCCACTGCACTTAATGGAATAGCCAGCAACCAGACCACTCAAAGGGGTATTTTTTAAAGCAGGTAGCTTCCCTTCTCTATGCCATCCCTCTCCTCCATTCTAGCCCAGGACTTGGTTTCAGCCACTGAGCCACCAGAACTCAGCCCAGATTTTTAAATGTGAGTGTAAAAAAGGAAAGAACCCATTCACAGATGATATTCAACACCCCCCCAACCAAATTCCGTAGGCTCCAGACATGTCCAATGAATAAACGCCTCTTAAAATTCTTTTAGAAAATGCACAAGGTTTCTCTTAATAACTCTCACTGTCAGAAATGAAATATTTACATGCACTTGCTTCAAAATTCTGGCAGCTTGTAACCTAAGAATAGTTATACTTATGGTGTTGAACAACTGCCTTAGGTCTATCTTGTGGATGATTCTGAGGAGCAAGAGGATGCAGGGCAGGGAGAGGAAAGGAAAGGCCGCCTGTGGTGGGGAGGCTGAGCAAGAGGGGGCTTGACAAGTCCCTGCCCTTGGTTTGCCCTTGAAGCTGGTGTATTAGGAAGGTTAAAGTAGTTACAGCACTGGAATGATGGGTGTCTGAGCTATGACGAGCCCATCAGTCACCCTGACATGTGCTGTAAAACACCAAGAGATTACAAACATTATCTGAAGCTTAATTATGAGGCAGACAGGAGGCTGGGCTGGTGTGAGGAGGGGGATGCAAGGGCTGCCTAAGCCCACTCCCACTAGACCCTATAATCTTTGGGAAAAGTTACTCTTATTTGTGTGTCTTGCCAGAGATTCCCTGTTCCTTTTTGAGGTCAGGCTGCAAAGTTTAAAAAAAAATAAAAAATAAAAAAAGCTAAGATGGGTCTGTTTTCAAATTTAGCTGAGAAATCTGGAAATGTAGACAAAGATCTTTTAAAAACCTTCTTTTTGGGCCGCCCTGGTGGCTCAGTGGTTTAGTGCCACTTGCAGCCCAGGGTGTGATCCTTAGAGAGCCGGGATCGAGTCCCACGTCGGGCTCCCTGCATGGAGCCTGCTTCTCCCTCTGCCTGTGTCTTTGCTTCTCTCTCTCTGTGTCTCTCATGAATAAAACAAACAAACAACAACAACAAAAAACTTCTTTTTCATTGACCCAGTCGCACAGCTGCTGAGAATCTCTCCTAAGAACATATTGGAAATACAGCAAATGTTTGTGACACAAAAGGATGCTTTGTGACATTTTTGTAATGGAAATTACCTAGTTGACCAGCAACAGGGGACTGACTCACTCACTGAGTCATTGCCTTTTCATGAACTACTATATTTCTAATAAACTGATGGTTAAGCAAAGTTTGGAATACTATGGGAAGATGCTTACATACTAAGAAAAAAAAAAGAACATAAACAACATACACTACATGATTTCAATTATGTTAAAACATGACTAGGAGAAAGGTGGGAAGGAAATACCAAAAATAATTAGTGGTGTTTTTCTTCAGGAGCTAAAATTGGATATTTCATTTTCTTCTTTCTCTTTCCTGTTTTCCAAGTTTTCTCCAGTTTAAAAAAAAATGGAAAGCTATTATTTACACACCACCTAATTCCTACCAATCCTTTCCAATATTCTATCCATTTTCCTAATAATATCTTTCCCATGGATTGGTGATTTGGAGCAAAGCTGGACTGAGTATCTCCAAATGGCATAAAGCAAAGAGACAAGGAACCTAACATTAGTTTTGCACACTTCACATGTCAGACATTGTGCTCTGAGTTTTCTTTACACTCTGTCATTCAATCCTCAATTCTACCAGGTAGGGGTTATTATTACCTTTTTATCAATGCTGTGGGAACTAAGAGCCCAGATAAGTCAGGAAACTTTTCCAGACAACATAGCAATTAAGAGTCAGGGTAGGAATGTGAGCTCAGGTTGGCCTGACTCCAAATCCGTTCCCTTCCCTCCTTAACCATCAGCCACAGATGGATAGAAGCACAGGTGGTGCCCTAGCTGTAATAGCCCTTCCTTCCAAAACCCTTATGGTAAAATTCAAATTGCTATGGAAACATCTCTGGACTCCTCACCAGCCACCCTCCTCCACTCCCCCCACCCCCACCTCCCAATATCTCCCCCTTCTTCCTGGTCATGGTGCCTGGAATCCCATAATTGGAGATGTTTTCCCTCAGGTTAAAAAGCCCTAACTCTTGCTTCTACATGTCCTTGGTGAAAATGCATTTAAGGTAGGGAGAGGTAATAGGACATACTGCCTGGATAAGAATAGAGAAATAGGTGGAGGCTGGGGAAAACAAACAGACCTTGAATATTTTGATGTTGTGGAGGGGAATGCAGGCCACAGGTTACACCTCAAGGCACATTCTGGGTATATAAACACTCATCATTTTGGGTTGCCCAGCATCTCATCTTTTTTCTTAAAAATATCTCAATTTCTGGGGCACGTGGGTGGCTCATTTGGTTAAACATCTGCCTTCCGCTTGAGTCATGATCCCAGGGTCATGGGATCTAGCCCCAAGTTGGGTTCCCTGCTCACAAGGAGCCTGATTCTCCCTCTTCCTGTCCCCCTGAAAGCACTCTCTTTCTTAAATAAAGTCTTTAAAAAAAAATCTCAATTTCCATTCCAAGAAATCACCTCTACTCCATTTTTGTGTGGACTCAGTGAGGAGGTGAACTGAAGTGGCCCTTTTCCCACTTCTGACTTTGGAAGGGCAGATCCCATGATTCTTAACACTGACTGCACTTTGGAGTCACAGAGAGCTGGACAAAAGGCTGCTGTCCAGGATCTGGCCCCAGGCATCCTGATTTCATTGATGTGGGGAGGGGATTGGGCATTGGTATTCATTAAAGCTCTCCAGATGGCTCTGATGAGCAGATAGGGTTGAGGACCACAAAGCTGGATGCATCTCTTCAATCCCCCCAGGACAATGGAGATGTACACATGTCCAAGTATAGCCCCTCTCTCCTGAGATCTTCTGAATCAATGACAGGAGGGAAAAACAAATGACTGGAGTATATTTATCCCATGAATGGTGGGATATTCTGCTATGAGAATATTCCTACTTCCCAGAATTCCAGAGCTAGTTTGGGTCTTGCCTCTTTCCAACGTTTTTTCCTCTTTTCCTACAGATTCTGAGAGTCCCATTTCAACAGATTCCCTTTTGTTGGACCCAAGAACAGTATAATGTGGTTATAAACACTACAAAGCAACAGAAAAGGGCCACATAGAGGCAGGTAAGAGAGTGATCAGGACCACTAGACCTTCCTGCTAATAAATGATAGAAACAACTAAGCATCCAACAAAGATTCATGTGGAGTTGGCCAGCCACCAGGAAACGGTTGCCCAGTCAGGGACTACATTTCCCAGGCTCCCTTGCATCTAAATGGTGCCATGTGACTAGTTTTCACCAGTGGAATGTGACCAGTAGAGATGCAAGTCACTTCCAGACCAAGGAGCTTCCCAGGCAGGTGTATCTCTCTCCAGGCATTTCTGCATACACTTCTCAATATTTCCCCAAGCATTTCTAAGTATTTCTGGGGTACTGTGAAGACTAAGAGGAGGGGAACATTGTAAGATGGAAGTAGTCTGGATCCCTGGATCCCTGAATTACCTTGTGGAGGGCTGTTAGAACACCAAGGACAGCTGTATAATACTGCTAAGGAAGCAAAACAAAAACAAAAAAACAAACAAAAAAACAAGAACAAAACCAAAACAAAACAAAACAAAAACTGTACTGTGTTAAAGGACTTAAATTTGAGGGCTGTTTTTTTAACAGGTGCTGGTGTTATCCTAATACATACTGTTACTACTGATGATGATACTAAGGACAGTATTGATACCTATAGCTAATATTTGGGTGTTTATAATAGGCCAGGCTCTATTTTAAGGACCTTACCTGTAGTAGCTCAGTGAGTCTCAACCAGGGGTAATTTCCCCCCAGGGGACATGTGGCAATGTCTGGAGGTATTTTGTTTGTCACAGTAAAGGGAAGGGTTACTGTCATTGAGTAGGTTGAGGCCAGGAATGCTGTTAAACACCCTACAATGCACAGGACAGATCTCCACAACCAAGAACTATATGGCCCCAAAAGTTCTAGTGCTATAGACAAAAAAAACCTGATAGAATCTCATTAGATGCTCCTACTCAGCCTCAAATTCCATTTGATTACTATCCTCATTTTAAAGACACAGAAACAAAGGCTGACAGAGCTTGTACTAGGTAACACAGCTGATCAGCTTCAAAGCCAGAATTTGAAACCCACCATCCTTATCCAGAATGCCATCCTGTTCTCTATTGCCCAACCCCTATGACCTCACATCTCTGTTCATTCTCTATTTAGCTGGACCAAGCCCACACTGCTGGGCTTCTTTTTCTGAGGGCTCCTTTGAACAGCACCCCCCAGACCCCCAAAATGGGCTCCTTGTTGCTCCAGATGAGGCACATTATTGTCAGTGGAAATCACCAAGGCAGTCTGTGTGTTGTGAGGTATAAGGGCACAGTAAATGATTATCTTAAGTAGTCAGGCCAGAGTTCTGACTCAGGCTGCCAAACTCAGGGAAGCAAGGGTCAGGGCAGGCCACACCCCAGGATAGAGCTCCAGCACATTTACCAGGTTTTACTCCCACCCCCAATGTTTTGGGAAATTTAACCATGCAATCTCTGGACTTTTCAGAATTCCTCCTGTCATTCCCAGGTAATTCCCATGCCTGGCTGAAAGAGTATAGAGTTGCCCAACTCCAAAACAAAAAAACACAAGCTGGGACTGAAATGGTGAACCTAAGTCTCCATCTCTCACTTCAGAGTGCCCACTCCCTCCCTACACTGCCTGCATTCAGCTTACACCTCACTGGCTCTCCTTTCTCTCAACATAAGAGGTCTCATTTGCTGGGGCAGCTCTAATCTGTAAATGTGTAATTATTTCACAGTGTGCCAAGTACTATAACCAAGATGCCCATAGTGAAATGTCTCATGGATCCAGAGAGAATATGGGTAGAACACGAAAAAAACGGGTGTTAAAAAGAGGTGGCACAGAGCTAGGTCTTAAAGGAAGGGTAGAAGTGGGGGCACCTGGGTGACTCAGGTCATGATCACAGAGTCCTGAGACCGAGCCCCTTGTAGGGTCCCTACTCAGCAGGGAGTCTGCTTCTCCCTCTTCCTTTGCTCACCACCCCATGTGTGTTCTATCTCTGTCTCTTAAATAGATAAAAATCTAAAAATAAATAGAAAAAAAAAAAAAAAGGATGAGTTGAAGTGCACTTGAAAAGAAAAGCTAGTACCCCACCCAGATGCCTTTTATGGTCTAGTTCACCAATCTCCCAGCTGCTGTGAATGTTGGCTGCCAAGGGCTTACAGCTGCCACCTTATCTGGAGACTCACACTTTGCCCAAGATGCCAGAGAGGGTGTGCCCTGACCTCTGTCTCCCCAGGGGCAGCCTGTAGCCAATAAGTGACTGGTACAGTATTGTGAAAGTGTGTCTCATTTGCTCCAATATGTGAAAACCCTGTGGTGCTACTCACACTCCAGAACTCCCTGTGGGCTCAGGCTGAGGCTCAGTTTCAGCTAAAAAGCACTCCTAAGAGCACTCCAACACTCATTTGCACAAGATTCACATCTCAGCCCTGCCTCTTGAGAATTAAACCTAAAGCAAGGAGGGCAGGGATCCTAAGTAGCAGGGATGGCATGGGCAAATGTTTGGACACATGGACTGATGTGCTTCTGGAAGGTCAGGAAGCTGCCTATGCAAAATTGTTAATTATGAAAAAAAATGTTTACTAAGGTTATCCTGTGGATTAAAGAAAAAACTCTTCTCTATATTTTTTTTTAAGATTTTATTTATTTATTCATGAGAGACACACACACACAGAGAGAGAGAGAGAGAGAGAGAGAGGGGCAGAGACACAGGCAGAGGGAGAAGCAGGCTCCATGCAGGGAGCCTGACATGGGACTCAATCTCAGGTCTCCAGGATCAGGCCCTGGGCTGAAGGTGGCGCTAAACCTCTGAGCCACCTGGGCTGCCCCTCTTCTCTATATTCTTAAACATCATCTCAATCCTCAGCACAGCTCTCTGGTATGGATTCTTACTGCCCCAATTTTTTAAAATGCTTGGTCAAAGAGGTGACATAATTAGCCCCAAATGGGATATATGGCTAATAAGTGGCGGAAAGGCAATTTGAATTGAGGTGGGTCTGATTCTAGGGCCCCTGCTCTCCAAACATAATGTTCAAAACATTCAGAACCTATTTACACCTGGGCTGTTACAGCCTGCCTCACTCACTCACACCCATCTGCCCTGCAACGAACAATTCCTTTAGAGCACTGTACACAGAACCCCAAGCTTATGGTTTCTCTGTCACCTTTGAGTGCACATGTTCAATGACTCTTTCTAAAAGGTGACAGTACTTAGGGAGCCAAAATGAAAAGGACAGCATGAAGGAATGCTCAGAACCTCTGATTGCACAGAGATGACATAATTTATATTTTACCACTACCGTCTCTGCTCTTCCCACCGCAATCTCAAAATTGAGGAAGAACTTGGTAATTGCTTCAGCTGGGCTAGGCCTGCTGTTGATGGCCTGCTTTTCTTATTATCTTGTCCTGCATGGTGATCCCAGAGTATTTCATCTTCTTTGGCACGATGGCAGGTTTAGGACATCCCTGGTAGAGTGGACAATGCTTCAGATAACATACAGAGGAAAATTAAGGAGGAGGAGGGTCTTGGTGAAAGGTCTGTAGACTAAAGGCAAGATGAGGGTGACTCTCTCATGCTGGGCAGCCACCTCCACTGTTGGCTTTGAAGGTTAAGGCATCGTACCCACTGTATGCCTGAGAAAAGCAGCTCATTTCCAGCTGGGCAATGATCTATAGTACTGATCTGAATGGACACCAATATTCCTCTTTCCTGGTGTGGAACATAATTCAGAATCATATGATAACTATCAGGGGAGTTATTGTCATAATAGCATCCAGCAGGAGTCCCAGATTACTGGGATGATTTTTAAGGTTAAGTCCACAAACAAAGTGTGTAAAAGAGGGGAATGGAGGAGGCCTGGGAATGAGGAAAGAGAGTTGGGGTGCCCTCTGCACAGAGAAGCCAGGATTAACAGATACAGGAGGACACTAGGTAGTCATGGCTTGGTTTGGCTCAGGGGATGTATGAGCCTCCAACAGTGCATCACAAGACACCCAGTATCATTCTCCAACCAGGCTGCACACCTGTAGTCCTGGCTGCTGAACAGTCATCTTTTGTCACTTTCTCTCCCAGGCTGTTTCTGTGTTTGGTGACTCAAATCTGAACTCACACTCTTGGGAGGTGGTGGGTGAAGAAAATTAAAGAGATCAGACACTGGAGTCACCTGCTTGAGTTCAATATCAGCCCTACCCCCTTACTAGCTGTGTAAACTGGGGTAGGTCACTTAACCTCTCTGTGCCTCAGTTTCCTCACCTGTAAAGTGGCACCATACTCTTTAAGGAATAAAGGGAGGAACACACATAAAGCATTTAGAATGATTCTTGGTACAGAGTAAAGATGGAGTGTTGCCTGCTGTCATTAGGCATTATTACTGCTTCTGCAGCTACTTTGTTAAAAAGCCTAGCACAGTGCTTAGTACTAACAGGATATTAGTAATTGGTATTTTTGTTCTTCTTCCTTTCTCTAATTGAAAGAATGAAGTTACTGGTTCAAAGGATGTGAGTGTATGTGTCTATGTTCTTAACATGCACCACAATATTGGCCCCATTTTGTCAGGTAATTCCCACCCCTAACTCTTTGCTTCCACTCCTCCCCACACCCCATCACCTCCAAGAGATATCTCAAATTCATCCACCTTTCTCCATCCCTCACATTTAGTCCAAACACCATCCTTCCTTGTCCGGATAAGAGGGATAAGACCACTTAACCAGTTAATTGAAAGTCCCCATTCCCTCTTAGCCACTGGGATTGTGGAGCCATTGAGAGCCCAGATCCCCAGGATGGGTTCAGAGTAAATAGGATTACCTGTGGTGGCAGGAACTGGTGGAGACAGAAGGTGTTTCAAAACTTAATCAAAAATTAATTAGAAAAAGAAACAAGCCAAAGGACAAACATCTGTGAGCAGACGATGTGCAAAGGCAAACAAATCCGATATATAACATTCCGTTTGAGTTAGGAGCAGGATCCTGCTGGGCTGCACTGGGAGTAGCTGGAAAGCTTTGAGGGTAACAAAAAGGCTCCATGTTTACTTCTTGAGAACAAATGACAGTGCAACTCTAAGCTCTAAAGACTCGGGAGGAGAGGGTCTCTGCACAAGATCACACAAGAGCTGCTGGGAAGCTGCGCATCAGGGAAGTGCTAATAAATAATCATCAGAATACGCACTAATTAGTCCTCCAAGTGAGGAGGGGGTCCCAAGCAGGAGCAAAGCCTCCTCCGGCAGTCAGAAATGGGGACCTCGCCCACACCCTACATCCATTTTCCAGACAGGATAAGCATTGATGGCTGTTCCAGGGCCCAGAAAAGCTGAGCCTGGAAAACCATGTTAGATGGAAATCAGAGGCTGTGGCCACTGAGATGAGCCCTGGAGTGCAGATTTGGGATGCCTTTCTGGGAGAAACTGAGCATCTGGAAATGAGTTTCTAATAGAAGTTTGTAGCAAATCCATTAATATCTCACATGTCTCCCCATGGCTGTTCCTGCACCAAGGTCTTCTTCACACAGTACCTGTCAGTCTTTCTCAGGGGCTTTCCCTCACCCCAGGGCTGTGTCTCTCCATGCACAAAGCGAGCTGGAAGGGTGTCAATAAGACTGTGCCCCTAGGAGGGACAACTCTGAAACAACCCTACAGCACCACCCAGAGGTTCAGTGGAGATTGAGTCCCAGTTGCCCACAGGGTGACCAGCTCCTTGAAGTACCAGCACTGGCCTCCTCACCTCCCTCTCACTTCTTTCCCCAAATGCTTCCTGGGGCCACCTCCCAGATAAGCCTATCTTGAGCTGGGCTTCTAGGGAATTCAACCAAAGACAAGGATGTTGCAGGAGAGGGGGCGGACAGGCTTGGGGGTCAATGACTTGGTTAAGTAAGAGATGTTGTGCACAGACCTGTCTATATAAGTCAACAAGAGCCCCACGGGTATTCTGGTGGCCTCAAGCCTCCTGTTTGGATAAACCCCCTAGCAGCCCTTATTATTGCCATTTCCTAGACCCATGTAACCCCTGAAATAAGGGCACTCCATTGTTCCTCAGGTCAAGGACTCCTCCTTGCAGGAAGCTAAAATTGTTAAGATAAATGTTATCTTATCTCTGATCCTCTAGAGACCCCAGTGGACCCTGCCCTATTCTTGATGGGAGAACAAGGACTCGGGGTTCTTACCTGGGTTTCCTGCTCCTCTTGCCTTGCACACTGTGGTCTCATACCTGGTGCTCCTGCCCTGCCACTCCAACTTATTCTCAGGAATAAGGCTGTTTTTTACATTCTCAACCAGCATCACCTGCTCCAGGAAGACTTCACTGCCTTCACTACCAACAGGAAGCAGTGCTTTCCTGTTATTATAGAGATTCTTGCACAGGGCATAAACATTGATTTACCCATAGTTCCAAAGTAGACTAGTCTTTTTACCTAAAAATATAAAGTTTATGGGATTTTGGTGGTTCCTGACCCTAGAACCACGTGTTTATGTATGTGTATATATGTGTGTATTTCTGGGTAGAAGATCAATCACTTTTATCTGATTCTGAAAAGGTTTTCCCAGAAAATGTCACAGCCATTGCACTAGAATGTGAGCTCCTCATAGACTCGATAATGCCTTATTTAATCTTGTATCCCCAGAGCACAGTCCAATGCCTGGACAATCCAAAGGCACTGTGTTATCAACACTAAGGGCTAATGTAGTTTGAGTGTTATTCTGAACCAAGCACTGTATTGGTCTTCATTTGATTGACTCATGACAACCCTAAGAGGTGGCTATGACCTCTGTCGATGGGACAAGGAGACTAAGCTGTGATGCAGGAGCTGGCCTCAGACCCCACAGCTGGAAGGCTTGGTGTTGAACTTAAAGTAGGGCTGGCCATGTTCTGAACAATTGTCTGAATGTATCAAGAGTTGCTGAGCAAACATCATTCATCTCACAACTGTGTTGTCCCCCCAGCTCTTATGCAGCCCTGTCACATACCTCAGGTAAAGTCTCAGGTCTCAGTAAGGCCCTGAAATGTCCACCAATGTCTGTCTTATTTTTCTGGAGCTCCTATAAAATCTGGACATCCTATGACATCTCTGAATGCATCATAATCCTGCACGGCTATCAGCATCTATTTTTAGATCTTTACAATTTTTTTTTTAATCTTTTTTCTTTTCTTTTTATAAATAATGTGAGACCCCAAAGATTATGTGGCTTGCCCAAGGCCCAAGGTTCTGCAGTTAACTGTCCGGCTGTAAGTGGAAGCCAGGTCCTGCCTATTCCCAATTAAATGTCTTCCCTCCTACTTTTCCCAGTGCCAGCATCTTTGCCAAGATGATGCTAATGTGTTTCCCACCTGAAAGTCATGTGTTTCTCAGTGCAACGAGGTTCCCTGAGCTGGTCACAAAATTCAATTTCATTCCTCAAATGACTTTTAGAGAACAACCTGGCCCATGCACAACCGTGTTAGGATTCCCTACTCCATGCTATAAGGGTCAGTGTTCTCCGGGAGGCTCTCTCTCTCTTCTTTTCTCAGGATGTACAGGCCATGGCTAAGGGGGATAGAGACAGAGTGATGGCCATCTGTCAGGACTGACTTCTCTGTGCAGCCTGGGCCTGAATGCACTAACTGATTTATTGACTAATAATGCAGTTTATGTGCAAGGCTGGACTGTTAGCAAAAAGCATTCCTTTTCCACAGCTGCTTTGAAGGAAATTCCCAGTCCCCAGTGAAGCAGGCAATGAGGGTTTGCTAGAGCTCATTCAGAGGACCATGTGGTTCCTCACATCCATTCATTGTGCAAGGACTATGAAGTGAAGTATCTTTGGCCACCTGAAGCACCAGAGCCCCGTCCTTAACTTAATAAGGACCTGATGGAACTCTGCCGTCTGAGGCATTGAACATGGTGACGAGGAAAAGAGTCCTAATGGTTCTCAGGACAGGGGATGTCCTGACTCCATCAGGAACTGACACTACAATCCTGGGTGCATCACTTCACTAGCCCGAGCCTCTATTTCTCCACTACCTATCCAGTGGAGGCAGAAAGTCTTCCTTACTAGGTATAGAGGAATAAATGAGACCCCTGGCACACAAAAAAGTACTTGTTGAATTATAGTAAGAACACAGAGTTAACAGACCACATAAAACAGGCTTCACAGAAGTTTCATTCCCTTCCATGCCTCTTTCCCCCATTATTTCCCACCATGTCTAGAATGGGAAGGTAGAAGGAGCTGAGTATGAGGGTGTCCCTTCTTCTGCCTCACTTGTCTTCCCATCACAGGTGTTATTACTGAACATCTGCCCATGAGCCTCATGCTTCCTCTGTGCATTTTCTCACTAAATTCCTATGATATTTCCCTCAAATGGTGAATGGTGCCTCCCTTTTCTTACGCCAATATTATCCAATAGAATTCTCTGTGATGATGAAAATTCACTCCAATACAATAGCCACCAGCTATGCATCACTACTGTGCCCTTGAAATGTGCCTAATGTGGCTAAGGAACTGGATTTTCAATTTGACTGAATTAATTCACGTATATTTAACTAGCCACATGAAGCTGCAGCCACCGAATTGGACAGCACAGTGGTAGACGGGGGTAAAAAAGAAAAACTGAAGCTTGAAGAAGTTCAGCAACCACTCCAGATCATAAACCTGGATGAAGGTAGAAGCGGTAACTGAATTTACACTTGCCACTAATTTCCTGTGTCCATCTTCTAAAGCAAATGGTCAAGCTGGCTGAGGACTTGCTCTGACATGCAAACCGACAGCTGAAACTCAAGACAGGCTGGGGAGAAATATTCCCAGCACTGGAGAATTGGCCCAGAAGGAAAAGGAAATGAATATTCAGAGCAGATAATGGTTGTGGAAACGCTTTGTAAACTGTGAAGTGCTGTCTCGGGGTGGGGGTTATTAATAATACCCGTTGGCACTGACTTCATGGCAAAGCTTTCCTGTCCCTCTCCACATCCTGCTGCTCTGTTAATCATTAATTAAAGCTTAAGGGATTTGGGAATACAGGCCTCTGAAATTTGGACTAAACCCTCCATGTTATTGAAAAAAAAAATCTCGGATAATTAGCTTTTCTTTCCCTAAATGCTTTTTGGGTCTCATTACAAACGAAGTGCTGGGCTAATATACCTTGTGTTGTGAATGCTTCACAATTCCTGCTAATTGAATTAAACCCAATTCTCTGCAAATAAACTCTTGGTGTTCTTAATGGCAAATAAGGAACAGAGCTGTTTCTTTTTGGAACGGGTCATTACAAGGCCCTAATTACCAGGATCTCAATGTGTAACGCAAACCGCCTTTGTGTTGGCTCCTGACAATGACGGCTCTGTTAAGATCAAAGTCGCAATGTGCCCTTGGAATCTTCTCCCTCTTTTTATTCCACTTCAAAATGTTTAATAATGACTAATCCAATTTCTAAGACGGCAGAGAAAGGACAAGAGAACAGAAGTCGCTTTTTTTTTTTTAATTCAGGACAAATATTCTGAAACTGATGCGCTGCTAATTTTTCTCCCTCTCTTTTTCCCTTGGACACAGCACATTTTGAAGTTGCCGGTTAATGAAGGAATCTGTGCTGCCAGAGTTGCACGCATGCCCAAGGTGAGAGGAGCTGTGTGGAGTAATCAGATGTCAGGGAGGAAGATGGATACCATTGTTCTCACATGGCCCAACACCTTTATCAATAATGCAATGCCAATTACTTTGGGGACCAGCCTTGACTCCTGTGGGATGGGGAACTTTATTCCAGGGCTCTTTAGAGCAGCATATATAATCAGCCATACCAACCAGATTTTTAAATGCAGTACACGTCATTTCTTGCTGGCAATTGTGCACTAATGTATGGGTGGAGGATCTGAGTTTGAGATTTCAAAGTAAGGTAGATAAAAAAAAAAAACTTTCACACTAATGGTAACTGTCCTTTCTGTACAGGTGTCAGGATGGGTGATGGCTAAGGTTCCTGGCTCTCTGAAATGCCAGGCCTTCATCTTAGAAAGAGCTACATACTCTCATCCTTTTGCTGCAGCAGAACCAACCAACTAGAGATCATCTGGGCAGCTCAGAAATGGGGTTCCCATCTTGCACCCTCCAAAGTTTCTCACTCACCTCATCTCAGTCTTCCCAATATACTATGTGCATCTGAAAGCTCTCCTGATCTTCTCTGAAGGCAAAACTCTTAAATTCAGCCTCCCCAGTCGAAGGCAGACACCCTCATCAGAGCTGGTTCCCCTCTTCTATTTGCTTCTATTGCATTTTTCTCTCATCTGTGCCCCAGGCAACATGACAGAATCGCAGCGTGGGCTTTAGAGAAGGACAGCCTGGGGTTTGGATCTTAGTTCTGTTACTTATAGCTGCATAGCTTGGGGCAAGGTAGCTCACCTCTCAGAAGCTCTCTTTTTTCATCTGGAGAACAGGGGTGCTAATGGCTACCTTGCTTCAAGGAATGGCTTGGGCATAATTTGTTAAAAATAATAATGTGGATAAAATGACTGGTACACAGGAGATGCTCAATAAATGGAATCCAACCATGCTTTTATTATAAGACTAGCCCTTGTATTCTGATTACTTGCTTAGAGGTCTATTTCCCTACAGAGCAATCAATTCTCTGAAGGAAAAACACAGACCTCATTAACTCCTATATTTAAATACCCCAGCACCTAGCACGGAGCTGGGCATGCACTTGGCTTAAAAAACGTTTACTTAATAAATTAATGAATAAATGGATAAATGAATGAACATCTGCAGTAAGCACTTAGTGAAATTAAACAGTGCCTAGCATATAGGAGGTGCTTAATAAGTGTTTATAAATGAACAAATGAAAGAATGAATGAATGAACAAATACCTAAACCAAACATTCAAAGATTTAAATGAAAATCAAATTGAAGGGTTTTGTGATTTCCCACAGAGAGAACAAAATTCTCCCAAACCCTCCTGCCAGAAGCAGCTCGCGTCAGCTTACAGAGGAACAACAATGTTAAATTACTGCTTAACTACTTCTCATATGATGATCTCCCGCATCTCGCCAGGAAAATCATCAGCATTCTCTCAGAGCTGGGAACAGCTGCAGTTAACATGTTTGGGGCGCCTTTTCAACATGATTCCCTCTAACAAGTCCGAACTTGATTTTAGCAGCTCCATTTCCTTTTCACTCTGGAGAGCTCTCTCCAGGAACCTGATATGCCAAGTCCACGGTTCAAGAAAGAAATTCACCATCTCCATATAGGCAGGATGAATGTGATTGGCACTAGCACGGGGAGAGGAAGAAGAAGATGGGGCATGGGTGTGACTCTCACGGATGATGGCTCCTCCAATCTTACCAGAGCAAAGGCATAGTGGTGTTTAGTGTGCACGTCTCCATAGCAGCACTCCCTACCCCTGTGTCTCCTGGATGAAGATGGGGAAGGGAAGGTGTGCAGACCATCCTCCATGAGGTGAGCCTTCTGCTTTCTCCCTTCTACTTTAGGTGCTTCTGAGCCAAATGAAGACAACACTTCGAAAAAGACGCCTCTTGGGATGCCCAGGTGCCTCAGACCATTAAGTGTTTGCCTTTGGCCCAAGTCACGATCCCAGAGTCTTGGGATCAAGTCCCACATCAGGCTCCTTGCTCAGCGGAGAGCCTGCTTCTAGCACTGCCTGCTGCTCCCCCTACTTGTGCGCGTGCGCTCTCTCTCTGACAAATAAATAAATAAAATATTTTTTAAAAAATTTAAAAAAGACAGTCTCAACAAGTCTTACCTCCTAGAGATCTGCTCCTTATAGCATCCTTAAAGAACAATGGCCAGCTTTAGGAGCACCCCAAGGGCCAGAAGCTTACTGTCCCATAATAGTAAAGGAGCCTAGAAGAGACCAGGACATTCAGAAGCGAGACACACACAGTGTCTCATTTGCAGGAAGGCCTCTGACAGCCCAAGCTCTTGTCCAGAGCAACCTGAGAGGTGCTCCTCTAGGTTTGACCAGTATGTTTTCCATGATAGAGAGCTCAGTACCTCCTTAGGTAGTTGGCCAGGTCCATTTGCTGTTAGGGGGCTCTTTATCTCTGCTGTGACCACATACACCTCTAAGTATCAATGACCCTCACTCAGCCCCACTTCTAACTAATAACCTAAGTCTTCAACCCTATGACATCCCCTCAACATTTGTGAAGCCCAGATTCTCATTCTAGCAGTTCCCTCCTCTAAGCCCTTTCTTCTGGAGCTGTGTTTATCTAAAAACTGTGATGACACAGGGAGAGCTGAATTCCAGGTGTTTCTGAGGCACAAGAGAGAGCAAGTACAAAGCCAGGTCACCTTCAGGTCAGCCAGCATGGGATGGCTTTCTACCCAGCAGAGCATACTCTGGAGCCCTAGCCTCATTCCATGTGCCATCAGACACCAGGGAGAGGGGGTGGCCTCTCTAGGAGTGGTTTGTTCTTCCAGACTCTTTAGAAGAGCTGTCTGATTCACTGCTGTGCAGATGTGCTGCCTCTGGTTCAAGTAAGGACAGAACTGCAGGGAGGTGGGGAAGGCAAGAGGAGGCTAGAATCGAGATGCCAGAACACTGTCCTATATTTGTTACGTGGTTTGTGACATAGAGCCCAAGTCAGTTTCTAAAACACAGTGGGGACCTAAAGACTCTTTGGTGACTTTGGATGTGGGTAAACTGAGGAGGGAGAGTGTTAATGAGTTAGATATTAGATGGGCTGCGAGCAACGGACCATGAGTGCCTTGGTTACTATTCCCAGGGTCTAGCACATCTCTAGCACACAGTAGATGCTTGTGGATGGCACTGTTAGCTATTTACCCAATGGCCATTCCAAACACCTCCCTTGTCTGCTTTAGCTTCCCATTCATGGTTGCCCCTAGAGGTAACCATGAGACTGATTCTAGCCAATGAGCCGCAAGAGGACGACTGCTACGGAGGGCATCTTCTCAGAAAGCAATTCTTCAGGTAAAAAGAGCAGCAAGAAGAAAAAGCTTCCATCCATCCACTTCCTGCCTTGAAACTCAGTGGGAGGTCATGATGCCTGGAGTTTTGGCAACCAAGAACATGAGGATGAAAGTGACTGCTGGGGGTGGTGAAGCAAAATTGGGGAGAAAAGTTTGGATTCCCGATGCTGGTGAACTCGTCCTGAACCACCTGACTCCAGTCTTCTTGTTGAATAAGATACTCACAGTGACAATATTGATAATGCTGCCCAGGTGTGCTGTTGGTAGCTCAGAGCACTCTGGGTGACGCAGCACTCAGTAACAATTTCCTAAGTTGTACTGGGGAGGGGGTGGTTATAGGAAGTCTTCACCTGATGAGCCAGGACCAGATAATGCCAATAGGATGCTTAATGGCTGGGGATGAAGAGGAGCTGAAAGAATTATGGTCATAAACTGAGAAAATGGCTTTTTTTTTTAAGATTTCATTCATTCATTCATTCATTCATGAGAGACAGAGAGAGAGAGAAAGAGAGAGAGAAGCAGAGACACAGGCAGAGGGAGAAGCAGGCTCCATGCAGGGAGCCTGACATGGGACTCAATCCTGGGTCTCCAGGATCACGCCCTGGGCTGAAGGTGGCGTTAAACCGCTGAGCCACCTGGGCTGCCCTGAGAAAATGGCTTTGGACAGAAAGTAGGTCTTTGGTAAAAACCCTAGTTCCCTCCCAGTTAAAGACATCAGATTTCTGGTTCCAATTTTCTTTGACTTTTAAAGACTTTTTCTCCCTGATAGGTGTTGAGCAGAGGGTGGTGAAATTTTTCTGGGGACTGAGCCAGTCGAAATATGGTAGCACAGAGCACGGATGCTAGAGCTGGTTAATTTGAGTTGAGTCAAGTCAAGTCTAGTTCTAAGTCAGGGTTTTTCGACCTCAGCACTGATGACACTTGGGGCCAGATTCTTTGCTGTAGAGGCTCTTTTGGGCACTATGTTTATCGATATCCCTGGTATCTATCATTAGATGCCAGAAGCAGTCCCCACTCTGAGTTGTGAAACCAAAAATGTTTCCAGAATGCTGTCAAATGTCCCTTGGCTGAGAAACACACTTCTCTAACTGATCTGGAGTATAGAGACGGACTCCTCTGGCTTCCTTTGCCTCCTCTGTAACATGGGAATAATAAGAGAACTACTTCAAGGGGTTGTCTGCAAAAGGTGCTTCATCAAGATTAACTCTTCTTATGATTACTGTTCTCTGAGGCAGATTTTGTTGTGCTTGCTTCACAAATGGGATTCACCAATATTAGAGCTGAATGGAATATAGGTACTCATTGATCCAAGCTCCCATTATTCACATAAGGAAACACAGACCCAGAAAGAGAAGGTAACTTGGTCAGTGTCACATAATAAAGGTAAATACCAGCCCCAGAGACAAAGTCCAGATATCTTGAATGCTGAGGGAACCCATGTTATCTTTTTCTGAAGTGGAAATCTGAGCCAGCCTTCCCTAAGAGCTTTGCCCTGCCTCCCAGAGAATCTTCAATTTTAATGAATGTGAGGATATTTATTGGGAACATACTTCATACCCGGGTAAACACCAGAGATGCAGTGATCAGTTAGATAAGAATTGTCTACCCTATCCTTGCAGAAGTCTAGCTGGGGCAGCCAACATTAAGCAAATAATGACTGATGAGCTGTACTTAAAAGCACATGGAGGGACGCCTAGGTGGCTCAGTGGTTGAGCGTCTGCCTTCGGTTCAGGGCATGATCCCAGGCTCCGGGAATCGAGTCCTGCATTGGGCTCCCTGTGCGGAGCCTGCTTCTCCCTCTACCTATGTCTCTGTCTCTCTTTTTGTGTTCTCGTGGATAAACAAAATCTTAGAAAGAAAGAAAAGCAAGCAAGCAAGCAAGCAATCAAGCAAGCACATGGAGCCCTGAAATTAAACCAGGAATGGAAGTAGACCCAGAAAATTCCAATTATGTCAGGAACCTCCCAGGACACAGGAGGAGGCTGGCATCACCCAGCTGGATTTCCTGAAAAGGCATTTCTACCCCTCCTGCCCCAATAATAAGGTGTGAGTGGTAACTGGTAGAGCTGAGAAGAGGGAGATGTGAGGAATGGATCTGGGAGTCACTGTGATTCTGAGGCTTATGTAATTTCTGAGAAAGCTGTGTCTGATCAGATTTGGATGGGGACGAAAGAACAAAACATGTGGCCAATAAGATAACTTAGGGTTCTCCCAGCTGGACAAACCCTCATCTTACATTATTCCAGGACAAGTGAGGATGTTTCAGTAAAGGGAGCAGTATGCGTGTCTTCAAGAATCGGAGAAAACCTAGTAGGCCTGGAATATAATGATCATGTGCAAAGGTTGCATGGAGGAGAAGTCGGGGGTTGGAAGGGGTAGTCAGGGAGATGATAGGAGTCCAGTGGGGCTGAAGCAGAGGGACACTTGTAGATGATGAGGCTAGAAGTGCAGACAGAGGCCTTACCATAAGAAACCTCCAAATCATGTTAGGGAATTATGGATCCTTCTGGAGGTCCCAGGGCCACTGGAGGGTTACAGGTAAGAGCAGTGCATGATCCAGTTTCCCTTAGGGACACATCCGTTAGGCTTCGGTGTGGAGAATGCATTGTGGGGGAAGGATGGAAATGGGAGACAAGTCAGGAAGGTGGTGCAGTTCTCCACCAGGTACTTTTGCCCTCTGGAGAACATGTGGCAATGTCTGGAGATATTTCAGATTGTCACAACTTAAGAGGGGGGAAGTATTACTGGGATTTAGTGGGTAGAGGCCAAGGATGCAGCTAAATAACCTAACAGTGCACAGGATGGCTGCTCACAAGAGAGGATTACCCAGCCCAAAATGGCAGAAGTACCAACATTGTGAAATCTAGGCCTAGAAGAGGGAGAGACGGAGAGGTGGGTTTGCATTGTGTTTAGAAGGCAGCATTGGCAGACTTGGTGATGAAGTGTATGTGGAGGGCAAAGAATAAGCATGTATCAAGGATGGGTCCTGAATACCAGAGTGGATCACAGTTCCATCCACTGAAATGGGGAGCATGGAGGAGGAGCAAGTAAGGGTTAAGGAAAAACAACTCAATCTGGGATGTCTTCCTGGGGGTGGACAGAGGAAAGCTGACTCAGGCCTCCACAGCTGGATAAAGGGTCTCAGCAGCGGCCTAAACCCTCATACTGAGCTTCTCAGCTCCCTAGGCCTCCCATATTCTGGGCCCATCCCCCTCATGTTTCTTTCCTGGTTTTCTGGCTCTCCAGAGCAGGGTCTGGCTCTCCTGGCCCAGTCTTGCCCCCCAGCTGCAGAGCCCACGTCCCCCTTGTCGGCAGTGGCGGCAGAGGCAGACGGAGCTGCCCTCCCATCCCTCAGACTTCAGTCATCCCACAGCCTCACGACTAATTAAACATCTGCTGCAAGCTACAATTTGCTAAATTGCCTCACACTCTAACTTCTGGCAGGGACTAATCTGAGTTCTCAACTTGAAGCCCAGAGCCTTCCTCTAAGCAGCATCAGCCTCCTAATGTCCCTAGTCCTCCCCAGACGTCACTGTGTCCCCAACCACCCAAGGGGCATGGAGAGAGACTGGGTCCGGTGTCTCTCCTGGGACTGTGTCATGGGAGGACAGGAGGCTACAGGCATGGCTCCTCAAGGAGCTTTTCATCAATTGTCCCCCACAAAAATACTACAGAGGATGAATAAGTAATCAGATATTAACAACTTGCCAAATTGAGTTTAATCAAGAACTAAAATGGATGAGACAGGAAACGCATTTTATGGGGGTGGAAGATGAGACTCTTTTCCTCATAGGACCTTGAGAAAGAAGTATCCTTGGAGATCATCAAGTCCAGTATTTCTCAAAGGGCCGCCTGCCTCTGAATCTTCTGGGGATGCTTATTGGGAATACAGATTCCCGGCCCTTGTCTGTGAAGATGTCTATTCAGCAGATTCGAGGCAGGGCTCAGGAACATAGATTCTTTTAAACAAACAGGCCAGATTTTTGATACCCATACAGTCTGGCAGTACCAGGACTGAGGTATACAAATCCATTTCTCCACTAAGCTTCCCCAATCCTCCTCCATCAGAATTAATCAGAACAAGACGTGTGATACTGTTTCCTGCAAAGCTGATCAATTCATTTACAGGTTCCACAGGGCTGTGCGCGGCAGTCCTTGTGTGCCCTGCTTTGCCTCCACCCAATGCCCTTGGATGCAAGGTTCCCCTGCCTGGGATGCACACCTGCGTGGTGGACTTGCTATCATACACACACTCTGGGCCCAGCTCAAGTGTCCTGTCTGTCTTGTAGGATGTTCAAGGCTAGGTCAGGCTCTGATCTGGAAAGGACTCATTTCCTGTTCCCAAGGCAGGCAGGTCACTTATATTTCAGAAGGTGAACTTCAAGTATAGGTCACAAAATGCCATCCTTTTGAAGATTGTGTGTGAATTCTTTTTTACTTCCACATAAATACATAAGAGACTCCAATGCTTGCAAAATTATAATAATTTAGATAGGGGCTAGACTGAAGAAAGGGATATTTAAGCTGAGAAAGGAAACAAAATCTCTCTCTCCATCCCCTACCCTCCTTCCTACCACCTGTCTTGTCTCTGTCTCTCAAGACAGAGATTCACCAACATCAAACATTTCAAGGACCAATACATGTCAGTTCTGGATTTCCTGATCACAAATCATCCTTATCTTTCAATTTAAAGGAGACTCTGTAAGAGTGTCTTATAAGGTCACATTGCATCAGTTAAGTTACCTTTATAATTGAAAAGAATACAAATGGATTGCCTCCTTTACTTCTAACATTCTGCAAACTTGTTACTACAGATATTGGTTGAATTAGTAAATCATAATGAGCTATCACCTCCCTTTTATTCTTCACAGTGGGCTACTTGGCAAAGGCAATTAGACTTGTTAATGACCACAACTCAAGAGGGGGAGGTCTTGCCTTGACCCTTGCCCCTTAACACCTTTGCTTTTAGACATCAGTGGACACCCTGAAACTGAATGTAGAATTCTGCTTATGCATTTTGGGAGGGCATTGGCTTTCACCAGATACTCAAAAACATCTGTAGCCCACAAAGAGATAGAAGCACCACTAGAGAATCTCTTTCTCAGGTGCCAGATTGTCAGAGCAGGGTCATGACCAAGATGACCACTGAGAAGCCTTTCACCTTATCATTCATAGTAAGGCTTCCATTTACTCTCAGAGGCACACACCCTCTCCTGCAGTGGTCCCTGAGAGCTGGAGTCCAGAGGAGGTCAGCTTCTGGAGCAACTCCTCTTCCGGTTTTACCTCTAAGACCCAGAACCCAGCTTCTTCCCTCTGCTGAGTCCATGATGCCCCAATTAAGAAGCCATTAGACATTTGATAGGTTTGCACAGAATGCCCCATGACTGTGCATCTGTCCTCATGGAGTTTACAAGGTAATGGCAGAGACATAAATAAGATGGAATTACAGAACGATGAGAAATGTAACAATTACAGCTAACGTACTGTAGGCTGTCAATGTGCCAGGCAGTGAACTAAGCATTTCATGGGTAGTAGTATACTGTCGAATCCTTGCAAAAGCCCCAAGAACTGGACTTTCATTCCTCTCAATTTTACATTAAGAAAACTAAGGCACATAGATGTTAATAAACCAGCCCAAGGCCACATGGCTAGGAAGTAGCAGAAGATTGTGCCTGCCTCAGCCTTCATTCTATGGATTTACCCACCACAGTCCATTAGCCAATGGACTTGGGAACTACTTGGGGTCGGGAAACTAGTTTCACTGCCTTTGCCTAAGTTTTAGGAGGGTCTGGGATGGGATCTGCTCTGCCCTGTATATGCTTCAGTCTTCCTTAGATCTCTTAGGTTATACCTGACCCAGCTGATTTGGCTTCCTGCCTACCCAGTTCTGTTTCTCTTCCAGTGCCCAGTTCTGTCCTGAGCCCTTAGCTGGGTCCTGCCTCCTCAGTGCAATGCAGCCTGTTGCTGGCTGGGGTCTTCCTTCAAATAAATGGGCATGAC
This sequence comes from Canis lupus baileyi, assembly GCF_048164855.1. Lineage (NCBI taxonomy): Eukaryota > Metazoa > Chordata > Mammalia > Carnivora > Canidae > Canis > Canis lupus. Next base: position 41,903,070 of record NC_132845.1, on the reverse strand, counting down.
TACCTTCTAGAATTAAGACACTTGATACACAGTTTCTGAGATTTTACCATATCCCAGACCCTTATTCATGGGATGAATAAGACTGAGTTCCTGACCTAAAGAAGCTTATGCATTTGTTGTTTCTGAAAAAAATATTTCTTTCATTAAATATTTAACAAACACCAATTATGTCACATGAAGTGTTGTAGTATACTACATGTTTATATTACTACAGATAAGGAGAACAGATGTTCAACTAGTCAACAAATACTTTTGAAAGATTATTTTATGTGGTGATAAGGGCAACAATGGAACAAGGATATGAAAAAATGGGAAAAACAAGAAACTTTCTTTAGATGGGAAGGTCTTGGTCAGTCTGGTTGGGGAGGTGGCATGTGAGAGGAGACCTGAATGCCCAGAAGAAGATGTCAGTATATGCCCTGAAGATAGAGTGAACAGTTGGGAAATGGCCTGAAGGCACAACTGACCTTGGGCCATTGAAAGAAGATAGAAGATGTTAGAGCCCCAGGGAATGGCAGGGAGAACAAAGCCCGCTTGGGAGACAGGCAGCAACAAGACCAGATAGGCACATTACAGCCACAAAGAGGATGTGAATGTTATTTTATGGACAGTGAGGACACACAGAGAAGGCATCACTGTGATTTAATTTGGATTCAAAGATCATCCTAGCTACTGGATGTCATCTTCCCAGGGCTCTCATCTCACCTCCTGAGGTCAGACCCACAGACACCACAACAGAGCTGGAAGCCACCATTCCTACTGGGACTTGATCCCCATCCCCCCAGGGTCATCCAGACCTAACTCAGCCCCCCTGCAATCCTGGCCCTATTTATAACCCTCTTCTCCAGCTGTCAATCTATGATAGACACTCTGTTTTCACTGAGTCACATTCATTTGTATAGAAAAAAAAAAAAAAAAGGAAGAGCAAATAAAAGGAAGAGCAAATTTAGTGATTCCCTTATGCCCTTGGGACCCTTTTAGGGACTGGGTTGAACTGATGTCCACCTCCAACACCATCACAAAATGTATAGCAAGGCTTCACATACAACATAGATGATGAAATTTCACCAACTCCACCAAAGTGCTGAGCAAAAGGTATCTAACCCAACACTCAGTTAGCCAGGTGACAGCAGAGCCATCACCATATCGGGGATGATTTGCAAATGGACTTTGCAGCCCATGAGATGAATGCTGGACAATCCTAGCCTAGGGGAAAGAGGCAGTTTGATGTTTTTAAAACCCTGCAATGAAATGTCAGGGCCATTTGAATATATTGAGCAAATGAAGGAAATAGAATCAAGAGGAAAGGAAAGGCAAACATCCTCAAATCTTGTTCCTAAGGGTCGTTCATGAGCCCAGCCGTCTATGCCAATAAGTTATCTAAGGAAGAAAAAAAAAATAACATTTTTTCCCTGTTTGTTTCCTCTTTCAACAACTGAGCGTTTTTCCAAAAGGTTCCAATTTTTCTTTGATTCTGTAGTTGCTGTTGATAGCATTCAAAGGCCTTTGGGGTAACAGGTGCATTTCAAATGAGAGAAAAAAACAAATAAATTGGATCCAGGATTTACAGCATTAGCACAGTCTTTGTTCTCTTGCGTCAATGCCTGGCTTATGGACAGATCTACACAACCCACAGGAGCCTAGGGAGATGGTAGGCAGGGGGTGCTACTGAAGGGAGAAGGAGTGGGGGGCAGAAGGAGTAGAAGGAGGCAGAGGAGGACCCCTGAGTACTCCTTCATGTTCAGTTCATTAGAACATACTCCAGGCTCTACCTCCAAAATATGACTGACGCCCTTTCTCTTCCCCTCACCCCACTGCTGCCACCTTCACAAAGTCATCGTTATTTCTTCCCCAGGTGACCTCAACAACCTCCCAGTGGTTCCCCTCATGTCCTGTCCTCTCTTTGCCCTTTCAATTCATTCTCCACACAGCAGTCTAAATGATCTTTCCCAAACACAGAACTCATCATGTGACTCCCTGCTTAAAACCTTTCTGGAGCTTTCTGTAGTTGTTAGGATAACCTCTGAGGGCTGACTACAGCTTAGAAGTCTCAGCAAGATTGGTCCCTGCCTCAGTCTCCCCACTGCCCTCTACACTCTGGTGTGGTAGGCAGCTTCTAAGATGATCTATTGTGATCCATTCTTCCTGGCATTCATGCCTTTGTGTGGTCCCCTCTCCTTGAGTGTGAGCTGGCCTGCTGGCCTGCAGACCTGCTTCTAATGAATAGAAGACAGCAAAAGTGAGAGAGCTTAAAAGCTGACCCTTCCTCAGGTGAGCCTTCAGATAACAACTGGCCCAGCTGACACACTTTGACTGCAATCTGTAAGAGACCCTGGAACAGAGGCCCCAGCTAACCGGGACCTGGATTCCTGATATTCAGAATCTGTGTGATAATGAATGTTGTTTTATCTAGTTTTTAAAAAGATTTTTAAAACTTTATTTATTTGAGAGTGTGTGAGTGGGATGGGAAGGGGCAGGGAAGAACAGAGAAAGAGGGAGAGGCAGACTCCCTGCCAAGCAGCAAGGAGCCCCATGCAGGGATCAAAGCCAGGACCTCGAGATCATGACCTGAGCTGAAGGCAGACAACTGCCTCCAGGTGTCCCAATAAATGTTGTTTTACATCGCCAACTGTTGGGGGTAAATTGTTACACAGCAATGGACAGCTAATATATCCAACTACTTTTTTCTCCTTTTAGCCGATAGGCACACAACTCTTCCCTGTGCCAGGATCCCTACATATTCCACCCTCCACTGCAATGCTCCACTTCTACCCTTCACATGGCTGTATGTTTTTCATCCCTTATTTCTAGGCTAAGATGTCACTTTTTTCATAAAAGTAACCTGATCACACCATCTAATAGTTATCCCACTTACCATTATTCTGTAATACTATGTTTATTCTCTTGTAAGTCTACTATAGTTAGTAACTATAAACTATTTATATGTGAACTAAATGACTCTTTCCCATATATATGAATAGATGCATTGAATGACAGATGGGTGGGTGGACAGTGAACAGGTGGATGGATAGTTAGTTGAATGGATGGATGGACGGATGACAGCTGAAGAAGAGAAAGAGTCACACAGACACACTGATATGTGTTCAAAGGAAGATGGTCAACATATCAAGAGGACTTGGAACTAGGGAAGTTTTACTTTAAAGCAGGGGTTGGCAATTAAAGTTTAATTGGAACACAGCCTCATTTATTTTTTTGCATATTGTCTACAGCTGCGTTCACACTACAGAAAGGTTGAATAGTTAAGATAGAGATAGTATGACCTGGAAGCCTCAGTATCTGGCTCTAAGAAAAGTTTGCTGACCCTTAATCTAAGAGAAAGAGGATTTGGAGAGTGAGTGGAGTGCTGTCTTCAAGTACTGTGTAGAAGAAGAATATGAGTTGTCTTATGTAGCTTTAAAGGGGGGTAGAAACAGGACCCACATGCAAAAAAAAAAAAAAAAAAAAAAAGAAAGAAAGAAAAAAAGAGACAGATGTGGACTCAACAAGGAAAGAATATTCTTAGAGTTAGAACTATAACCCAAAAGAAGTTCCCTGGGAAGCAGACAGCACTCTGTCATTGAAGGTACATTGAAGGAGAAGCTAGAAAAACATTTTCTGAAACACTATAAAAACATTCTAGCATTGCCTAGATGACTGGTCAAGGATTTAGGGCCTGTTTGTGTAATGAACTTCTTCAGAAGTCAGATGAAACCTGAATATAACTTTAAACATTAATAAAGCACAAATAATAAACATAGAACGACAAAGGAAGTTATGTTAAAATACAGATATCAAAGATTTGTAATAGAACTGTATAGATGGGCTTTTTTATTGACATGTTAAATAACAATATTCAGTGGTGATCTAATAACTATAGTAACTTTGAGATAGAGATGAGCATAAAGTAGGCGTCAGCAAACTATGGCCTACCACTTATTTTTATAAATAAAGTTTTATTGAAACAAAGCCATTTCCATTTGTTTACATACTATCTATGGCTACTTTCATGCTAAAGGTTCTAGTTCAATAGTTGAGACAGCAATCATACTGCTCAGAGCACCAAAAATACTTACTATCTGGCTCTTTACAGAAAAAAATTGTCATCTCCTGGCATAAAGGGCCTTCAAGATACCTGTAACATTGTAATGTGGTATGGAAACATTCAGGATTTCTATCTGTGATAGAGTCATCGGTACTTCTAATGCTATTATGGTTTGTTTTGAGATTCATATTTGAGGGGCATAATAAATTTCTGGTAAAGATTAGGTGAAAGTGCTGTGAAGGAGGGAGGAAGAGAGAATAGGGAATAGACTGATAGATACAGTTTCCATTCAGAGTGATGAAAAGAGCTAGAGGGGTGATGGTTGCACAATGTTGTGAATGTACTTAATGCCCCTGATTTGTACACTTTAAATTGGTTAAAATGCTAAATTTCATGCTATGTGTTTCTTGCCACCAAAAAATGCACCCCCCCAAAAAAAAATGATAGAATTTTTTGCCCATTCAAGTTCATGGACCCCCTTAATCTCACCCATGAACTCCAGGTGAAAAGACCAGTATATTCCAGGAGTCTACGTTCTTAGAGAAATACTTCAGGTCATGGATTGGAAAGTGTAATGATCTTGGGGTTTGATGGGGTGAAAGCAAGGGGTTGACTCTCCTATGAGGGACAGAGCCCAATTCCAAATCCCTTTTGCACACAAGTTAGAATGTAGCATGTAGTTACGCCACTGGGGTGCCCCAGGGATGCAGAAAAGAATGAATTTCCTAACCTACCTCAAGAACCCAGGAACAAGGGATGGGAAGCCCCAACAATCCCTTTTTGGGATTCTCTGGGTTTGTAAGCTACCAATTGCACAGCTTCCCTAAGACCCCTAAAGCCACCACCACACTCCAAGCATGCAAGGGATCATGTGAAAAAGCCATGTCTGAGCCTGCAGCCTAAGACGACAGAGGCCTCAGATGCCCTGCAAAGGCAGGATGCTTAATTGTGGAACTCAATTTTGTTTTCATAGGAATCAATTTGGAGGGATTTTCATTTTCAATTATTCAACAACATCCAATTTTCCCTTCACACCTCGACCAGACAGGAGGAGAGAAATTGCATGTGTCAATCACCCCTGAAAGCTGCTGACCAGCCTGAAGTCACCCCTGCATGGAGGGAGCATTAGTGGGGCCCTGGGAATGTGCCCTGGCTTTTCCGAGACAAATGGAGACACCAGATGGCCTTTTGCCCCAGACTCCGGGACACTGTCTGGTACTTATTCTCCCTGTCAAGGAGGAAGACAGACAATCTCCTCGCTGGCAAGAGTGACACCTTTGGAAGATGAGAGGAGAAGCAGCCCCCTGCCCTTCCTCCTCAAGAATCTTTCTGTCCCTATTTATCCAGCACCACTGAGGGCCCTTCCTGAGTCCTTGGAAAGAAAAGGAACTAATGGTTTAGACTCCAGAGCCCCCTCCTCCTACCACCAGGACCCTGAGAAAATGAACTGACCCATTCTGAATCTTGGCTTCTTACCTACTGTGGAGATGAGCATGTCTAGCCCCCAAGCACAGACAGATTAAGCAACTTGTCCAAGTTTCCGTAACTGGTTGGTGGCACAGCCTGGATGCAAAGCCAAAATCTGGCTGTCACAGCTTAACTCCTATCTGTAGAGGATGGTGCCGGACACATATTAGGCTCTCAACAAAGGATTCCCACTGTACTGATCCAACACTTCAATGCTGTATCACATTTGTGTACAATGCTGTGAGCTGGTTAGTTCCCTGAAGGCAGGTGCTACCTCTTACGTCACTCATCACATAATTCAGCCATGTGCTTATCAATTCACATATTCAAGCCCTCATCTCACTTCCAGAATGGTTATCCAATGCCTACTCTGTGCCAGGCCATGTGCCATCAGATGAGAATAAAGTGAGGGGATGTTCACTCACTCACAGGCCAAACCCCTGACTGCTCTCTGTGCCAGGGACAGCAACTGCCTTCTAAGATCCATAGTGAATGGAGGGGGTGGGGTGTGTAAGGCAATGGGTGTGCCAGAGGGTTAAATGTGCTAAAAGGAGTGGAATTCTGAGCCAGGTGCAGGATGGGCTCTCAGTCATGATAATAATAATGATATGGTGAAGAAGCATACTCCTTGGCTGGGTATTGTTCTAAATGTATTAATGTCTTGCATTAAATCCTAACAATTTTGTGACAGAAAAGCTATTTTTGGCTCCATTCTAAAGATGGAGGCCAAATTACTTGCCCAAGTTCTCATAGATCATGAGATGAGGAGCCAAAATCTCTAGCTTGGGAATCTGGTTTCAGAGAACATGCTCTTAACCAATTTATAGTATTTGCCACCCCCCTTCCGTTTGAATAAATGTTTGTTGGATTGAATTGGCCAGTACTCGTTGGGAAGATAGAGTGCTCTGGCAACAATGAGGCCAAAAGAGTTAGGGAGAACCTACTCCCTAGCCCAAGCTGGGATGAAAGGCATCCAAACTGACCATGCCCTTGGGCTCCAGCATCTGAAGTGGCTCCAGTGTTCTCTCTTAGGCCAGATGAGCAGGAAATGGCAGCAGTCAGTTGCAAAGAGCTTTCATCTTCTCTGAGTAATGATTTTGTCCCAATGGGGGTGGACTGTAGTTTGGGTGGGGAGGTGCAGAAATCCTAATGGGAGCATCTCTGGGCAGTGGGTCTATGGGAGTGGAAGAGAGAGGAGGAGCAAGCCTCAGTGGGGCTAAGGGTCAGTAAGGGCCCTCCTCATTTTTCCAGCAGTGTGGATGGGGGGGGCGCTCACAAGTGGATGATGGGCCACCCTAACAATATAGAACTTAGGCCAAAGGTTATGAAAACTGTCATTCAGAAAGGGGACAGCACTCCCTGAAACTGGGATTAAGCTTTCCTCTAAGAAATTGCTGTCAAATAGAGGGCTGGATGATGTAGACTGGCATATTTGTGTGTGTGTGTGTGTGTGTGTGTGTGTGTGTGTGTGTGTGTGTGTTTTAAACAGGTGTGTTTAACTGTCTGATCCACTTAAAGCACCATGAGTCTGGGAGAGCCCAGGAGACAGACAGGGGCATCGTGTTACCCAGGGCACTGTTGAAGTCACAGGCAACCATTTGGGAAGATGCAGAGATGCTCTTCATAGGCATGATTTCACATCTCTTTTTCAGAGGGAAAATGTTCCTCTGCACAAAGCTCATCTCCAGGTGCCCTCTGACAACAGACCAGCAAGTACACAGTTGGAGCTGGGGAAGAATTTGTGTTCCCTTGGGGATGGCTCCCCTTCCTGGTGCATGGAAGCCTGATAGGGCTGCCAAACTCATGCTGGTGAATGAGCACTGCCCCAAGCACAGTCCAGCTATCAGCCAGGCTCACATGGATGGTCCCCCTCCTCCTCAACACACCCACTCCCCCTGCCTCCTCTCCTCTCTGATTTATACTGCAGACAATTAGAGTCCTTTAGCAAACATCTGTGTACCCAATTCCGTGTAAGGTATGGATGGAGGACTGAAAGCTGAGAAAGGCAGTATGGTGAGGTGGTTAAGAAAATAGACTTCAGCATCAGGCTGCAGATTGAGGACTGACACAGGTAAATGTTTTAATCCTGCAAGCCCTGGTTCCTTCACCTGTAAAATGGGAATAACCACTCCTACTTCATAGAGTTAGTGGAAAGATTAACTGTGAAAGCATGGGGGTGCACAGTTTTCCTACAAGATGAGCACATCATAAAATTACCTGAAGACTAGGATACTGTCATTTCACACCAGAATTCACAGTCCAGTATGGCACACTGGTTTCTGAACAAGTTGCTTCAACAGGGTGTGATGTAACAGGCGACATGAACAGAAGGGCCAACTATCTCTGATGGAGCCCAGAATGAATCCAGGAGGTGACATTTAAGGGAAAAAGTCAGCTACTCAGGGAGCTAATATAGTCATTTCTGTGGCTTCAGGGCTTGCCTAGGCCCAGATCTAGCACATAGAGAAAATGCTCAAAAATATCTGTTGAGAGAAACTAAAGCCAAGTCTTAAAGGATGAGCAGTACTTCATCAGGCAGACGCAGCAGATGGAAAGGGCATTCCAGGAGGAGGGAACCACATGTGCAAAGGAATGAGACACAACCCTGGTAACATGTCAAGGAGTACTGCCTTAGTGGAACATCACTCTTATGAGGAGTGAATAGGAGAAGACAAGGCTGGCAGTGGTCCAGGATCCAGCTCAAGAGAGCCTAGTGTTCCAAGAGAGAGAATTTCCACTGCTTTCTATAGGCAAAACAGAGCCTCCGTAGGATTTCAAATAGAGAAGTGGCCCAATGGGGTGATGCTTTTGAAAGATCACCTTGGGGCAGAGACAGGCCATGCTCTGCCTCTGCCCCACTAGAGAAGTAGAGAAGCCCTGGGTGGAAGATACTGGTAAATTTCCAGGGCAGTAAGGGGGATGGAAACAAAGTAGAAGAGGAGAAACAGAAAGAGGGGAGGAGGGGAAGGGAAAAGATGGGGGCTAGGTTTATCAAGAGGGAATTAAGACACGTAATGATAGAATGGGTAGGCTCATCCACTGTATGGTAGGAATAAGGAATGGAGATGAGTCAAGAGTAATGTGATGGGTGGATGGAGAGCAATTTACTGAGAATGAGGACATGAGAGGAGGAGTCCCTGCTGTACCCTGCTGAGCATGAGTTACATGTGAGATAACGATGGCTATATGTGCCTTTTGGATACAGGGATCCAACACTGGGGGAGATTCAACTGCAGGTGGCAGCACCCAGCTGTGATCCTAAGTCATGGTCCTGTTTGTTCCCTGACGTCCTCCATGGTCATGGCTCTGTGACTTCTTCCCACCATGCCCACAGCTCTCTGAAAACAATGCCTTGTCTTATTCTTCCGCTCCCTCCTCAAAGCTAGCAGAGGGAAACGTTCTAGAAACAGACTTCGATTATGTCTAATCCAGAGTTTGTGTGTGCCTTCAGAGAATAGTTTCTGAAGATGTCTAGCACAGGCCTGACATGTGACTGGCACTCAAGGAATCTCTTGATCAAGTGAAGGAAGGCAGAAGCTCTTGTGTCATTTATAGATCCCCAGAGAGAAGAATCCAGTGCCCACCAGTGTTCCTTTACATGTGGCATTTAAGAACCACAGGATATAGCCTCTTGCAGGGCATGATTTACAACAAAATCCAGGTTCCCCTACTTGGGCAAGTCACTTCCCTATTCTGGGTCTTAGTTTCCCTACATGCGCAATGATGATGGTATGGATTGTCTAGAAGGATCACTGAGTCAGATATGGAAACCACATAATACACGATCTGGCTCAGCATCAATTCAACAGCTGGTAATAATGCTAATAATAGTGATAATTCTAATGATTTGCTGCTACTATTGATCTGGCTGCTGATGAAGAGTATTTAATATTTTTATCCATCATTCCCTTGCTTAAAACCCTTCAAAGAGCCCCCTGCTCTCATGATAAAGACACCTAATAGGGCCCACAGGACCCTCTTCTGACTGACTCCTGGTTGCATCTCCAGGATGAGCCTGCCCATCCTCCCTTCCTCCTCTCCAGCCTGGCCTCTCACTGAGGGGCTTGGTGACTTGCCAGCCTGCCAGACATCAACAAGACTTCTGCTGTACCCTGAGCTATGAGATTTTTGGCCTACTCACTTGTTCTCCCATTAATTTCTCACTCTCTTACTCATTCAAAAGACATTTATCTATTACCTACTCTGTGCCAGGCACTGTAGAAACTGAAGTGCCTGAAACTCCAGCCACAAATGGGATATCAGTGAGTACTCCATTATCCATCTGTACCTGCTTGTCAGTAAGCTTGGTTTAAAAAGAAATGTGAGGAGAATGAGGTAGGATAGAAGGGCGTGATCCCAAAGACCCAAGCTGCTCTCCATTCCTGTTTAATTACAGTAATAGAAATAGTGCTGCTCCTAAAAATACTTAACCTCCAACAGACACGCACACGCGTGCAAACACACGTGTCCTTGCAGAAACCCAAATCGGATTATAAAGTAGGGAGGAAGTACAGGAAAGAGGGTGTCCTCAACCGAACCCAAAATGGAATTTGGAATCTGGTTTTTTGTTTTTTGTTTTTTTGTGGGATTTATAGAAAGGTGGGTGGATCTCAAGCCCAGAGTGTTTATTTGCATGGGAGGAAGGGAGACTAGAAGAAGAAATATTTTTTCCTAGGATTCCCAAGAAAGAAGACAACACAGAGAAGATAAAATGGCATCTTTCTTATCCTGGATCTTGGCAGAAAGAACTATATAAAAAAGCTTCAAACAGGATATAGCGGAGCTGCTTTCATGTGGAGATGATGGAATGTGGGGTTCAAGTGGCATGGTTTTGGGCTCCAGTTGATCCACGGGGTGAAAGAAAGGAACTGGTCTTGTCTCTTCTCCAAAGAAAACTGCGGTTTTATCCAATGAAGACCCCACCTGCTCCCAATACCCCATCAGAAAAAGCCTAAGAATGTAGCAAGTGAGATGTATGATGATGAGCATCCTTAAGGAGCTACAGGGTGCTGACAAAGGGTGTTGGTCTACTCTTCATATTCCAAGAGCAGCTACATCAAGAACTGGAGGTTCACACAACCCCATAAGCCATAGCAAGAGCTACTGAACACCTCCCAACATAGTAGTCCCAAGGGCCACACACTGGGAACTGTGAAATCCAACTAATCCTAATGAATATTAACCAATTGTAATTCCCATGCAATATCCATGCCACTCGGCAGACTTCAGATCAGAACCTGGTCCCCAGTCCCAAGCCCCTTCCCCCACCTGAGTTCATTACTGAGCACAGCGTCAGTGCACTCAGCAGCACCAATTTCTCTGGGCTCCACGGTTTCCCAAGAAGGGATAATAAATGTGCTCGGAAGCGTGGGGTGATTTATCAAAGTGCATTGTATTGCAATGGTTTTACAAGAAGATTAATTTTTAATAAAGAAACCTATTACCTCACTCTTTGAGGACCTTCACACACCTAAGAAAAATGATTCTCTTTGCCTCTGTGGAAACTGCTGTGGCTTCTTTCCTGGAACAGGGTCTACTTTGTTCTCTTCAGGATCCTCCCAAGAGAGGAAGATGGACTTTCTGAGTGGGGTCCAAACAGAATTCAGGCCTCCTCTTGGTCCATTAGTGACCAAATGCCCATTTTTCAGGCTCTTTTCTTAGCTACTCTGGCTAAGATTTTAGCTAACAGAGCTGCCCCTGTTTTAATTATGAGAAGTGGTTAAGAACAGATGAGGGGCCAGATGTTTGGATGCCCAAGGCCCAGGCCAGGTGCTGGCCAGATGCTGACCACTGGGTCGTCCAACCAGGAGCTTCAGGGATGAAATGGAACTGAACAGAGACCCACACAAGATTAAGACATCCAAAATAAGGTCAGGAACATAAGCAGCACTGCAAACAAGGGGCTGCCCTTGGAATCACCCACGTACCATCATTCACTGCCTGTATGACCTTCAACAAGTTACACGCTCTCTGGTCTGGATTTCCTCATCTGTGAAATGGGCACTGGTAGAATTTTTAATGAAAACAAAAGTGCACAGTGCCTGCATGTGTTGTTACTATGGTTGCTGTTGATATCACTGAGAAAATAAGCCTGATGAAGATGGAGTTTGGGGTAGGGAGAGGTGATCTTTGTGTAAATTAAATACTTTTTTAGGGAATAATTCCCACTGTCTCTCCTTTGTTAGGAATAGCATACAAGGAAACACGTGTACAGTTTGCCAAACAGACTTCAGTTAAAATGAGAGATAAGGACAGTCCTGAGTCCTGAGAGCCTAATGGACAGATGCAGGGAACTGAGGAGGGACTGTGGGGATCTCTTCTTTGGGGGAATTTGAGCAGGTGGATGTGTCCTCTCTCAAGAGTAAGGACTGGCTGGATAACTTGTACTGGATAACTTGTACTGAGGTCAAGGTCAGAACAAACCACTCAAATTCCCAAGGAGACTGGATTCAAACCATGAAACACCAACAATAGCTAGTATATATTGAGCACTTGGTCTATGCCAGACACTATACCAAGCTCTCGATGTATTAGCTCATTTAATCCTCAGAACTAGTGTATAACTCTATAGCCTGGAGGAGCTATTTGCATATCATGTATCTGATGAAGGATCAATATTATATAAAAAACACTTAAAATTTGATAATTTGATTTGCCTATTTTGAAATTTAATATAAATGGAACCTTATGTCTGGCTTCTTTCATTTAGCATAGTGTGTTCAAGGTCCATCCACATTGTGGAATGTGTCAGTGTTTCATTCCTTTAAATGGATGAATAATATTCCATTGTATGGATAGACCAGCTAGAGACTGAAACCAGATCAGTGGTTGCCAGGGTCTATGGGGAGGAGGGAATGGGATTAACTGCTTAGTGGGTAAGGAATTTCTGTTTAGGGTAGTGAAAAAGTTCTGGAACTATAGCAGGGATGATTGTACAACATTGCACAACGGCAATGCATTGAACACTATGTTTAAAATGGCAAATTTTATGTATATTTTACAATAAAAACCTTTATAATAAAGGAAATAGACAACTCAAATAAAAAATGGGCAAAATATTTGAACAGAAACTTCACCAAAGACAATATACAGATGACAAGATGCTCCACATTGTTAGTCATTATGAAAATCAAAAAACACAGTGAGATACAACTACACACCTATTAGAATGTCTAAAATAAAAAAGACTGATCATACCAAATGTCTGTGAGGATGTGAGGAACTAGAATTCCCATATGCAGCTGGTGGGCATGTAAATGTTATACCATGTTGGAAAATATTTAGCAGTTTCTTAAAAAGTTCAAACATTTACCTACAAATGATCCAGATATTCCACTTCTAGATATTTACTCAAGAGAAAGGAAAGCACACGTCCACACAAAGACTTGTACACAAATGTCCACATCAGCATATTTGTAATACTCCCATGCTGGAAACAAACCAAGTATCTATCAATCAGTGAATGGAAAAAAAAAAAATGCAGCAATACAGTACACTACTACTCAACAATAAAAAGAAAGAAATATTGCCACATGCAACCACATGGGTGAACCCAAAAACCATGGCAGTAAGTGGAAAAAGCCAGATACAAAAGACAACATATTTTTATTCAATTTATAGAAAATACCCAGAAAAGGCAAATTCATAACGATAGAAAACAGACCATTAGTTCCCTGGAGCTTCAAGAATTGCCTGGAGCTGGAGGTTGGAGAAATGGGGACTGACTACAAATGGGATATTCTGAGGTGATGGAGAAGTTCTAAACAGGATTGTGATGATGGCTGCACAACTCCTTAAGTTTACTAAAACTTATTGCATCTTACATGAATAACTGGTGAATATTTTTTTAATGGTGAATATTATAGTGTATCATTCATATCTCAATAATATTTTCAAAACAGTATATGCCATATGATTCCATGTATATAAAATTCTATAAAATTCAAATAAATCTATAAATTCAGAAAGCAGATCCATGGTTGGCTGAGAAGGTTGGGAATAGGGAGTAGGGGAATAAGAGAATGTAAAGGGGGGATCCCTGGGTGGCGCAGTGGTTTCGTGCCTGTCTTTGGCCCAGGGCGCCATCCTGGAGACCCGGGATTGAATCCCACGTCAGGCTCCCGGTGCATGGAGCCTGCTTCTCCCTCTGCCTGTGTCTCTGCCTCTTTCTCTCTCTGTGTGACTATCATGAATAAATAAATAAAATCTTTTTTTAAAAAAAAAAAAAGAGAATGTAAAGGGGCAGAAGGAAACCCTTGGGAATGATGGATATTTCCACTGTCTTGATTATGATCACGGTTTTACAGGTATATCTGAATGTGTAAACCCTCATTAAAATCTGTTTTATACATGCAGTTTTCCGAGTGTCAATTATATCTTAAAAATCTTAGGTCTTTTTATAGAGGAGAAAAGACTCTGAGTTGAGGGCAACCTGATTCTTTGCAGCTACTGCCTTTTACATAGACACCCATGACTCGGGGGGGAGATCCCAGGAGTGAGACTCAGTATTAAACAGCTAACTATGAAGTCTCAGTCCCAAGGGGGATGGAAACCTGAATTTATTTGAAATAGACCCTGTTCTTGAGATTGGATTATACAGAGGACGACAGAGTAGCATAGCTATTCAGGAATTCCAGGACTGAATTTGAGCCCACCCCAAGACTGCATTTCAACTTAATTACCTCTTTAAAGATGTCATCATCAAATACAGTCACACCCTCAGGTATTGGGAGCTAGGATTTCAATGTATGAACTTTTGGAGGAACCCAATTCCATGAGGACGCAGGTATAGAACCAGCAAACCTGATAGGTATTCAGGAGCTCAGCAAAAAGGACAGAGGATACTGGAAGAAAAGAATCGGAGGATTCCAGATATGGCATCCATAAATAAGGTTTATGACACAGAATGTTCTCCTTATCAGCTGTGCTGTGTCAGCCAAATGTGACTCTGGAAGCATTGAATGGTCTAGCTCCTCCAAGTATGGCCCAGATCAGCAACATTGGCATCACCTGGGAGCTTATTAGAACTGCAAAATCTCCAGCCCCAAACCAGACCAATTAAATGAGTCTGTGTTAGAACAAGATTCCCAGGTGATTCCTATTCTTGCTAAAGTTTGAGACACTCTACTCTGGACTCCAAACTCCTTCCTTTTCAGAAGCCAGGATTTCCAGAATCAATCCCTGCTCAGAGCACTCTCCCCTGATTTGTTCTGTCCTTGTTTATATACTTGGGTGGCTAACTACACAAGGAAGTTTTTAAAAAGACTATAAGGAGTCCTATTAGCTAACTGGTTTGCACCCAATTGATTTCCTGTTGGTACAAATGACCCATTTTAATAACGAGTAAAATTTGCCCAGAAACCCAGCTCCATCTTTCTCAGCTAGACAACTTCCAAAGATGACCCAGAAAAGAGCCAGCTCACCGGGGTCATTCTAGCTTCTGCCTGAGGTTTGGCAAATATACTTCTCCATCAGGCTATCCTATTTCTTCCTTGGAGTCTTGTTCCTCCAGTGAGAAAGGCTCACTGCTTTGCTCTGAGATGCTTAAACAGAGCCTTTGGGAGGATCTGTGGGCTGAGAAGGAGGGTCCCAATGTGTCAGTTCCTTGATACACATTGATAGGAGGAGCTCCTTGATAGGTGAGCCAGGCGGAGAGCATTAGTGATCCAGTGGCCACCTCCAATAATTGGGAATGCTTATCCTGGGGCATCACCAGGTTTGTTTAGCTTTCAGATCCTGTCTCTTGCACTGACTACAGTCCCTGGCAAGAACCTGATTTCCTAATGAACTCTGGATAGCTGGTTTCACTCACAGGGCCTGATTTTAATCCTTGGAAAGCAAAGCAGACTTGTCACCGGTTTATCTCTCTCTGGTGGTCAGTGAAAAACGAGATAAAATGAGAGAATGTGTGACAATGGAGGAGGCAGATCTGATAGCAAGTAATAAGGCTGGAAATAATAACACCAGTCATTCCCCTACCCCTGTGGGGATATTAGCACCTTCTACCCACAGTAATGACCTTTATTGATTCACTAGGAGTTCAGATGTGGATGGATATTCCCCACATGTCACCCCAGGGGCCACCCTCCACCCTGCTCTGTGCCCTGGAATGTCGATCTTTATGGACTGCCTTGACGGATCTCATCTGTGGAGTTTAGCCAAACGGAGACATCACCAAGATAGCAGAGAGTGATAAAAAAAGGATCAGAATATTTGTTCTCCTGATTCCCTCTCTGATTGCAGGCTGGCAATGACTTGACTCTCTACTTAAGGTCACACCCAAATCAGGCAACCTCTCCTACAGCAACCAGGTTCTGAGAGAACTCTTTCTTCCTCTACCACTTGAGGCAAAAGAATGGTAAGAGCTTCCCACTGCTGCTAGCCCCAAGGTGCTGTACCACCTCTATTCCCTTAGCCGTGGTCACCCTTTGATAAGTAATCCTATACTAAACTCCTCACAATTTTTCCATTAGTACATGTCATCTATTTCTGGCAGGGACCCTGACCCACACAGAGTCTAATGTATTTGATCTCTAATCCTCATATACAACTCTTAAAAAAAAAACAAGAACAAAAGCAAAAACAAACAAAAAACCCCAGGCATTATTAGTTTCATGTTAGAGATAAGGAAATGAAGCTTGGGCTTCAAATCTGCATCAATACCTCAAGGCCATAAATGAATTTAGGAGAATTTTGAATTTAGGAGTCTCATTTATATTTGTGACAGATGACCTGGAGGTAAATGAGTGCTTAGTGAATGAATGAATGAAGAACGAACGAATGAACCTATCCTGTTTGACTCTCTCCAACCCAGGGTTTACCTCAACTCCAGGCCCTCAGTTATGGTTGAGGTTCTGAGCTTGGTTCCAAGGAATCACTGCTTGGTGCCGCTAGCACTCCCAGTTTCCTTAGAGGCCCTTGGCCCACTTGCCTCTTCCTCAGCTTCCGGCCCGACCCAATACCAGATCAGCTTCTTCTAAGAGCACCATTATTCCAGGAACTCAGTGTTCCCCAAATGGTATTTTTCCACCCCAGAGCCTCCAAGTCATAGCAGCCCTTTGCACTTCATCTACAAAATTTTCCAATATACTGCAGTTTTAGTGGGACTATTAAAAACCTGTCAGAGAAATGCTGGTAATGGCAAAAACATTTCTCAGGGGCCGTCAATTCCCCCACATATCCATCAGAGCTGCCCTGCACAACAAGGAGGCCCTCATTTAGAATGTGTCAATTCTGATTATTAATGTGAGGAAAACACCTGCTAAGTATGTTTGTCTGGGGGGGTGAGCTTGGCAGGAAGCTAGGGCAGCAGCAGCCGTGGCAGCAGAGAAAACCCTGGTGTCCAGGCCCAGCTTACTGAAAGGCCACCATAATTAATTAGGATTTGGCTATAGCAGCACACATGGAGAGGAAGGAAGGGCAGAGTAGGGGTGAGGAGGGGCAATGCAGCACACAGAGGACAGGCTTCCCCTTGAGCCAGAGAAAGTGCAATTACTACCTCGAGTCCATAGCATACAGGAACACATTCATTTGTCCTGAGATTTATTAGCTCAGGAAATACCTTGGAGACTCCCAGTCCTCAGGGTTCAAATCCTACCAATGGACAGGATAGCTCTGCTTTGGTGTTTCACTAACTAAAGCCCTTTGGATTACAGGCAAATACTTCATCATTTTCACCAGTAAACCAAGTCTATACATTTACTCTATTAATTCACTTGTCCATCTGTCCATCCATTCATGCATAAATATTTATCTCTTTCTCTCTGTCCATGCATTCACCTAATCATGCATTAATTTATGCATTTATTTTTTCACTCAACTGGTATTTGAGCAATTACTCAATTCCAGACAATAGTGTAGTCATGAAGAATACCAACATGAATTGGACAGAGAACCTTGACCTCAAGGAGCTCTCAGTCTAGACAAACAGACATGTACTTGGGTAATATGACCTCAGGGAGAATAGATACAGCAGCAGATCATCTGTAAGTGCTGGGAATAGGACCGTCCAGAGGAAACTTCTGAGCTGGGTTTTTAAAGATAATCAGGAAAGGCATGAGTTGGATGAGT
Organism: Canis lupus baileyi; assembly: GCF_048164855.1. Classification (NCBI taxonomy): domain Eukaryota; kingdom Metazoa; phylum Chordata; class Mammalia; order Carnivora; family Canidae; genus Canis; species Canis lupus. The sequence goes on along the minus strand of NC_132845.1, from coordinate 41,885,492 downwards.
TGGGATAGGCAAGTCATCCCAGACATGAAGCAGCATACGAAGAAGCGTATAAGTTTGATTACTGATGGGAATTATAAGAGGGGAGACAGAAGACCAAGAGAGGAACTAAAAAGGCTTTCTGAAGTCTCAAAATATGTAAGCAATGTAATCATAGTGGAACAAGATCCTGGAGAGGCAAGCAAGGAGGCAAATAACACATCATATTCAATGTGGTCTACTCCTTCTGCATCTAATTTGGTGTCCTAAATACAGTAGGAGCCCTACAGCTATTTGTAGAATTCTAGCACTTTACAAATTCAGCCCCATTTCATCAAGTGCTTAATCAATGCCCACATCCATGCAGAGGCATGCATGATGTGCATTCATTAACCACAATACATCAGGGCTGAACAGCACCTGGCACAGAGGAGACTCTCCATAATCATTTGAAAAGTGAGAGAACGAATGTTGAGCATGATGCATGTGCTTTGTGTTCATGATGTCATTGTAATACTGTAACCCTACAGAGAAAGTGGTATTGTTATCAAAACCAGAAGCTAGGGGAAATTCAGAAATTTTCTAAAGGCTCCACAGCCGGTGACAGGATAAAATAGGACAAAGGACCTCCAGGAGCTGTGTTTGTCAAAGGACCAAGTCTGGGGCCAAAAGAGTGATGGGAGTTTCACTTGATGCCAAGGTCCTCAGGGGGTACTGTGGAATGGGAATGAAAGAGTGGGGGGTAAGTTTTTTGTTTTGGTTTTTGGTGGGAGAAAGACCAGAAGAGAAAAACCCTAGGATCTAACTCTAATTTAGCATCTGGTCATCCACATGGGTCTAGACATGCTCCTCTGGGAGAGAAAGATCTTGATACTTTCTTTGCATGAATCAACAAGTATCTCCATCAGCAGTACTTGCTGTACCAATTTATGGCTTGGAAAATGGAAGGGCAAAGAATCACTCTCCCTGGGAGTGGAAAAGTCAGAGATCTCCAAACACAAGGAGCCTTATCTCCTGCACCTGACTGTCCTACTACTCAACCCTCCTCTGGGGGACAATGATCAGAAACCAGCACTCACCAAGGCTTCCATGTCAGAGTAGGTAAGACTGGTTCCCTGGATCTGAGTAGAAAGGCTCCTTTAATGTCAAAAAGGGGGTGGGGAAGAGGAGAAAGGACTTTCCAAATCTTCTCCCTGCTTAAGCTCAACAGCTCCAATTTGGGGGATTATTTTAGGCCTCCTTTTGATGGGGAGCTCAAAGGACAAAGTTTGGGCTGCAAATAAAATTGAGTGCACTACGCAAAGGGGAGTTACACCACGCTAGGAGCGTTTTAAGGAGCTTATATGCAACTCGGGAGAAGAGCTTATTACATCTCTTCTTCCAGGGAGCCTGCGGATCAGATTTAATCTGTAAAGAGGCCCCGTCAAGGTCTCCTCTTGGGCCAACGCAGCCTCCAGCAGACCCAAGCTGAACAGTGGTTCTCTCCCCAGCCCCAACAGAAAGCATACACAGCCAGCCGCTGGGGAGAGAATGTCCAGCTCTAGCCATCTACTCTCCTTTATGCTCCATTTCCCCACCTAATATATAGCTGCTCTGCATACGTAACTTCCATAGGCAGCAAAATTGAACGTCCTGATTTTTTAATAATGCTAGGCAATAATTTCATCACCCAGATCACTCTCTTTGCCTGTCAGCATAGAGGAGAAAAAAAAAAATCCTGTGTTGTTGGATAAACTCACCAGATGGTTCATCTCTATCAACTGCACATTATGCCTGCCATTACATCTCACTCTTTGTAAATCTCAACTGTTTAGCGGCCATCACATCAGTATTTTTTTGCCTAGTTAGCCTTTCAACCTCATTCCCCAAAGTAACCAAACCACACTCAATCCCCCCACGGACCTCTGTTCCCATGCCTGCATTCAGACGCATATGTCTTCTGCTTTATGAGTCACTGCTCATGCCAGCTAAGTATATTACTGCCTCGAAAATTAACTCGCACACTGAGAATAATCACAGAAAAGAAATTTGTTTTCCTACAAGGTTGTTTTCCAGCTGTTTTAATGCAGACAATTTTACCCTGAAACCCAAATTGAAAAAAAGAGAGACAGAGAGAGAGAGACTTTAAAATCTGCATAATTTGAAAGTGCTTAATGTAAATTAGATAGATCAGCCTAATTTTATTTCAGTACTTTTTAATTGCATTTATAATTAGTAAAATACATTAATGTGCTACACAGAAGGTCAGGAGTTCTGGTAAAGGGATCTAATTAAAATGCCCCACTGCATTTCTGTCACACATGCGCCCAAGAACCTGGAAGCCTGCTTCCGTCCATACTCTGGACCAGACTATTTTTAACTCATTTGTGTCTTTATCAAAATCAGCAATCCTGTATCAGACAATCCCTTGTGTGGAATATCCTCACTGTCCATCTCACCCAAGCATTTATGCCTCCCCCTTAGAGACTTCTCAGTGACTCTATACCAAATCTAATAGGCTAAACTCCATTTGTCCTCATGTGGCAAGGTGTTTTTCTTTTTTTTTTTTTAATTTTTAAAAAAACTTTTATTTATTTATGATAGTCACAGAGAGAGAGAGAAAGAGGCAGAGACACAGGCAGAGGGAGAAGCAGGCTCCATGCACTGCAAGCCAGACGTGGGATTCGATCTTGGATCCCCAGGATCGCGCCCTGGGCCAAAGGCAGGCGCTAAACCGCTGCGTCACCCAGGGATCCCACAAGGTGTTTTTCAACAATAGTTTTACTTCCCTGGGTTATTTCCTTCCCATGCCCTTCAATCCATTCAAGCAGAGAGGCCTGTCTATACTTTTGTCTCTGGAAAGGGACCCAATGGCAGCAGGAAGTCCTCCTTGCTTGGGTGGCCATGTGGCCCTGTTTGCTATTCGAGAAGTCTCAAATGAGAACAGAAACCCTGGTCACATCTCCGTGTAATAAAAACAAAAATGCAGTGGTAATAAGATTTAATTTTTCCCTCCTTCATGTGTTGGCAAAGTCATGGTGAAACTAGGTAATATGCCACTATAAAGCCCTGAGTCACTGGGGTCACACCCATTTCACCACACTTCCCACAAGCTCTTTACCAGGGCAGATGGGAACTTTATTTACTCCCTGGAGCTCTTGCCACTGCCTAGCAAGAAATCCTGCTCTCTCTGCACCCTAGCCATAGCCCCAGGGCATATTGAGGACAATGGGCAGTCTATTCACAACACAAAGGCACAAGCTCCCTCTGTCCTTATTCCCTCAAGTCCTAGTCACAGGATGTCCCGCCCTAGTTTGCTTTTCACTTCTTATTGCCTTGTTCACTGCCCATTATAATGGACATTGTTACCTAAGAGAAATGACATGGACTCTGTGATCAAGTCCCCCCCAGCACATTCGACTAATCCCAAATCCAACTGCATACTGTTGGACTCAAATCATCATGTGTGGCCATAGGGTTAGTCTGGCGCCCATACCCTCAGCACATTTCCCATTTTTTCTGGAATGACCCGACATATTTTACAGCTTCCTATATCTACTCTCCCTACATATATATTTCTCTCAGGGTATAAGTAGGATACGTATCTATATATTCAAGCTTATATATTTATATAATTATATACATATAACAGGCATATATACTTAATAGAAGAAATGGGACATGAATATACATCTTTGGAAAAATGCATATTCATTTTCTGAAGCCAGATGTATATTTAGTACATGAAACAGAACACCCATATATAGCAACATTCCCCCTACTTATTTTTTTTAATTAATTTTAAAAAATTAAACATACCACATTTTATTCTGGGAACTAACATTTGTTGAATATGTAGATATACTGAGAGATTATACTAAGAGCTATATATATATTGTTTGGTGTTTTTTTTTTTTTTTCAATGATCCTGACCACAGCCCAATGGAGTAGCTGTTGGAAGCCTCCCTTTTGCAGATGAAGAATCTGAGGTTCAGAGAGGCTCACCCAAGGTCCCACAGAAAGTAAGCAGCAGAGCTGAACTAAATCCAGGTCTGACTCAGGCAGTGGACTGAACCTCCAGGCCATACCCACACAGACCCTAAAGGAATTTATGCCATGCCCACACAGAGCAGGTACCCAGGAGAAACCTCAGAGCTCAGACACCTTGATCATGATTTTGACGGTGGCAAAACTTAAGATCTTCTTTCTGCCTCCATCCATTGGGCAAAACAGAACATCCAGCAAAAGTAAAAAAGGAAACAGCAGTCATCTTTATAAGTAATATTTGATATATGCACATTTCATGGAGAAAAGCATAAAGTGAGTGACCTGGAGTATAATACCCAGCTTCCAATTCTTGTCCTAATAATACTGTAATGAAGATGCCTCTACCTTATCATGCCAAACTCTGTAAAGTTCCAGGAATCACCAATTTGTTCAACCCTTCATGCCTTTGCTGTGTCTACCTGGAAGTCTCACATCTTCCTGGGTCACCTGGGAAGCAAACCCTTTCACCCTTTGTTGTTGGTTTGTTTTTTTGTTTTTGTTTTCCTTTCACCCTTTTGAAATGGAGCTCAAACATCTCAACCAAAGCCTTCTCTGACCCTAGCTATCAGGTAGGTGGCACAGCAATGGGGAGAAATCAACATTGCATCCAGGCTCAGCTATATCATAAGTTGTTGATTAAATTATCTGAGGGGAAAATCTGTCTTATTTGCAGTACTACTAAGGACAACCATAATCTTAGGGACATCTATATATACAGGGACATCATCTTTTCCATGACTTCTCACATCAACCTGCAAGGTCACATTTATCCCTATTTTCAGATGAGGAAATGGAGATTCAGAGAAGTGAATGAAGTAACATGTCCAAAGTCACACAGCTATGAATAGAACCAGTATTTAAACCCAGGCTGTCGGGATCCCTGGTGGCGCAGCGGTTTAGCGCCTGCCTTTGGCCCAGGGCGCGATCCTGGAGACCCGGGATCGAATCCCACATCGGGCTCCCGGTGCATGGAGCCTGCTTCTCCCTCTGCCTATGTCTCTGCCTCTCTCTCTCTCTCTCTCTCTCTCTCTGTGTGACTATCATAAACAAATAAAAAAAAATTAAAAAAAAAAAAAACCCAGGCTGTCCATTCTATGTATTCTCAGTGACTTGCACACAGTAGATGCACAATAAATGCTGTTTGAAAGAATATACACTGTGCTTTTACTGAAAGCCTCTTCTATTGTGTCCCATCTAATTAACCTCAAGCAGATGGAGTGAGGATGCCCTTCTAGAACTTGTCCTGCTTGTCCTAAGGCCTCATGACTTACCTAGAAGTCAATATTTCATTATGAGCCCATCATACAGGTCAGTGTAATAATTAATGACTATCTGCTGGTGTGGCTGCTTATCGTATTTTAGCTTAATTCCAATAAAATCTAAATGGTCTATTAATTTTCCTAATAAATTTAGATATGGCCTCTGACCGCAATCTGGCTTTGATTAGCTAACAAAATATTTGAAGATGGGCCAAGCTGGCTCTTTCAAATATTTCAAGCAAATAACACTTAATTGGATTTAGGATTTTCTGTGTCAGCGTATGGCTGTGCTCAGCAGTGAATAAGAGAAGAGGACAGCTTCATAATTGGTCCCCAATGACCCAGAGTTGAGCCACCCTGGGGAGCCATCTAGATAAAGGTTTGGAAGCCAAACATGACCAAGACAACAAGAAAATATGTCCTCAGTTATAGGAAGAGCAGAAATGGAGCAGCAGAGGGTACCTTCACAGGAGTACTCACAAGAAGGTCCCAAGAACTGGATGTACACAGCTACCTTTCTGAGACTGCCTGCCCCAAATATGTCCTGAAAGTCTACACCATTAATGAAAGCCCAACATATAATTTTTACCCTCCCCCACCCAGAGGGGGGTAAAATGAAGAGAGATGGGGAAATGACAATGTTCTCTTACAGGCTTCTTGCATGAATGCTTCCTCTTATACTTCAGGTCTTGGCATAAATGTCACCACTATAAAGTTCCCCTTTCTCGAACTCCCTAAATAAAGGTGACCCCACCAACCTCCTCAAGAGATTCTTTATCACAGTTTCTTTATGGTAGTTATTAGACTCTGTAATCTTCTATAATTATTTTATGTATGTATGTGCTTAATTGTAACCTGCAGAAGGGTAGAGACCTTGGGCATTGACACATAGTAGATACTGAATAAATATTTGTTGAATGAGTGAATAACTGAAGAATGATGAGAGGCCCACACAGATGTTAATCTGGAAATAAGAAACAGAAAAAGATAACAGAGATGGAGCATACCAGGTCTGGAGTCAAACAGCTGAGTTTAAATCTTGGCATTGCCTCTTGCTAGCTGGATGACCATAAATTACTTAACCTCTCTGTACCTCAGTTTCTTTATCTGTAAAATGAAGTTAATATTAGTGTCTCTCTTATAGAATAAAAGTACCAAATAAGTGTTGATGTATAAAATCCTCAGTAAAATAGCTAGAACACAATCAGTGCTCATAAAAGGCCATTGTGGTCGTCACTGTCATCCTCCTCCTCCTCATCAACATCCTCAGAATATGGAGACACCATCTGCTTCAGCCCTGCTTCACCCCTGGGATCTGACTCTCTAGCCCCATCCTAGCTCATCTTTGAAACCTAATCCGTGGCAGCACTGCCTCTTCTCTTCTTATCTCTGACCCAATAGAATACTCTTTGAGACCACTGATTACATCATACATCTATCCACTGTCTGCAGTAGACAATCAATGTGTATTGATGAGGTTACTGATGCTAGATGGACCAACCCCACACTGATTTTATTCTTGGGGAAAGGGGCAACCTTTCCCCAGCAGGTTTGCATCTTCCATGTCCTGAAACCTACCCCATGTTGGCTGCATTCACTTCCTTATAGATCCAAAGCTTTGTATTTTAGAATCCTGTCCCAGATGCTGGTGGGCTCACTGTTCCTGACCACAGCCTTTGGGCAGATTATGACCATTCATGACAGCTCACCAAAGCCCAACCATGCCTTCATAGATATAAAACTCTTCTCTCAACAAACTGAGCCAAACTGCAATACCCCCTATGGCCATCTAGAATGCACTGCTCATCCCTATGCAAATGTGAAAAACCAAATGCACTGCCAAAGTCTCTGAAAAGGGGGAGATTATTGATGCAAGTGGTGAGTGTTGTCAGACCTGTCACTAGAAGAGTAAACAAAACAACTCACTCATTAGAGGATGCGAGAGAGATTGTGAGGCTCTAATGGTTTTGGAAGGCAATGAAAAGAAGCAAATGCTTTTTCCCTTGGACATATGCAGAAGGAAAAAAATGGAACTGTGTATCTTCTAGGCTTAAAATCAGATGTAATGAGGGAAGTATAGACATATCTAATGGAGGAAACTGATCTATGTAGAGTGCCAGAAAAAAATTTCTTGAAAAGTGGCACTGGTGCTGAGACTCACAAGAAAAATGGCCAGGGAATGGGGAAGGAAAAAAATTCCAAGCTAAGGGGAAAACATGTTGAAAATGACAAAGTAGAATAGATCTTGGCCCTTAATAGGAACTGAGCAGCTCAGTGTAATTGGGCATAGTGAGTGAGAAGGAGAGAGAAGGGAAATAAAACTGAAGTAGAATCCTATCTTGCATTTACAGATGTCTCAATCAATTTGTGCTACTACAACAAAAGTACCATAGGTGAGTTGGTTTCCACAACAAACAGTTATTTCTCACAATTCTGGAAGCTGGGAAGCCTTAAGATCAAGGTGCTGGCAGACCTGGAGTCGGTTGAGGATATGCTTTCTGATTGCAGATGGCCATCTTTGTGCTGTGTCCTCATATGGCAGAGAACAGAGAGAGGGGAGGGAGCTCTAGTCTTTTCTCTTCTTACAAGGACGATATTCCATCATCCAGGCTCCAACTTCACGATCTCATCTAGACCTAATTGCCTCTTAAAATCTCTACCTCTCAGGCAGCCCAGGTGGCTCAGCGGTTTGGTGCTGCCTGCAGTCCAGGGTATGATCCTGGAGACCCAGGATTGAGTCCCACATCAGGCTCCCTGCATGGAGCTTGTTTCTCCCTCTGTCTGTGTCTGTGCCCCTCTCTCGATGTGTCTCAAGAATAAATAAATAAAATCTTTAAAAAAAAAAAATCCCTACCTCTCGATACCATACAAGTGCATATGCATTTCGGCATATGACTTTAGGGGGTGGGCAGGGCACAAATGTGATGTCTGTAACAATGGGTTAGGTCTTTTGTTAGGTGTTTCATATCCACTGCCACTGATCTGCAGACACAACACAACAAGGTAGGGATTACTTTTCCCATCCTCCAAGTATGAAACTGAGATCAGATAATTTGTGAAGCTTGGTCAATAGTCCTACAAGGAGGGAAAAGTAGAGCTGGAGTTTGAAGCAAGGTATATCAGTTTGTATGTGATTCCTCTTGGTTTTCCAAGAGCCAGATGGATGATAATGGATATGTGCCTAAAGGCACATGCAGGGGATGTGAACACTGGGATCCCATGTGACGTGTGAGCTTCCATCTTGCTTTATGTCGTCACGATAGGATTGCAGCCTCTTGGCTGCTAATACTTAAGAGATGCCACCAGCCTCTACCGAGATTTAATATTGGTTTAGCAGTCAGGAGTTAATTAAATGTTAATGTTCAGTCACTTGAAATTAAACATTAGGAATCTCAGCTTTATTTGTAAGTTTCTTAAGCCATCATTGAGGTGTTCTTCCTGCCTCCCTCCCACTCCTGCTGGGCTGCCTAACTCCTCCGGCTGGATCCCCCATCCACAGGCAAACTCATTTTGCTCACCGCATGCCTTGACACACAGCATTTGACCTGCCCGACAGCCATACTCCTCCAGGGAGCAAATGTAAAAGGTTGAACACACACACACACACACACACACACACACACACTGACATAGTTTCACAGAAGGTAAGCCTACCTATAAGATCATAGCTATTTCAGTATTTGTGACATTTTATAGACAACGCAGCACTCTCAGGGACATAATTGAATTTGACCTCATGGTGAGATGATAGCAATGATGATAATGATATTGGAAGAGGAGGAGAGATGAGGAAGAAAAGACGGTGAAGGCAAAGATGGAAGGAAAGGAGGGAGATGAGGAAAAAGAAAAAGGAAAGGGAGAAGGAGAATTTATTATTTATTATTTATTTTTAAATTTATTTTTAAAAAAGATTTTATTTATTTATTCATGAGAGACATACACAGAGAGAGAAAGAGAGAGGCAGAGACACAGGCAGAGGGAGAAGGGAGCTTGACATGGGACTCGATCCTGAGTCTCCAGGATCAGGCCCTGGGCTGAAGGCAGCGCTAAACCGCTGAGCCACCAGGGCTGCCCGAGAAGGACAATTTGTTTTCTGTTACATTTTCATGTAATATTCACAATAACCCCAGAAAATAGACACATAGAGAAACTAAAGCCCAGAGAGGTTAAATCATATGCCCAAGATCACACACAGAATGAGATGTCAAGATTAATACTTCAAATGCTCACTCCCTTAACTACAACTGATCTTATTATACATGTGAAAAAGTGCAGTTCAAAGACTAGATTTGGTCAAGACACCACAGTTTTATTTTACCCATATATGAGGTAATAAAGCTCAGAGAGGTAAATTGCCCATCCAGTGTCACACAGCTTGATGTGAGGTTCAGGGCTAGAATCCTGGTTCCTGTCTTCCAGGAAGTATGGGTGTGTGCATGCATGTACACACACAGGTCCAGGCTCCTTCCAATCCTGGAACTCTCTCCTAGTGAGTAGGATATCCGAGCACCCTTGGTAAGTTGCCAAGTTCCTAGCTGCCTTTAAGTTCAGAGTACTGTTCTTAAGTAGCTAAGTAGTGGGAGAAACAGGTGGAGGGGGGAGCGACACTCCATCTCTTCCCAGAAAGGCAACATCACTTGTGGCTGCACATCCCTTTCGGGACTCTGGCCAATGCCAAACTGGCTCTAGGATCTTTCAGTGGCAGGAAACCTGTGCCCTAGAGCCAACACCAATGTACTGAATTGAAAATCAAGGTAAATCTGCACCAAGGGAGATGTCTAATCAAGGCTCAGGTTTGCATTTCCTTCTCAATGGTGTGTTGACAAAACAAGAAAAGACAGAAACAAACACGGTTAAGCTAACTTTCTTTCAGAGGCCATTCAGGGAGAAGTGAGAATAGAAGGGCTGCCTAAGGCCCGCAGGGAAGAGCTAGAGGGACTGGTCAGTACAGGAGGGCTACACCAAGACTGGGCTCCCATCTTCCTAAGCACTTCCCAAGCTAAGCAGCAAAGGTAAAGAAATCTGAGGTCAGCCCAACAGGGAGGGGACCCATGGGGGAAATGACTCTCCAGATACCTGGACTGCCTGAGGTTTAGAAAATATGAAGTATATATAGTTGTGGCACTGTTTCTCCAATATATTCAAAAGAACTTAGGAAAGGACTACAGATGGTTAGAACAGGAATAGTAACAGTGCTGCCCATTTATGGAAAAGCTGCTCTCTGCCAGGAGTATACACAACGCCATTTCTTCAACAGTCTTGCCCCATGGTCTATTTCACAGCCCCTGAGACTGGGATCCCAAGATTCTATTATTATTATTATTTTTTCACATTTTTAAAATTTAAATTCAATTTGCCAACATATAGTATAATGCCCAGTGCTCATCCCATCAAGTGCCCTTGTAAGTGAAGATTTTAAATTACTGCCTAACATAACCCCCCGAAGGGTTCGGAAATCACCCCTTCCAAGTGGCTTGCTTTACAGAAGAAGAGACAGGCTCCAGAAGGGCAGAGCTGTGCCAAGATCATCCTGAAAGTCCTGAGCATCTCAGGAACCTCTAAGCCCCAGAGGTAACCCCACAAAATCCAGATGGTGGGCTCAGTCACCTTGCTGGTCATATTCAAAGTCACCATTCGGGCCACGGTGGCAATCTTCATTTTCCCTATCTCTACATTTTCAGGGAACAAAATCTCTTTAAGGGAAATTGAGCAAAGTGTATTTAGATCAATCAAAGGTGTCACGGGTTTGTGAGATCACTTCCTTTTGAATCCCTAAGGTCCAACTCCTGCTTTGGCTAACATTTTCTACTCTTCAGAATGTAGTGTGGGGCCAGAAAGACCCGGATTTGGATGTAGCTCGAATACTTACTGTTAGGTATCTTTGGCAAGTCACATATAAGTTTGCCAAGCCTATTGTTCCTGGAAATGGGAAGGCTGCCCATCCATCCCACAAACTTTTGAGTCTTTGCTGCATGACAAGCACTGTCATAGGTGCTGAGAGTTGAGCAGTGGACAAGACGGACCAAAACTCCATGTTCTTGGCTAATATCCACGTGGGGATAATAATAGGATCCAGACTGTGGGTTGGTTGTTAGGACAGAAGAGATATTGCATGTAAAGGTCTTTGAATAGTGCCTCGTAAGCCACCATTTAACAAATCATGTCTCTTAAAATAATAAAATTATGAATATTCTATGATCACTTTTTGTTTTTAAAGATTTGAGAGAGAGCAGAGTATGAGAGCGAGCATAAGCCAGGGATGGGGGAGGGCAGGGGTGCAGAGGGAGAGGGACCCCAGGATCAAAACCTGAGATGAAGACAATTGCTTAACCTACTGAACCACCCAGATGCCCCATTTGTTGATCACTTCTAAAATTATTGGCCAAGCTACCTATTTTTTTAAGGCAATAGAAAATTTTTAAAAAGGAAAATAGTTGATTACATGTTTGGTGAGCATTTAAGCATGTGCCTTTTGATGACTGAGGTGACTCAGTATGGGAGAAATTGAAAGAAGATCTAGCATATACTCCCATAAAAGTAGCACAGGGTGCTGAGAGCAGCTAGAGAGACTTTGGAAGAGCTTCTTGCTGCTGCCAGGGCAGGGCGGTGACACCGGCATGGCATGTGCCAGACATTTCACCGGTCTTCTTGCCTCTCATTTTCATGCAACCCCATGTGGCAGGGTGCTATTATCTCCATTTTACCAAGGAGGGAGCCGAGGCACAGAGAGGGTAAGAAATGTTTTCCCCTGGTAGGGCCAAGATGTGAACTCAAACCCCTAACTCCACCAGGAGCATTGTTCTTTTCACTGCATGTGTGCTGCACTTGTGAGCATTATGAGTCATTTTATTTTCTTTTCATCATCTTTTTAAAGACTAAGCTTGCTACTTCTGGCAGACGAGGAGATAAAAACAAAGCTGTTCAGACAGTCCCATCCTCCTCTGCACCTTTGACATTAAAAAATGCAGGGATTTCTCCTTCTTAAAAGCCTTTTCCAAATACACCTCATTCTTTTCTCCTTCTTGGGGACATGCTAGGCTCCTTTTCCAAGTTTGCAGTTAGGCATGGCCACATGACTGAGTTAGGGTGGACAGAGCAGGAGGGGGAAGGACTGCTGGCCACTCCCAGACCTAACTGATACAAATTCTATATATGACACCCTTGCCCTCCTGTTCCTTGGAAGTCTGATAGTGAGAATTAGGAGCCACAGAATGGTAGGAGCCTGGGTCTTGAATAACTGCAAGGAATAGAGTGCCCATTCCTCGTGGATGGTCACACATTCAACGAGAGAGAAATAAATCTTCCCTGCAATAAGCCCCTCAGATGTGCAGGTATATCTGTTACAGCAGCAAACCTTAGCTAGCCTCAACAGCAGGCTCTTTTCCTTAAGGGTAAGAATTATTCTTATTAAAGTCTATAATCTGGGCACCTAGCAAAGGGCCTGGCATATAGTAAATTTAGCAAGACTGGCCTGGTGATTAGGAGAATGATTTCTGGGATCAGGTCAGCCCAGATCTGAGCACTAGCTCTGACACCTATGAGCTGTGGGAGACTTCAGGAAGGTAACTTAACCTTTCTGAGCTTCCATCGTTTCCTTGTTAAAAGCATGATATCAACTACATAGTCATGCATCCTAAGGTATGGTTGGGACAAATGCTTAGCCTGCAGAGAGCACATGATAAGCTCTCAGTAGCTATAACATTCTACTAGTAGTACTGTTACTAGTGATGATGATGCGATAGTGCTGATTAACTGATACTATGAAGTGCCCAATAGTAAGTGCTTAAGACTTGACCCGAATATATGCACATGTGTGCGCACACATACATCTCACTCATATCAATATATACAAATAAGCAGGCTTATAAACTTCCTAAAGTCGCTTCTAGATACAATGAGGGCTCTGTCCCTTTCTCACAAGCATTTATTGTCACCATCCATAGCTTCTCCTTCTCCCTCCCGCCCTCCTCTATGCTGCTGTTTCCCTGGGTTCTTAAAAATTATAATTAATTCAGACTTTGGACTCTCAGGATTATAAGGTATTATAGGAAGGTAGAGCTAAGACAAATGCTTTAATTCACCAGCTGCCATGTATTTAATTAGAGATTCTGATGAGTCCTCCTTACAGAGATATGGTTCCTACTTCTTGTTGCATGAGAGTGAGGGAGAGGGAGTGTAGAAAGGAGAGGGAGAAGGATTTGTGCACAAGGACTCCAGGACTCTGAAACTTTTGGCTAGCATGGACTGCTAGTCTGTCACATGAGCATCAGCTGGAAGCAGAGCAGTGTTGGCTGCCAGCCCTCTGCCATGTGTGGTGGGCAGGGGGAGATGTCTTGAACGAAGCTTCTATTTTCCTAGAATACAGGAAAACCCTACATATGGGGGTGGAATGGGATAGGGAATATTCACAGATCTAAATTGCTTCTGGGACTCCTTATATTTGTTTCTTTTTAATTTTTCTTATAATTTGGGAAGGGGTGGAGCAAAAAGCATTTGACTCTCAATGACAATACAGCTCTCAGGATGCTTGGTTTGTGTTTGTGCGTGCACACATATGTATATCTCACACTCGCTGATGAGGTTGGCAGTTTGGTAAATAAGGTTTATGTTTGCCCTTGTGGAGGGAAACAATTGTTCTCTTAAAAAAAAAAAAAAAAAAAAAAGAACATTTGCTGCACCAAGTGTCTCTAACGAGGACAGTAGTTAATAAAATTAAAATCCAGGGTGTAAACAGAAGAGTTGACAGATTCACTCATTTCTTCTCCCCAGCTGGGGTAAATAATGAGTTTCTGGTAAACAACAGAGACTGGGTTGCAGCCCCAGAAGTGTGGTCAAACTGGTGTCATATTTTGAGCAGTCAAATCTCTACCTGTGCAAAGGGGTTCATAGACAATCTTCCCAATACCATACAAGTCAATCACTAGATTAGTTCCACACTACAGACCATGGCCCTGTGGCTTCTTTTCCCACCTTCCTGGCAGGGGTAGAGGGGAGGTCTTTTTCAGATGCTCAGAGTCAGGGTGTCTTGTGGTTGGGCCCTGTGCTGCCTCCTATAGTCTCTGCTCAATTTTTTCAACGAAGCCAATGTCCTTCCACAGAACATCTTATTCTTTACTGAATTCGAACACTACAATCCTGGCATATTCTTACTCTCCAATGTTACTTATTAGCTCTCACCAATGTGTGAGACCATCAGACCGCCTCAAGAAGTTATCGTCAGTGGACATTGAACATCCAGGCTCACTCTACCAGCATCCCTCCACTGGTGGTGTGACCCTCTCCTGAGATGCCTTCCCCGTACCCCGCATTTTGCCAAACCTCACTCTCCAAGATCCCATTCTCTGCCACCTTGTCTACAACATTCTTATATATCTTCCTCTGCTTTAGCAGTCACATATGATTGCTTATAATTTTATTTTTCTCTGTTGTAGATCTTGTCTTCCAACCTTAACCATAAAGCCTTTGAGGACATGAGACAGGTATATACACTGCCATCTGATCATGGATAAGCATAATCATGGAACCCAAATTCCAAAACCTTACTATTGTGCTGATTTATAATCCTGGGAGAGGATTATATTGAGTCTCCTAGGGCATAAACTCACAAATAACTTCTGATTAAGAAGCTTCTGTGTGTGTTAGAGAACACCTCATTAGAACCAGGGATAGATTCATTAGAACCAGGTCCTCAAGGAGCAGAACCCTGGACAGTTGTGCTGTTGGGTGTATGCACTTGCTTCCTTTTCGCCCAATGGAAGGCTTTGTATGGTCACTACACAGTCTTCTTCACAAAGAGAAATATTGCTAGCTCATCTTGTTTCATCATGTTTCATCCTACCTTTCTGACCTCTTCCCATTCCTTCCCTCCCACCATTCCCAGATGAGGCCAAACACCAATTTCACACTGTCATCTCATTAAGAGTCTGATATGAAGCTAGTCAAACGTGAAATGGGGTTCAGTGAGTATGTCCAGCCAGGCAAGAGAGAAGCATCATTAAAGATAACGTCCAAGTTGGGCTTGGGCAATGGTCAGGCTAAGACGACTGAATTTTATCCCAGGATGAGATAGATGGGGAGACTATGAAGAAAATGTTAGGGGACACCTTGGTGGCTCAGCGGCTGGGCATCTGCCTTTGGCTCAGGGCGTGATCCCAGGTCTGGGGATCGAGTCCTGCATCAGGCTCCCTGCAGGGAACCTGCTTCTCCCACAGCCTGTGTCTCTGCCTCTCTCTCTCATAAAAAAAATAATAAAATCTTAAGAAAAAAAAAGAAAATGGAAGGATCATCCATTTTATCCTCATGGGTAAATAACAGAACCCCTGGAGCCAAGCTTTGCTCTCAACATAAAGGTAGCCCAGAACCTTCTCAAGTCTAAAACAAGCCCCAATACATCTCTTCATTATGGTCCCTGTTACTCTCTTTTATCATTTATTTGCATTTCTGAATTCCTCTCTTGACCATGATTTCTCTGTGGAAAGGGGATAGTATCATTGGCAACTTGAATCCTCAGAATTTAGCACATAATCTGGAACTTTGTAAGTTTGTTGAATGAACAAATGAGCAAGTGAGTAGAGGGGGGAGGGTTAATCCTTAACTTTTGGTCCCCATCTTTGAAAAAAAATTCACTTTTTATTAATAGCTGAACAAATACAAATTAAAATAATCTGGAGGTATTATTTTAGACTAAATCAATGAAAACATTTCTAAAACAACAATACCCAATGCTGTCAAGCCTGCATGTGAAATGACATCTGTATTACATTGGTGTTAAGTTGGTACAGCTCTCCTGAAATCAGTAAATCTCTCATTTACTAATTTAACAAACATGTACCAAGGGCCTACCATGTGCTAGGATAGTAAGGAGGAATTAAGGAGGGTAAAAATACAGAACCTCTCCTAGAGGTAGAAACACAATAAACAAGTAGTCACAAAAGTCTCATGAATAACAAAAAAGAGAAGTTATCAAAGATAACTTGGGAGGTTAGGGATGGGTTTTCCTCTGAGCTAAGAGCCAAAATGAGATTTCAAGGCTGACATCAGAGAGGACAAATATCCACCATTTGCTTTGATGTGGATGGAACTGGACAGTATTATGCTGAGTGAAATAAGTCAGTCAGAGAAGGACAATCATATGGTTTCATTCATATGGGGGAATATAAGAAATAGTGAAAGGGATTTATCAGGGAAAGGAGGGGAAATGAGTGGGAAAAATTAGAGAAACAAACCATAAGAGACTCCTAACTCTGGTAAGCAAAAGGTTACAGAAGGGGAGGTGGGTGGGGGGATGGGGTAACTGGGTGACGGGCAAGTATAACTGGGTATTATACTATATGCTGGAAAATCAAACTTAAATAAAAACAAATGTAAAGAAAAAGATTTCAAGGCTGAGCAACAGTATATCTAGGAGGGAGAGGAAAAGAGAGATGAGATGAGATGAAGATGAGAAAGACATGCTTCATGTGAGAGACAGAGAGAAGAATGGCGGGGCGGGGGAGTCATGTGTGGTGGGAAGACTGAATAATAGAAGTGGGTCTAAATCAACAAGGGCCCTGGAAAGCGTATCAAGAGGTTTGGATTATTCTAAGGGTGATAGGACCTTTACAGGTAGGTGATATGATCAGATGAGCCTATTGAGAGGACAGCTCTATCAGTCAATAGAAAACTGGTGGGATGGGGTGGGCCTAAATGGGAGAATGGAAGTAGGAGGTGGTTTCAGCAATCCAGAAGTGAGATGATGTTAGCATGGGCCAAGGTAATGGCAAGTAGGAATGAAAAGAGGTAGATTAATTTAAAAAATTGGAGACATTACTGAGAAAAACTGGAAATTTACAGGATGTGAGAAGTACAGAAGGATCATCACAGATGAGGAGCCAGTGCAGAGGATGCATGAATTGAGAAGAGAACACAGGAGAGTGGACAGCACATAGTAAGGGCCATCAGATAGCCCATCTCTTTAACTCTCCTCCTGGGAATTTATCTTAGGAATAATTCAGGAAAAGGTAATAGCTGTAGGACCTAAAGTATCTGTGATGACATCACCTATAAAAAAACTGGACAACCTAGATACCTAATGATGATAGTGCTTATTATGTATTAAGCATTGTTCTGAGTATCTGACATGGAGAAATTCATTTAATCCTAACAACAACCCTATGAAGTAGGTCCTCGTGTACTTCCTACCTCATAGATGAGCAACTGAGGCACAGAGTCAGTATTTGGACCAGGAAATCAGCCTCCTCAGAATATACCTAGATATACTACCTCTCTCTATAATGGGAAGGTTTCAGAAAGGTTGAACGCATCAGTAGGCTGGAATCTTAGACAACTACTAAACAATCATTAAGGTAATTCCATGGAAACAAGGAAAATGTGTCTGGTGTATCATTAAATAAAAAATCAGGGGAAATGGTGTGTAAAGTCTGAAAATAATTATATTAAAAGATGTGCACACATGGGTCAGATTTGGAGAAGAATTTACCATGATGAAAACAGATGTGTTTTTCAGGTGATGGGATTAGGGTGATCTTTATAATCAGTTTGTCTTATATTATTGTTTATACCCCTATTTTATTTAATGAAAAAGTCAAAACTAGACACAAAAAATGTATGAGCTACAAAATTCCAATATATGAAATAGAAAAACAGAAATGGATAATCTATAGGGATAGAAATCAGAACAGTGGTTGCTTCAGGTTGGGGGACCCTAGATTGTCCAGGGGCATAAGATACATCCTTTTTTTTTTTTTTAAGATTTTATTAAAAAAAAAGATTTTATTTATTCATGAGAGACACCAAGAGAGAGGCAGAGACATAGGCAGAGGGAGAAGCAGGCTCCCTGCAGGAAGCCTGATGTGGGACATGATCCCAGGACTCCAGGATCACGCCCTGAGCCAAAGGCAGACGCTGAACTGCTGAGCCACCCAGGCATCTCAGCATGACACATTCTTAGGGGGGGGAAACATCTTAGAGATGATTCTCACACAAGTGTATTTTTGTCAAAACTCACTGAACTGTACTTTTGAGATTTCATTGTATGTAAATTATGTTTCTTGTATATAAACAATGCCTTAATTTTTTTTGACCTCTGAATCTTTTTATTGGCCTCCTGCTCCTCAAAGGGTACCCTGTTTTGCTGCCTCAACACCTCAGAATTTTGGTGTCATTGGTCTCAGATCCCACCTTACTGTCCATGATCTTGCGGGTGATGGTCTTCTGGATGGTCTGCAAGGAGTTGTTGACCAGGATGTCAGTAAGATTGAAGTCCTCCCCATCTTCCAACAGGTGACGGTAGGTGGCAATCCCAGCCTCCAGCTTGACCTTGACATTCATCAGGGCCTCATACTCCTGGGCCTGGCGCTGCCCCCCTGCCTGGGTTTGGGACAGCTCTGATTCCAGGTGCAGCAGGACCCCATTGAGTTGCTCCATCTGCATCACATAGCGGGTCTCGACCCCTCCCTCAGGCTGTTCTCCAAGCTGGCCTTCAGGTTTCTCATTGAGTCCAGGTTGATTTCCAAAGACTGGGCGGTACGTCTCAGCTCTGTGAGGGTCATCTCAGCTTCTCCTATCTCAGGGGTCTGTGTAGTGACTACTGTGGTGCTCTCCTCGATCTGCTGGGACCAGTACTTGTCCAGCTCCTCCTGGTTCTTCTGAGCCAGCTCATCATACTGGGCCCAGATATCTGCCATGCTCTTGCTGAGGTCCTGATATTTGGGGACATCCAACTCCACCGTCAACCCAGAGTTGGCAATTGGTTTTGTAGACCCTTTACTTCCTCCTCGTGGTTCTTCATGAAGAGCAGCTCCTCCTTGAAAGCCTCGATCTCTGTCTCTAGCTGCAGCCGAGTGACATTGGTGTCATCAATGACCTTGTGGAGTCCATGGATGTCACTCTCCACAGACTGGTGCATGGCCAGCTCCATCTCATACTTGACTCGGAAGTCGTCAGCAGCAAGCCAGGCATTGTCAACCTGTAGAACGATGAGGGCATTGTCCACAGCACTTGCAAAGATCTGAGCCCTCAGGCCCTCAATGGTCTTGAAGTAATGCCCCCAGTCTCTCTGACCTGGGGTCCCTTTTTCTCCAGGTGTTCCCAAATTTTCATCTCCAGTCTCTGATTATCAGCTTCCAGGCTCCTCACCCTCTCCAGGTAGGAGGTCCTGGTCATTCAGGTCTTGCATGGTCTCCTTCTTGCCCTGGATGCCCCCTATGCCCGCCAGACCCCCAGCCATACCCGTGGCCAGGCCCTCGGACCCTCAGTCACCCCGGAAGCTGGTGGAGCAGGATGCGGAGGTCTGGGAGCCTGAGCCCCCCACACCTGCATAGATGTTGGCCGCACCACTGCTGATTGGCCAGACCTGGTGGCTGGACAACTGCACGGAGCCCAGGGACCGGTAGTTGGAAGAGAAGGTGGAATGGGTGGTGAAGCTCATGCTGTTCGGAGAGTAAGTGGCTGACTTAGGAGGCCAGGACTCAGGCTTGGGCCAGGCCAATGCCTCAATTTTTAAAATAGTACAGGATGTATGATAGTTAATTTTATGTATCAACTTGACTCAATCAGGAGATGCCCAGATATTTGGTTAAATATTATTTCTAGGTGGTCAATAAGGGAGTTGCAGATTAGATTAGCATTTGAACTAACAGATCCAGAATATGGCCCTCCCCCAGGGTGATGGGCACCATCCTATCTTTTGGGGCCTGAATAGAAAAAAAGTCAGAGAAAGGAAGAATTCACCCCATCTCTTCGGCCTGGTTGAGGTGTGACATCTCATCTCATCTTCTACCCTGGGACTGAGATTTACACCATTGTCTCCCTTTGTTCTCAGGCCTTCAGACTCAGACTGAATTTACAACCAGCTTTCCTGGAACTCCAGCTTGTCACATTGTGAGACTTCGCAGCCTTCATAACCATTACCTATCTGTTTGTTGGCCTGCCTATCTATTGGTCTTGTTTCTCTGGAGAATCATAATTCAGGGGGACAGTCAAAACAAAGTCTTCCATTTTGCATTTCCTTCTTCTATGAAGAAGTCATCATTTTCTGACTATCAATACCATCCAGGACAACCAGCCCATTTCTCTGCCCAATTTTCTCCTTATAGAAAAGTTAATTTCAATGGGGTGGTATAATTCCCTAAAACAGAGTCCTCCACCAGACCAATTCCAGCCTGCTACTAGAAATAAAATTTATTAGAACATAGCATATCCATTTGCTAATATGTCTATGGTCGCTTTCCAGTACAATGCAGAGTTGAGCTGTTTCAACAGAGACCGTATGGCAGACAAAGCCCAAAATATTTGCTATGTGGATCTTTACAGAAAAATCTTGCTAGTTTCCTCTCTAGAGAATACTTGAAAGTATGTATGGGTGCTGGAGGTTGTTACAGGGACTGACCTGGGGGCCACGATTGGTGTTTACTTGGCACAGTTACCTACTGCACAGTCTAGTGAAGAACTGCCCTGTCCAGTTCTAGAAATAGTGACCACACTGAGAAACTCACTTTCCAAGCAGGTTCAGAACCTAGAGGAGGCAGCTAGAGTCAAGAGTCAGGGTTCCACAAATTAAAGCTCTCCACGATTTCATTTTCCCCACTTGGAGAGATGCATTGTTCCTCCTTTGTTCTATCTTTAGGCAAGAAGCATCAGAGAAGCACCCACCTCTTAGCTTCCCTAACTTTATCTAACTTTTCAGTTACTGTTTGACAGCTTGTCTCACAGGTTCCCTTAGGACCTAGTTTTAGAATCAAGAAGAAGGGTTTTAAAAGTTGCCAAACCCAAGTTTAACAGAAGGAGACAGAAATACCCGCCAGGGTTCTAACTTGTTTTATCACACATTCCCCACCTCTCCCATGTGGGACTGAGACAGGGTGTTCTGTTTCTCATATCAGAATCGTCACTTCAGAGTTTACAAAGTACTTTCTGGATGCAGTAGATGCTGCTCTGTGTGGTAGACTGCGTGGATAGTGTCACTCCCGGTTTTACAGAGAAAGCAAAGGAATGATTTGCTCAAGGTTAAGTGGGTAAATTTGACTTAAACGGGGTCTGCTGACTTCAAGTTGGGAGGCCTTTCTCAGGAGCTGCCTGTTAATATTTGTACTCAAGCACTTTAACAGTGGAATTCCAGAAACCTTGCATCCTTTCAAGAGCAAGGCTAGAGGGCAAGGGATGGGAAGTAGGGCAGGATTCAGGCTATTTTGCTTGTGAACACTCACATGTCTATCTTTGCAATAAACTCAGCATTTTTGAGGGCTAAGGCTATGTATTATTCATTTTAATCTCTTGGCATCCCACAGCCTAGTATCACACATGATACATAATACGCACATAATAAATGTTGGATGAATGAACAAATACATGAATGAATAAATGAATGAATAGAATTCATCATATCCCCTCTAACCTTCCCTTTACCAAGAAGGAATCAGAAGATAGCAAAGTATGAAAGAAAATTAAAATGATAGCTCGCATAAGATACCTAACCCTCTTCCAAACATACATACATTTTAGCTCATGTATTCACTTCAACAGCATCTGAATTTGGTGCTACTCTCATCTCCATTTACTTTACAAATGAGAAGACTAAAGATCATGCAAGTTAGCAAACTCAGCCAGTGCTTATTCTGATTCTTAACATGACCCAAGGTCACAGGGTAGGGGAAGAAGAAGAGCTGGCATATGAACTCAGGCCTGGAAGCCTTTCGTCTTGGGATTCATAATGACCCTACTATTTCGCATTTGATGCTAAATGCTGGGGCAGTGCAATCCCATCATCCCATTGCAGGGTGGGGTTGGGGGCGGGGGTCGGGCAGGCATCCCTTTTATAGGATGGAAGTATTTCTAATGGAATCCACACTAAACCCAGGGGAACAGAGAAGGAAGACTGCTTAGCTTGTCAGCATTCCTAAGCAGCAACTCTCTCCAGAAAAGTACCTGTAGAGACATAGAGATATGTGGATACATGGATATTTGATTCTGTAGTTTCAATAAAACAGAGCTTGGGCCCCACACTATGTGATAAACGGTTCAATAAGTAGGGTAATATAATGCAGTCAGAAAGAAATACATTTTTATGTGCCAAATGGAATTGTATAACACCAGCTACAGCTTGGGTGATCATCTAATGAAAATGCCTTTGTGCTGAGTTGGAAATGCAGGGGTGAGGAAAGCTCAAGTTTGAAAGTTTAACAACTATGCACATCCTAACTTTTTGCAATTTAAATTCAAGATAAATTGAGCAGTTTAGAGAGAGAGAGAGATACCATCAGAGGGACTAGGCCCAGATGAGTTCATACAAGGGGCAAGGGGGAGAAGAGGAAGTCGAAGTATTGTCATTTCTTGAAAAGTAGGTATGCAATTTATTTTCAAATTCACCCTGGACTTAGCAAAATATCTCGAGTTCATGTCCAGGTAGTCACTGATAGCATGGTCAGCTAAACTCATAACTGAGTCTGGGTTTTCCTAATAAGAGTTTTTCTTCCCCAAAAACCAATGAGTATTTAATATATATATGTTCAATAGGGGAATGAATGAATGAATGAACGAATGAATAAAGCTGTTCAGTGTTTTATATGCCAGATACATAAACATGTATTTTGTTCAACTTTCATATGAATCCTATTAATCCTATTATACAAATAATGGCTCCATTTCTGAGATGGAAAAACTGAGGCACTGGGAGGACTTGAGTTTCAAGTGACTGAGTGGGCAGTTAGAATTCACATTTGGGAGGATTGTTCTGATTACCTCCTATTCATCCCACTGGTGAAGGTGGGCTCCTCTGTCCTAGGGAGGATGAGATGGCCTAATACATGGCACCCCACAGTGGACAGATGAGACCAACACTGTTTAATGGTCACATATACTCACAGCCCAGGAAAGCTATGACAGTGTACAACACCCAGGGCCAAGTGAAGGTTGTACTTAGAGCAGAAGTAACCAGCAGGGGCTACAGGAGGCAGGCCTTATATAGTGACAAGAGTGTGAGATGGCCCTTGTTCCCACAGGAGGGTGTGTCTGGTTCGTCAGAATAATTCTGCAGGCTGGTAGGAAGGTGGGACCCATCAGGTAGAGGACCAGTTGGAATGCGGCTAGTCTAGGTGATAAGGGAACTAAGCAGGTGGAAAGCCTTTCCTTCTGGGGGAGAAGTGGGGGGAAGGTGGGGTATATCTGGTAAGAGCAGGGGAACTCACAGTTAGATCTTTAGGCCCTATGAGGCTCAAAGATGTCAAAAAAAGGTGCATAAAATTTCAGGTCTTACCATACATGAATGGCTCTGGACCAGCAACACAGAGCCAAAATATTATTGCCATTCCTCCCCACCTTTCTTGATTTATCCTTCCACCCGACATGTAAACACGCACACCTTCCTCCTTCTTTGTTTCAACACAGGAGAGAAGTAGGTATGAAAAGGTGGAATGAGCATCAGTCTTGGGACCAGTAGGTAAGCATCTGGGTCCTAGCTCTGCTGTCCAGGAACTCTATAATTATAAGCCTTTGTTTTCTCTGCAAAGTGAGAATGCTACCACTTTTACTTCAAATGGCGGCTATAAAGATTAAGTGAAATAAAAGGGAGGCTTTTAAAAAGCAATTTGAATGAAAGAGATTACTACTTATGATCATGATTCTCATCATCTCTGTATTTCTTTGACCCCAGGGATATTATTTAAAGGAGCAAAGTAGGAAGTAAGAGTATACCATTGCACCAAATAGTGACAAAAACTAAGTAAAAGAAGTAGCATCAAACCATTGTGAGCACTTATTAGGTTTCCCCCTCTGTGCTAATCATCATCTCACTTAATTTTTATGACTCTACCAGCTTGGTGTTAGTATTATTCTCCTTTGAAAGATAAGTTCACTGAGACTCAGAAAGCTTAAGCACCCTGCTCAAAGCCAAGTTACAAAGGGAGTAAGTGACAAAGTGGGGATTTGCACCCAGGTCCCTGCAACTTCAGAGCGCCTGTGCCCTTACCCTCCAAATGATAACCCCACAAGGATATTTGGGAGCTAATTTATGGCTCCCCCATAAAGCTGTCCTGGTCCCGATCCTCAGAACCTGTGAATATGTCACCTTATTTTTTTTTTTATAAATTTTTTATTGGTGTTCAATTTGCCAACATATAGAATAACACCCGGTGCTCATCCCATCAAGTGCCCCCCTCAGTGCCCGTCACCCAATCACCCCAAACCCCGCCTACATCCCTTTCTACCACCCCTAGTTCGTTTCCCAGAGTTAGAAGTCTCTCATGTTCTGTCTCCCTTTCTGATATTTCCAACTCATTTTTTCTCCTTTCGCCTTTATTCCCTTTCAGTATGTCACCTTATATAATAAGGGGACTTTGCAGAGACTTCCCCTCAGCCTGGGGAGAAAAAGCAGCAACCTAGACAAGAGGGGCACCTCAAGGTCAAGAATCTTAAGGATCTTGAGGAGAGATTATCGTGGATTATCCAGGTATGCCAATATAATTAAAAGGGTCCTAATAAGAAGAAGGCAAAAAGTCAGAATCAGAGAGAGTTGAAGTTGCTCTGCTGTTTAACTTGAAGATAGAAGAAGAGACCACCAGCCAACAAATGCAAGTGGGCTCTAGAAACTAGAAAAGGCAAGGAAACACATTCTCCACTAGAGGCTCCAGAAGGAACACAGCCTTCATTTAGGACTTCTGACTTCAGAACTGTGAAGTCATACATTTGTGGTTTTTTTCAACCAGGCAGTTTGAGTAATTTGTTATAGCAGCAAAAGTGGTGGTCAGAATATTATTGCCCAGAGCAGACAATTTGCTCTAGAGCTGTGCTGTCCCAATACGGCAGCCAACAACCACATGGAGCTATTTGAAGTTAAGGTTATTCAATTATTCAGTTCCATAGTCACAGATACTTCATGGGCTCAATAGCCATCCATAGCTAGCATCCACTATATTGGACAGTTCTAATATAGAACATTTCCATCACCACAAGAGGTCTCCTGGAGGATGCTTCTCTGAAAGCAGAAGGTTGACACATCTCTATCTACAAATAGTTCCATAAGGGTGTCATAAGGAGTTCACTGGGCACCATCGGTGATGTAAGCAGACTGCCTAGTTTCAAATTCCAGCCCTGCCACTCTCTAGCTGGGGTAAACTGGGGCTAACAATAATAGCACTTAATCCATTGGCTTATTATGACTACCAAATATAGACTATACATGCAAAATGTTTTAGCATAGTCCCTGGTACATATTAGTGAGCATTTAATAAATATCAACCTTTATTGTTCTTAAGCCCAGACCAATTTGAGAAGGTCCACTGAGAGGCTGTCTAAGGCCTGAATACAACATTCTGAAAATGACTCTGTGCCTGGAAAGCAAGCAAAGAATGGAAGCACTCCCTTTAAGAAAATATTACATAAGACACTTCCCCAGAATGCAGTATCACAGCCGTGTGAATACAAATCACTGACGTGCAAATACTCCTCAGAAATATTTATGATGGAACTTCAGAACCAACCCAAACAGCCTTCACATAGTGAAACGAAACCATAAATTATTTCCAAGAACATTGTAATGCCAAGGGAACTCACTTAATTATCCATTATCCCAGAAATGTAGACATAATGTTAATTAAAATGAAGGGGAAAAGCCATTTCCATTTTTTATTAAGATTCATTGGGCTCTTGAAGAGCTCTTTGCCCTGAAGGCTGGGCCAGGTGATGGAGAGCTCATCCTGGGGAGGCAAAAGCAGCAACCCAGACAAGAGGGACACCTCAAGGTCAAGAAATAGCACCTCCAAAATAGAAGAAAAATTCTCTGACCCTCACTCCCTAATCTTTCTCACACAGATGCCTGTGTTTCCACCATAAGGAATTATTTTCCTTTCATCTGGACATTGACACATTCTTGTTCTTGCTTTTAAAACACTCAAATTTCTGGATTTGGCAGCATAACATGTCTGCGATTATTTCATTAAGCTCTACAAATGCAGACTATCAGACCTTTGGTTTCATCCCTTAATTTTCTAGAGTACCGAGGCTACAGTGAATCCATCCAGGCTCCTGTGGCAAACGGATGGATGAATGGAAAATAAACAGTCTAATGCATGTTGGGCAGACCCAGAACTTGAGGTTCTGAGATTTCAGAACCTCTTTGACCAAACAAGGCAACCTTGTTTTTAAGCTTGTAATTGATGAGGTTCCCTGCCTTCTGAATAATTCTGGTCTGGCTTGTATCATACCCTCCCATGCAGTACTGCTCCAAGCTCTATCTGCCTTCTCCCATTCAAGAAAGACCTGGGTAGGGGTGTCTGGGTGGCTTAGTTGGTCTGATTCTTGATTCTGGCCAGGTAATAATCTCAGGGTCTTGAAACTGAGACCCATGCCAGGCTCTGTGCTAAGTAAGGAGCCTACTTAGGATTCTCCCTCTCCCTCTGCCATTCCCCTCATCCAAGCTCTCTCTCTCTCTCAAAAAAAAAGGGGGGCAAATTAAAGTTAAAAAATTTTTTAAAAAAAATAGGAAGAAAGAGGGAAGGAAGGAAGGAAGGAAGGAATGAAGGAAGGAAGGAAGGAAGGAAGGAAGGAAGGAAGGAAGGAAGGGAGGGAGGGAGGGAGGGAGGTGGGGAGGTGAGGAGGGAGGTGGGGAGGAAGGGAGGGAGGGAGGAAGGGAGGGAGGGGTATAATGTTAGGCATGGAGAATTGGGAGAAAAGAAGGTTGGGGGAGGGGAGATTTGTTGAAAAGAGCTATGGGGGTGAGAGAAGTTAGTGGATGGAGGATGCTATGTCCTTTGTAGCATACACATTCCCCAGAAAAGGATGAGTTCCCTTGAGCTGATTTAAGAATGTAGACTCTATCCCTCTGGGATCAAACCACATGCACCAAGACTTTATAAGCACTTCAGAATTTCCAAGTTAATGTGAGATTTGTTTAGAGTAAAATGGGGGGGGGTTGTTATTTTTAAAATAAAATTTAAATCCTCTGCCATAAAGGAAAGGAAACTCTAATGGTATCCTGAAGCCCTTGACACACAGTAGGCACTCTTACAAATGAATATGGATGATGATTAGTGAATGAGTAATTAAGTCATTTGCTTAGTTGTGGATGTCTACCATGAACTAGGGTATGTTGGGGAAGCTGGGAACGTCTCTCTAGAAAGAGATGGAGTGAGTCAGAGAGGAGATAGTACTTATTGCACACTACTGAACATTGATGGAGCATGTGTAGACATTATGTATGTTTATGATACTGCCTCTGTGAAAATAGTTTCCAAAAATATCTCTATGACACACCTATCAGAATGGCCAAAATCTGGAACACTGACAAGACCAAATGCTAAATGTGGAGCAAGAGGAACTCTCATTCATCGCCACAGGGAATGCAAAATGGTGCAGCCAATTTGGAAGACAGTTTGGCAGGTTTTTACAAAACTAAACATACTCTCACCATACAATCTAACAATCGTGCTCCTTGGTATCTATCCAAAAGATCTGAAAACTTATGTCCACATAAAAACCTGCACATGGATGTTTGTAGAAGTTTTATTCATAGTTGCCAAAACTTGGAAGCAACCAAGATGCCCTTCGGTAGGTAAATGGATAAACTGTGGTACATCCAGACCACAGAGTATTATTGAGTGCTGAAAAGAAATGAGCTACCCTCCCATGAAAAGACATGGAAGAAACTTAAATGTATATAATTAAGAAAAGGAAGCCAGTCTGAAAAAGCTACATTCTGTATGGTTCCAACTATATGACATTCTAGAAAAGGCAAAAAACCATGGAGACAGTAAAGAGAACAGTGGTTGTTAGGGGTTTGGGGTAGGGGATAGAGGGGTAGAGCACAAAGGATTTTGGGGCCAGTGAAAAATACTTTGTATGATGCCATAATGATGGTTGCATGTCATCATACATTTGTCTAAACCCATAAAATGTACACCACCAAGAGTGAATTCTAATGTAAAGTATGGACTTTGGGAAATTATGACATATCAGTGTAGGTTCACTGATTGTAATGAATGTTCCACTACAGTGGGAAATACTGATAGTAGGGGAGGCTATGCATATGTGGGCACAGGAGGTGTGTGTGAAATCTCTGCACCTTCCTCTCAATTTTTTGTGAACCTATAGCTCCTCTTTAAAAAAATCTATATGAAACCAAAAGAATGACTTACATATATCATTCTTGCTAAAGCCTCATTTGTTCTTACTCTTGGAATTTCCAGAGCCTACAGTTCCTCCATAGTAAAGCTCCCCTATGGGTCAGCTTCTTTCTACATCAACTCTACATAATCTCCCTTAGTTAGAAAACAAATACCCAGGACTTGCACATAACTCACAACCTGGATTTTCTTCCAAGATCTCCTTGCTGCTTACCTCCTGCATTAGTTTTTTATTTTTTATTTTTATTTTTATTTTTTTTTTCTGCATTAGTTTTTTAGGCCTGCCATAATGAAGTACCACAAACTGAGCGGCTTACACAACTCAAATGTGTTGTCTCACAGTCTGGAGACCTGAAGTCTAAGATCACGCTGTCAGCAGGGCTGGTACCTTCTAAAGGCTGTGAAGGAGAATCTGTTCCACGCCTCTTTCCTTGGCTTATAGATGACTGTCATCTCCTGTGTCCTCACATGGTCTTCCTAGTATATGTGTCTTTGTCCTAATTTTCCCTTCTTCTAAGGACACCAATCATATTGGATTAGGGCCCACCCCAATGACCTCCTTTTCACCTGATAACCTCCATAAAGACCCTATCTCCAAATAAGGTCACATCCTGAGTTAGGACTTCAACATAGAAATTTTGAGGGGATGCGATTTAATCTATAACACATTAACAAGGTGTTTTACTAAAAAGATAAGATTTAGAATGCAGTCCCTCACATCTCTTCTACCTCCTGTTACATCGATTTAATTGACTCTGATCTTTTTATGGTAGTTTGTAGGCTCTACAACCGGGCTTTCTGCTGACATATTATTTGGGATTCTTTAAGGGGGCCAAAGACACCCCCATACGCTACCCCATCTCTATCCTACTTCCTGGCTTTTTAAACTTTTCATTCTTTTGAAAATGTAAAACACTTGAATACAATAGGTTGAAAAAAAAACCCAACAGAGGTGGTCAGTGTGATCTAGTTTCTCATCTGGGCATCGCATACCTATGTCCCACAGAGAGTGGCTCCATTTGGACACAATAAAAATCATTTTCTAATAAAGCACCCGGGAAGCAGCAGAGGCTAGCCTGACCTCCCATTTCAATGGCACCCACGTGGGCTGAGCCCAGAATCATCTGCTTCCTCCACAGCAGGCAGACTCAAATCTGCACAAGAGTAATGCAGAGAAGAGCAGATTTTGGCAACGACGCAGAGTTTCAGCCAAAATAAATGCTACCACCTGGTAGCTTTCGAACAGGATCCATGCCGGTATTTCATTTGGGCTGAAAACACTAGGAAAATAGTATTTTGCATCTTGCACCTGTAGCCATGCTTCCTGTCAGCCACATATCACTTTCCAATGATGCCATGAGGTGGGTAGGAGAAAGCGTATTCTAAAGAGGTCTAAACAGGGAGGGCATGTTGGATTCAGAGTCTCTAATAAGATGTGTGTAGGGAAGAAGGCTAGAGTATCCTATGAAATTTTAGCATCCATTTCTTCAGAAACTCAGATATCTTAGCAACTCCCATTTGATGCACATTTCAGTGTTCCTTTGTTTAAATCAATGCTATCGCTGCCAAATGCGTTCACTTATCTCATTACAGTTCAGCTTCGTTTATGTTCCAAAAACTAAGCATGGAGGTAAATGTTATATACCTCACACGGGCGCACACGCATTCATTAAGCATGCACACTATAGAGAAATCTGACTTAATGAAAGTTTATTTGAAGAGAATGCTTATTTAAATGCAGTCTACTCTTGCAAATGGAAATGGGTTATTTTTGGATAATTGCATAGCTGGGTAAGCTGTGCATTCACTCTGCTGGGTGGCCTGTTTCTTAACCTTTTCTAACTGGAACAAATATATATATTTTTTCATCTGCAGAGAGAAACTAATGGGACTTCATTAGGTCAAGAGTATGGTCATGAGGTTTAAGGACTGAGGAGAAATACAAGCAGGAATCCTCAAAGAATAATGCTGGGTGAGGGAGGAGGCGACAAGGCTGAAAGCTCTCATTTTGATACCACTGAGTATTAGGTCCAGCAAAGACGACTAATGAGGGTCTTTAAATGCCTAATTACAGTAAACAGGCTTCCCCTTTCAAATAAAAAGCTTCATTTATGCCTTTTTAGGAGTCAAGAGGAAAACCACCCTATAAATATAATGGGGAAGATATTGAGAGTGCCCTAGCAATCCCTGTTGTATACTTAGAAGGGGTAACAATAGCAAGAGCCAGAGATGTGTGTGAGCCTGGATGCCAAGCAGGGTGAGATCGGGACAGGTCCGGTTCAGTGTGATGTCTCTTGGACTCTGCACCCTGGACTCTACCCCATGCTCCATTCCTTTCTGTCCATAGGACCTTCACGTCCTCACCCACCCCTCCCCAGTTGATGGGCAATTCTGGAACTCAGGCACCAATTGTCATTCCCATAACTCAGTATCTCTCAGTTAGGGATTATGGCATTCCATCTTAAACCTACCTGGACAGCATTCCCCTCCTTCTAGTAACAACACCTATAAGCAGTTCCCCATCTTATCTATCCCAAAGTCAGAAAAAAACAAAACAAAACAAAAAAAAACAAAAAACATGGGCCATAAGAAGATAAGATGAGCTGCTGTCTTTAAGTTTCCATATTTTATCCAGAATCTTTCCACCAACACAACCCTTGCCCTCCAACCTGTGGTTAGAACTGTATACCCAGCTCTTCAGAGGCTCTAGAGGAACAACCAAGGCATGCAAAACTCTGTCATACAGGGTGGGAGTTGCCTTGCACAGCTGACTGAGATGTAAGTTTCTGCAACCGCCACCAAATCAACAACCACTACCAAAACCTAACGAACAAAACCCTGCAGTAAGATGATGTGCACTTGATGTAGAGGACTGGTCTGTAACCCACAGTACAGACTGAATTATAAGTAGATGTTTATTTTTTAAATTTTATTTATTTATTCATGAGTGGGAGAGGGAGAGGGAGAGGGAGAGGGAGGCAAAGACATAGGCAGAGGGAGAAGCAGGCTCCATGCAGGGAGCCTGATGTGGGACTTGATCCTGGGACTCCAGGATCATGCCCTGAGCCAAAGGAAGACGCTCAACCACTGAGCCACCCAGGCGTTCCATAAGTAGATGTTTAAAAGACTAGGTGAGTTTGGAGATAGTTGGCTCCCTCGTGAGAGATTAAATGAAATGAGTTGGCAATTGGTGGGAATGGATAGAAAGTAGAGGACCTCTAAGACAGAAGAAGGACACAGCCTTAGCTTCTATGCCTTCCCAAAGACATAAGGGAAAGGGGATACCTATGGAGAGGTCAGAGTTAAGGGTTCATCCTTTGTATGCTGATGTCCACAGTCTGGGACCTGGAAGCCCAAGGAAAGTGGATAGGACATACATTATGAGTAAACTGAATTTAGTATCCTCACACATGTATTCTTGGACTTTGGTGAAATAACAACTTCTTTGCGTTCCAAAGTCTCTATCCCTCAAGTAAGATGAATACGACCTGTTCTGTCTGCTTTCATTATAACCATCATGTTTCTATCATTAAAATTTACTAACATTTATATTTGCCAGTCAGAGAAGTGGGCACTCTGCATATGGGATCTGAATCAGTTCCCATGATAGCCCTGGGAAATAAAATCATGTTGCCCATTGATTGATGGGGAGGAGTAAGGTCACTTGTCTAAGTTCACTCAGCTACAGGTATTGGACTAATATTCACAGGGCTCTTGATGAAGTGTCTTGTGAATTACAAAGCATCAGCAAATGTTATAAACTTGTCCACAAGTGTTTATAAGCATCTCTTCTAAATACTGGCCAGCCCTTGCTTTGGTGTTTGAGAGACTCTTTTTGGCATAACAGAAATATATGGGCTTACTTCATAGGTCTACTCCTCAAGAACATTTTTTACCTCTGGTCATTGGAGCTCAGGCCCAACTAGGACAGGGCCAAGGGTACCCTGGCAGGGCGTGCCCAAACCAAAGCAACTCTGTGGTTTCATAAGGGCCAGGTTCAATCAAACCATCAATTGTTTTCTATTGGGGAAAAAAATTCAAATTTCAATAACTATGTCTTTGGGGGGAAAATCCCATTAAAAACTCTTGTCAAAATATGATAATTGATATGATAATTCACTAAAGAAATGACTCTCTAGCAGGTGATGCCATGAATCTTCTGCAATAATGCTGAGCAACATGAAACTTTCCAATGGAACCCAAAATGGCAGGGATTGCACTTGCCCCAAGGAAGGAGAAAAGGCTTGTGTTTTCAGAATCAGTAAACAAAAAAACTCAGACTGATGTTTGATTATGCAGCCTCTGTACACGCAGCTCTCACTTTGCTGAGAGTAAGGGATGCCCATTCCCAGAGTTCCAGGCACTAATGGAAAGAACAGGAAAGTACAGTGTAAGTGTTAAGGGGTGCCGAATCTTCCAGGTAGCAGACACACTTGCTACTCAGTGGGATGTCTACTATTCTCAAAGTCTCCATGGGTTACTGCTGTTACCACCTTTGTTTCTGGGGTGTGGCAGTTAGTTGCAATGTCAGAGAGTTCAGTCTAGTAGGATGGTGGAAGCCAGCTTGGAAGTGCACATGTAACAGAGCAGCCAACAGCTTGGGCTCCCACCAAGGGGAACCCAAGGTCAATGGAACCTCCTAGTATGGGAGCTAAACTCTGTTGTAGATGCTGCTCGTGTTTCAGGAACCATAAGAGCTTAGGGACAGCCAGTTCCCCTGTGACATGGCATTGGTGGTGAGCCAAAAGGTTTAGAGGCCCAAACGCAACCATCCTGCCCCATATCTTTCTGTTCCGCTACATCTTCCAGTTTGCAAAAGACTCACATCCTTCTCACATATTCATTCAGTCAAATATTTATGGGACACCTATATGTACCGGCCCCAGGTCTAAGCAATGAATAAGATAAAGCAGTTTCACAGTTGAGGTGCATGCATCTGCTAGGGGAGAGAGACAGTAAACAGATGAATAAATAAATAATTTCGGGAGGAAGACAAATCCATAAAGCTGACAGAAGGAGGTGCTATCTCAGAAAGCAAGCTCAAAAGAAAAGTTCTTTCTGGAGGTAGCATATGAGCAAAGATCTGAATAAAAGGAAGTGAAGACCTCTGTGAGTCTCTGGGTCCCAAGTGCAATGAAGTGATGGTGGTCTTGGTACTATACAACAATCAGTAGGTGGTATGACCTGCTGATGGTGTAGGGGTAAATCACTTTTCAAACCCAAGTTTTAAAAATATTCCCTTGGAGTAAGTATTCTCAGATTTGTGCTGACTTCAGGAGGCAAGCAGACTGCCTTGGCAGCAATTTTTAAAAATAAAATGAAAAGCAATTATGTTCCATCACAGCAATTTACTCAGTGAAAATCTGGGGAGAAAAAAAGGTAAATACATCCCCTTCACCCCCAAAGGCCTCCTTAGCCAGGGGCTTTCCTCATGGCCAGAGCTGGCTCTCTCCCCTCTGGGACGTGGGCCCAGGCTGTCTTCACAGCTCCAGGGAAGGCACATTCTGATTTCCTGGTACCAACAGAGTAGCTGGGAATGAGTCACCCCCAAGCACAGCCAATTCAAGCAATGAACAGTAAAGACAAAGGAGAGCATTTGTATGTGTTTCCCAGACATGACACATTCTAAGGAGGTTGCAGCCAAATCAAGTCTCCTGAGGTCTCAGAGTGTTGATCTGCAGTCAAAAAGCTTAAAATGACACCGGAGGAGAGGAAAGACTGCCCAAATCATGCTGCACTTTTAACCCAGCCAGACGCCCCGCATTTCCCTGACTAGCGCACTTGTGTTCTACTTTCTTATCTTGGTTTCCAACCACCCACCCCCATCCTACCGAGTCCCTCTATTTTAACATTAAGTTTTTAAAAAATATGTGCAAATAGTACATGCTCAGAATATACAAAAAAGCAAAAAGAAGGAAATAAAAAAACATTCACAGTGTCACACCATTCAGCAATAACTGCTTTTCACGTTCTGCTGTATATCCCTCAAGAGTTTTTCTTTCCTATCTTATTTATGGATACATATTTTTAAACAAGCTATAGCCATACGATGTGTCGTTTAACATAATTTTCTCACTCGAGGAATCAGAAATACCTTCCCAGGCCTATGTAAATGATACAGTTATCCAAATGTGTTTACCAAATCAGATTTAATGGCTGCAGAGGATTCCATTTTATGGGCAGACCATAATTTATTTGATTTTTCCTGTTATTAGAATTTTCATTATTATAAACAATGCGATGAACATCACTCACTTCTTCATTTAGTAACTATTTATAGAGTGCCTTCTGTGGCTAAGTTTGAGAGCACATCCTTAATTACTCCCTGAGGATAAATATCTCGAGGTAGAATTGCTGGGTTCAAACATAGGCATTCATTTAAGGCGTTTGAAACAAGCATATTTGTCTTATTGCCAAATCGCCCCCTGAAAGGTTATTCCAAGTTGTACTCTATCAGCCTGGTTTGAGAATATCTGGCTCCCACAATCTTTGACAGCATCAACTTCTCTCTTTTTCTTTTTTTTGGGGGGGTGGGAGTGGGGGAAGAGGGGCAGTGATTTTGTAGGAAAAAAATGTGTTTCATTTTTCAGTCCTTTGTTGCTACCCAGACTGAACATTTTTCCACTGTGTACTGGCCATTTAGATTTCCCGTCCTGTGAATTGCTTATTCATAGGTTCCACGATACGTCTTAATTAAGCCTAGGATGAAGAGGAAAGAATGGAGAAAATTAATAATTATTGAGTGCTTGTTATGTGCCAGACAGTGTATACTATTGGCTTCATGGGGAAACACTTATCATTATAATAGGTCTATCATTATCCCCATTTTATAGGTGATAGTTCATAGCTTGGAGAGTTTATTCTCTCAAGAATGCATGGTAGAGAGCAAAGTTCAAACTCTGCTTTGAAGCTTGTTCCCATCACTGCCTTCTGGGAGGTGTTCAAAACTTTGATTCTGAGGTCCAGTGCTAGGAGAATCTGTGTAAGGGCCAGGACTGAGAAGGTCCTTACTGTGAGGTCTTGCCCCAGCACCAAGTCACTTGGTAGCACTCAATGGCTTCCTCAGAGAACCTGCCACCTCACATTTTAAAAAATCGTTTTATCTCAGGAGCCTATAGGAATACATTCTTTAGGAAACACTTGGAAATAATAACTACCGAATGGCAGGGCAAGATTTTTCTCATCGCGGCTGAGTGGCTAAAGAACCATTTCAGAGGTTGAGGCATATCCTGCTGGCAATCACAGCTTTTGGCTTCCAATATACTCTTTAGAAGTAGCTTTAACATATTCAAATGTGCATGATTGTATCACAAAATAAACAGCAGTGTGAAGTGTCTCCTAATTTCTATCTTCTGCTTAAGCCTTTTCTCCTTCCAGCTAGAACACTGCCCCCTCATCTTTTCTCTAAGTCCTACATGTTGTTCACTATCTACCCCACTGGATCCTTTTTGCCCCTTGCATCCTTTACTGGCTGCGACCACACTGCATAGCTCGTCGGCTTGCTTTTCATTGAAGTGAAGTTTACGTACCATAAAATTAACCACTTGAAAGTGAACAATTCAACGGCCTTCAGTACATTCACAATGTTGTGGAAACTACTACTTTTTTAGTTCAAAAATATTTTCATCAGCCCAAAAGGAAACCCTGCCCCCATCAAATGCTCAATTCTCTTTCCTCCCTCCTCCTAGGCCCCAGCAACCACCAAACTACTTTCTATCTCTATGGATTTATCTATTTTTAATATTTCACATAAATGGAACCATATATGTGGGCTTTTTGAATTAAATGGACTTTACTTTTTTTTTTTTTTTACTTAAATGGGCTTTAAAAAAATCATGCTATGTTCTAACATGTTTCAGTACTCTATACCTTTTTTGTGGCTAAATAGTATTCCACCATATGGACGGATCATAGTTTCAATATCCATTCATCTGTTGATGGACATTTGTTTCATCATTTGCTTATTATAAATAATGTTTCTACAAACATAGGGGGACATTTATTTGTTAGAGTACCTCCTCTAATTCCTTAAGAGTGGAATTGCTGGGTATTTGTTTTATTTTCTGGTTTATTAAACTGTCAGATCCTTCAGGGCAGAGGTTTCATCTTGTTTACCAATTTACTTCTAGGGCCTAAGGCAGCCTGCTGTCCTGGTTTGCCTGGGACTATAGGGTTCCCCAGATTATGGGACTTTCAGTGATAAAACTATGAAAGCCCCAGGCAAACCTGGATGAGTTGGTCACTCTACTAAAGTCCAGTACATTATGTGACATGGAACCATTACTGAGTAAATATCTGTTAGATAAACAAATTTTGCCATTTACTCAATCATGACATGTCTCAGCACATTGAGACTCAGTTTTGTTTTGTTATTTTTACCCAAAAAGGCATTTATAACAATCTATAAGATTACAGAAACCTACACTTACAGTACAGTTGAAGCACACGCAGAAGAGAGCATGGAAGTTTTAAACAGTAAAACTGTTTGTGGCAGCATTTAAGCCTATTTGATAAAGATGCCCAAGAAGTATCAAAGGCTTCCATGTGTTGGTGAGAGATAACTGCCATATGTACCAAAAAGAGAAAGGAATATTGCTCCTTTATACTGAATGAGATTGGGCATATCAGAAAAACACCCATAACAGAGAATGGCAATTGATATCCCTTTAGAAAAAGGCAGAGGCCTGTGGGAAACTGAGGAGCATTCAGACAAGGATGAAAATTAGTACAGGAACTTTGGTTTTACAGAGATCTAGCAGATGCTTGGCCTTGGAAATGTAGGAACCTTCATCAGTTCTATGCCATTAAGAATAGTAATAAGGGGGACGCCTGGGTGGCTCAGCGGTTGAGTGTCTGCCTTCGGCTCAGGGCGTGACCCCAGAGTCCCAGGATCGAGTCCTACATCAGGCTTCCTGCATGGAGCCTGCTTTTTCCTCTGCCTATGTCTCTGCCTCTCTCTCTCTCTCTCTCTCTGTCTCTCATGAATAAATAAATAAAATCTTAAAAAATATTTAAAAAAAAGAACAGTAATGAGGTATCACTTCACACCTGTTAGAATAGTGATATAGATAGGTAGGTAGGTAGGTAGGTAGGTAGATAGATAAGATAGATAGCAGTTGTTAGAATGTGGAGAAAAGGGAACTCTTGTGCATCATTGGTGGGAATACCAATTGGTATGACCACTACAGAAAATAGTATAGGGTTCTGTCAAAAATTAAAAATAGGATAACCATATGATCAAGCAATCCCACCTCTGGGTATATATTCAAAGGAAAAAACAGGATCTCAAAGAAATACTGCACACCCATGTTCACTGCAGCATTATTCCCAATAGCCAAGATATGGAATCCACCCAAATGCCCATCAACAGATGAATAAAGAATATATGGTATATGCATACAAAGGAATATTATTCAGCCTTAGGAAAAAAAAATAAATCCTGAAATTTCTGGCAACATGGATGAACCTGGAGGATATCATGTTAAGTGAAATAAACCAGTCATAGAAGGACAAATACTGCATGATCCCACTTATATGAGAAATTTAAAATAGACTCATAGAAGCAGAGACTGGAATGGTGGTTGCCAAGGGCTGCGGGAGGATGGAAAGGGGAGGTATTATACAGAGGGTATAAAGTTCCAGTTATGTAAGATGGGTAAGTCCTAGAGAGCTATTGTATAGTATAGAGCCTATATAGTTAACAATACCAAATTGTATACTTAAATATTTGCTGAGAGTGTATCTTACATTGTATTCTTATCACTAATAATGATAATTATAAAGGGGGCAGGAGGAATCTTTTGGTGATGATGGAAATGTTCATGGAATAGATTGTGGTGATGGTTTTGCAGATGTGTATGCATCTCCATACACATAAAGTTGTATGCATTAAATATATATGGCTTTTTTTGTGTCAATCATATCTCAATAAAGTTTTTCAATAATTTTTTTTAAAAAGAAGGGAGATGAAAAGAGCTATAAATTCTAGACAAGATTTTGAACTTGCAGTGACTGCAGGAGAGCCTGAGAGTTTGTGTATTTGAATGTCCTCATAGAATTGAATGGCATTTCAGCAAATGTGTAAAATGTGGCTGGAGGGAGGTGAAGGCAAAGTCAAGGATTACACAGGACCATGAGAGACACGGAGGAGGAGCCACAGAGGAAGTGGGAACATCAGAACAGAGATGTACCTAAGGACTTCACCAATTCCCACTGTGGACACGCAGTATTCGTACTTGGAGATGTCCTCATGTTTCCATCAACTATCCTGTAAGATATACACAGATTTCATGCCATTATGCAGGTTCAGACATTTTAAACTCAACTTTGTTCGCAGGTATAGGAAGTCAGGCTAGGGAACACCCACTGATAAAGCTAAACATGATTATCTGGGTTAAGTGAAGAAAGGAAATATATATATATGATATATCCTATATATCCTATGTGTACACACATATACACATGTATGTACAATACATATATACACACACAACTGATGGTGCCCAAATATGTGTGTATAAGGACAGTGTGTACTTTCAATCCTTACAGCACTTCAGAAAGGTACACATTCTTAGCTTCCCCATTTTATGAACATGGAAGCAGAGGTTCAATAAGCTGAAGGAATTTGCTCAAAGTCATGAGATGGAAAATGGAGAAGCTGAGATTTAACTTTGTTTTTGTTTTTGTTTTTTTGTTTTTTTTCATTGTATCACACTGCCTCTTACATGTCCAACTAACTTTTCCTTTCTGGATGAGCTCAACAGGGAGGTGGAGTCAAGGTTCACTTTCCATGGAGGGTCAGCAGCCCTTTTCCCACAATGAGGTATTAAATGAGCCTTACTCCTGTCTGACAGAGCAGATTACTTAGATGTGCATTCATAACCTTTCTCCACCATGTCCAAAAAGTGAAGGTCCTTGGTTAGATTAGGATGTCAAATTTATCATTCCCTGTTTCTTCTGACATCCAACACCTTGTACTTGCAACACATCATTTCTTTATTAGTGATCAGCAGAACTGTGCTCACAGAAGCTTTCCTATTCTGGGTCTTAATTTTGTACATTTCCAGTTTCCATGGAGACACTACATTCTTGCATTCTAAGAGTGTCACTGTAAAACAATGTGAAAACAAAGCAACTTCATAGAAATGGCTCACTCTGGACATCACCAGGCAACACTCTCGTCAAATACATAGGACCACTGTACTGCATTTTGGGGTTAATTGCTGAGGCCAAGCTCCCTTCTTTCTCCCCCAATCTAGGAGATGCTTTTAATGCCCATCCTGGGGACCAAGTTCACAGTTATGAAAGCATCCTCAGGTCTCCCTGCTTCAATTATTGCACCACCGTTATAATAAAGTCGAGAGGTAACTATGGCAACATTATTCCAAGGATAAATACCACAATATCGCCTTCAACTTTTCCCCCCAAAAAACAAATGAAAAATCAAGAACATGGAGGATTAATAGC
This sequence comes from Canis lupus baileyi, assembly GCF_048164855.1. Taxonomy (NCBI): domain Eukaryota; kingdom Metazoa; phylum Chordata; class Mammalia; order Carnivora; family Canidae; genus Canis; species Canis lupus. The sequence continues at coordinate 41,845,654 of NC_132845.1, read as the reverse complement.
ATCACTTGTTAAAAAGCCAATGGACAGCAGAGTTCAGAAAAGCTTTAATTAGTGGAGTCTTTCCTGGCTCAGTTTAACACTTGCTCTGTGCCTCCCACAGAGAAAGCACATGTGGGCGGTCAGCCTCAGAATTCAGTATCACTGAACCTGGACACCATCAGGCATCCAAACCTGGGTTTCTGGAAGTTCACAAAGGTGTCCCGAGTCTGCTTTCCCTAGAAGATCAATGTTGTAGGCAGAGGTAAGGGCTTACCCCTGAGGTATAGAACTTCATAGTGTGTCAGGTTCAGCTACAGTAGGGTTCACCAGAGAATACAGAAGGAGAGGGACTCACTGTCAGAGCTTCTCATCATGTAAGAACTAACAGAAGTAGCCCAGCACAGTGGTTGTTAGCAGCATGGACTTGAAAATTAGACCGATGAATTGAGTTGAAGACTCTTCTCTTCTACTTATTAGCTCTTTGACCTTAAAACAAGTTACTTAACCTCTCTGAGCCTCAGTTTCCTCATCTGTAAAGTCGAGATGATAGCCAACCCGGTAGCATCATTGTAAGGATTAGAAATCATGTGTGTGGCAATCTGTCCAACAAAATTGATTTCTTCTGGGTCACATCTATATTACATTTCCTAGCTTCTCTGACTGAATTATGACCAATGAAATAGGAGTTGCAATTTTATGTTCTTCTTGGCTAGCCCATTAAGAAATTCCCACCTATGCTTCTCTATGCTGTTTTCCCCCTCTGCTGGCAAAATGTCAACACCAAGGGCAACCTTGGAAGCTATTGAGTGCTGATGGCAGAGTCTCGATCAACTGGGTCTTAGTTCTGTGTCTCAATCAACCTGAACAACTGTATGGAACAAAGCTTCCCAATCCTTTGTCAACTGGGATCACCTGCATTAAATCAGTATTGATAAAGAAATTTCCATTGTGCTAATACAGTTAGGGGCTTATTTATCATCCACTATGACCCTTGGTTATACAAATGTAACATGCTTAGCTAAATTCCTGACATGCAATGAACATTCTGTACCTGTTAGGTATATTATTGAAAAGAAGCCACTTTCTCTGCAAAGCTGGCCAATCTGCCAAAAACCTTGGCAAGTAACATCTCCATTGACTTCATGGAGTCTATTTGATTCATAGAATTAGGTGTAAGCTTTTCTGCTGCAATAAGTAATGAAGTACAAATTGAGGAAATTAGTTATCAATTAGTCATTCGATGGTTGGGAAGGCAGGCGGCAGGCATAAATGGTGCCAGATTAGTTAAGCCATGATAAATTTTATTGCTCCACAAGGATTGGGTCTTTATCCATTACTTCTCAAATTTATCTTTATTATTGGCCCCAGGATAGGAGACAGGGCCTGGATGTAGAAGGAGGTAAGAGACCAGCCACGGCATTTGGGAGATGTAACAAACTCTATAGCAAAGGTGGTCCCCAATGAAGCCGTTTATGGGCCACTGCAAGGGAAAAAGGCACCAAAGAAGCCATGACTCATCTTTCCTTACTGCCCTCTCTATAGGGGTTTCCAGTTTTCCTAGAGAAGTCCCACAGTTTGCATGCCTATAATTATCATACCATACTATAATCCCACAGCATTTTGCATGTCAATGCACTGCAGGAGGTAAGAGGGGATTTTTCAGCTCATCTGGAAGATTTAAGAATTTGGCTCATAGAAATTAAATAACAACTGAAAAAGGAGAAGGCTTGAACCCTTCTGGTCTGGGAATCCCTGTGACCACCTATGATCTTGTATATCTTTCCTCATGCCTATCACAGAATTACTAATTTTTTCATAGCTTTCCATTATGTAATATGATATCCAAATTTTCACCATGACCTCAGAGGCCATCCAAGGTCTGGCACCTGTCTGCTCTTTATCTTCATTTCTTATCCTTCTCCTCTCCTCATCATGTCTTCTAGCTCTGAATGAACTGGCCTTAAGTTGCTGATATTAATTCCTGGCCTGGGAGAAAGGGTCTTCTTTTATGGTCACCTTAGGCCCTTTAGGTCATAGGTAAAGTTTCAGGAGAAGCCACTGGCTTAGTCTACATAACACCCAATAGCCACAGTCATCAACAATCCAACCAATAGGGTCAGGCTGGACCAAAGCAATGAGCTCCTAATTGAAACTCTCCCATGGGTGTCTGGGTGACTCAGTTGGTTAAGCATTTGCCTTCAGCTCAGGTCGTGATCTCAGGTCCTGGGATGGGTTCTGCATTGGGCTCCCTGCTTAGTGGGGAGTCTGCTTCTCCTTCTCCCTCTGTCCCCCACCCATACTCTGTCTCTCTCAAGGAAAGAAAGAGAGAAAGAAAGAAAGAGAGGAAAGAAAGAAAGAGAGGAAAGAAAGAAAGAAAGAAAGAAAGAAAGAAAGAAAGAAAGAAAGAAAGAAAGAAAGAAAGAAAGAAAGAAAAAAAGAAGAAAAGAAAAGGAAAGGAAAGGAGAGGAAAAGAAAAGAAAAGAAAAGAAAAGAAAAGAAAAGAAAAGAAAAGAAAGACAGATACTCTTGGCTCCAATCTAATCCTTACTTAGCTGCCAGTCATCAACTAAAAATCTTCTTTCCTTCCCTCCCTCGCTCCCTCCCTCCCTTTCTTCTTTCTTTTTAAAGAAACAGCAGGTGAGAGAGCAGTGGGGGACTGGGGAGCAGAGGGAGAGACAGTATTTTAAAGAGGCTCCATGCCCAGTACAGAGCCTGACATAGGATTTGATATTAAGACCCTGAAATCATGACTTGAGCTGAGATCAAGAGTCAGCCACTCAACCAACTGAGCTACTCACATACCCCTAGACTCTCCTACTTTATGATAGCTAACACACACTCGGCAGGTACAAGGAATGATACCAAGGATGTCATATATACTAAACATTTAATAAGAACTTTAGAGGTAAGTTACCATTATTATCCTTATTTTACTCATGAAGCTTCAGAAAGTTAAGGACTTTATGTGTAGAAATTCCTAGATTCAAAACCAAGTATTCTGGCTTTCAATTAGCATATATATATATTTTTTAAAGATGAAGGTTTTTTTTTTAAGATTTATTTATTTATTTATTCATGAGAGACAGAGAGAGGGAGAGAGAGAGAGGCAGAGACACAAGCAGAGGAAGAAGCAGGCTCCATGCAGGGAGCCCGACGTTGGATTCGATTCCGGGTCTCCAGGATCAGGCCCTGGGCTGAAGGCAGCGCTAAACCGCTGAGCCACCGGGGCTGCCCTCAATTAGCATATTATGCCAACTCCAGTAAAATATTTATATGTCCAAGTTTACCCTCAAAACTCCTAAAAGTTTTCCATAAAGTACAAAATATGTGGTTTTGCATTATTAACACTTGTACCTTATTCACAGAAGCCATCAAGCTAGATTAGAAAAAGAATCAGAAAGAAAGGCTATATGCTGATATCAGATAATTATCATATAGCTAGAGGTTAATGGGTAATAATAGAGAATCCCGTATTATTCCTGCTTTCCTATAGGGTTCAGGCCTTTGATTTCCTATTAAGACCCTATCACCTCAACACAATTCTCTACTTATTTATGGATACGAAAATTTAATGAGATTGAATGATATAATGGAGGGGTACCTTATACAGAGAATAGCAGGAGTATGCTAATAAATGCTTAATAACCAGATCTCGGGGCAGCAGGTAGAGGAAACCACTGGTCTGTAGCGTTTTCTAGTTTCCATGGTTTAAATACTCTCATGATGGCCAATTTCAAGCTGCTGATATGACATAAACTAACTGGCAGATTTCCTTAAATTTTGACCATCAGCTCTCACTGGCCAGGACAAGCTGGCTCCAGCATACCATTAGAGGACAGGCCCTACAGACAGTTCTGAGAAAGTAAAGAAATTCCAAAGTATATACTTGGATTCTTTCTGCCATATGGAAGTAGAGTTGTAACTCTTTTCTCAAGTGAAAAATGCAGCCTAAATTCTATGCAATTATATTCTAAATTTTTTGAGACTAAATAGTAAAACAACAAGCAGCATACAAAGTATAGAATTTGTAGACAGCTTACACCAATGAATATTTTTTCTCTTAAATGTTCTACATAATAGCACTAAAATCTTTATTTCTAAATTTTTAATAAGCACATTATGAAGACTGAGCTATACCAAAAGAAAACCATCACTAAAGTGTAGTATATGAAAACACAGAGATTTGCACTCTTTTTGAACACTGTTCTGTGTAAGTTTTCCTTTCTTACTAATTTCTTTCAGTTTACTTTGAAATACAATATACATCTCAAAGTTGCATGGATCCAAAGTAGTGTGCCTAAAGTTCTTTATCCAAACTTGTCTAAGTTACTCACTGGTTTCATGAAATCCTATTGCCTCTCCTCTCCAGTCTAACAGATGTAATTCAAAGAGTTGAGTTACCAGGTTTTTCTGAAATCTTGTAAAATGTCTGTTCATCCTTGACTGGGGGAGGCATTCTCTCTGAAGAAAGAAAAGAAGGATCCCGTGACCCATGAAGCAGACTACCTCCTGGAAAGCACAGTGCCATAATATGAGGGCCCAAAAGCTCGGTGAGTGGTAAAACTGGAAGGGAGCCCTTCAAATGGTTTTAATATCCTAATGTTTGGGATCAAAGATAAACCTTGTCAATTTGGGATCAATGTCATTTTTCCCTCTCTTTTTAAATAGTTGATATTATACAAATATGCTACTTTTCATTTCTTCTGGGCCACTACCCACACCAAATATTCCTCACCTTCAGGGCAGTCCTGGGATGGGCAAGGCTTTTTGCTACCCTGTATCCATGTGACTTCTGGTAAATGTCTTGCCCTCTCTGATCCTCAGAATTCATCCTGCCTGGATTGAGAACACTATGGTCCACCTTCACCCTGGCGCTTCTATCCCTCCTGAGACCAAGGACAACTATATGTATCTATTTGATTTTAAGCAGAAGTCTATGTTGGACATATTAACTTCTTTATTCAGTGGAGAGGGTATCTGCCCACTGGCTTCACAGAGGTGTCAAATGACATAATGGATATGAAAACTCTATGGGGAGAAAAGAAAGATAAGAGCTTCACAAATGTAAGGCATTATTAATGTTAATTACTTGCCAGTGATATGCATAATGCCTAGAATCAGTGAATTCTAGAGCTGGGAAGAAACTTTATAATCACCCAGTCTAATCCATCATTTCTCTAACACAGCCTGCAGAGAGAGGTCCTTAAACTGCCTGGGTCAGAGAGAAAGCAAGATTCCTTCACAACAGGTCACCTAATTCCAGGAAAAATGACTACCGTTTTCTGATGCTGATTTGGGTGACAAAAACATTTTATTTCATTTTATCTCAGATCTATGTGAGTGGATAAATGGCTCCTGCCTCCCCCTACAAGCCAAAAAATCCCAAATTATATTGCTTGCCAATTCCTGCTGTGTAAATACTTCACTATGGCCAATTTCAAGTTATCAACATGAAGCCACTGAATATGGACTTGTGAAGAGACCTATGCTACTGGATCCCGCGGTCCAGTATCATTCCGGCAGCCCACATGGCTGAATTTAAAACTTCTGAGTCTCTGACCTCAAGAGATTCCACAAGAAGCTGTGGAGTCAGATTTGTGAAGAGATAATTAAACACACAAGGTCATCAGAGTAAGAGTAGAGAAAGTGGATTTAAGGCACTGTGGGCCTCCAGAGGAAGGAACAAGTTATTAAAAAGCAGCTACAGAAAGGAGGCGGTCTTTGAGATGGGGGTTTGTAGACTGTGTAGGAGCACGCTAGATGAGCAAGGTGACAGGTAACAGGAAAGAACACAAAGGGAGAGCATGACACAAGCAAAGGCAAAAAAAAATAAAATAAAAAAAGACTGTTTTCAGGGCATAGTTATCAGTTAGACGTGGTTTAAATTATTACACTAAAGCAGCGCCCAGCCCAAAAGTGGGTGGCAAGATGAAGAGATCCTCTAGAAGTCTCTCTTTCATAAGATATGCCCTTTCCACTGATGGGGCGCAAACACTCTAGGTAAGCGTTGACAGAAATACAATACAATCTACACATGTGATTTTAAATTTTCTAGTAGCCACATTAAAGCAAGCAAAAATAAATTGGTAAAATTATCTTTGAAATAGGTTTTGTTTAACCCACTATGTAAAAAATATGATCATCTTAATACGCGGCTCTAACCATGTTTCAAGGGCTGGGTAGACATGTGGCTAATGGCTCCTGGTAGTGGATGGTACAGTACCAAGGGGGCCTAATCTTATGAAAATGTAAAATAAGTCCCCAGGGCACAGGTGCTGGATGGGTGCTGTGTGGTTTGGGAAACTTCCGACGTGTCTGGTCTCCGTGGCATTGCCTCTGCTGGGCACTTGATTATAACCCACAATGGGTGGCATCAGCCAGTAGAAACAGAGAACAAAAGTTGCCCACCCAGTGCCTCAATTAAATTTACCCCAGGGATATAAGTGCTCTAGCTTCTACTTCTTCAGCTGATTAAAGACATGTCTGGAGACATAGAGGATGTATCTATAACCTAACACATCTACTCCCTTTCTCCATTCTTCCCAGCTATGAAACAACAGAGTATCTACCTTTCAGGGGAGTTGGAACATTAAAATAAGCTCATCTGAGAAGAACATTTAGGAGACCAGGCTAATGGTAAGTGATAATAATCCTTCACTCTTTATTGTTATGCATAACATGCATCCTGCCTGATACAACGTGTGCTCATTGAGGGTTTGTTGCCTCTATTATCATACAGATATGATGCTGACTGCATCTTCTTTCCAACCCTCAAGGCTCTTGCAGCCTGGACTACCCTGTGTCCTACTTGGGTGGGAGGGCAGGTGGGTATCCACCTGAAGCCCTATGCTTCATGAACCCTTCTCAAGCTTACAGAGGTCCTCACTTTTTTTTTTTTTTTTTTTTTAAGTCCTACAGGACATCTAGTCTGTCAGGTACAACTAGACCCTCAGTCAAGACCAGTTGGACACTCAATGCCCAAAACTTACTATGTAGATACCTTGTCCAACAATCCTATGGAGTTGAATACAGGATGTTAGTGGATACCTACTGTTTGTCAGACATTCTTGTGGCTCCTGAAGACGTAAAAGCGATCAGAACTGTTGCATCCATTTGAGAGCACCTGAATTTAGAAGTCTCCTTCAGAACAAGAAATATATCCCCACTTTTACCTTTTCAAATGATTGATAAAAGCACCGGACTCACAGAAGCCGTTCTAATACCTTCTGATGGATTAAGAAGAAAAAAATAAAAATAAAAGAAAGACAAATTTCCCAGAAGGAGCGTTCACCATTTGGACCAAACGATAGAGAAACTTAAGCCCCTCATCCTATCACTCCCTGAAAACTCTTATGCTCCAGAATCAGAATACCTCTCATTACATGGACACTGCATTGTTTAAAAGTCTGATTTAATATTTCCCCTTACTTTTGAAATTCTCCCAGGTTTCAGGCTGCCGAAGGACTGGGCAAAGCAGAGTATTTCTAGTCAATGATAGCATTATCATATGATTCCTGTTAATCCCCAAATGCTGGAAATAGCACACCTAGTATTTAGCAAAAGTCTGGCTTCTTAATACAGCAGGTATTAGGGTAGGCATTAGGTGTTTTAGATAGAAAGAATCGCATATCCCTTTCCTACCCTACATGTTTTTTTTTTTTTTCTTTAACAAAGTTTCTTCTCAAAGTTTCACTTTAAATATAAAATATGTCCTTGTGGAAGCTGTTACAAATGTCACCACTTTAACCGGCCCAAATTTATGGTGGCATTGAATTTTAATGGAGCCATAAATGTCTGATGTAATGGTGATATATGCATCGCAATAAATTGTTATAGAGAAATATAAAAATAAGTGTAAGATAAAAGATTGTGTATAAAATATGTTTTTATATCTCCTTTAATGATTAAAAATCATACAAACTTGATATTCTAAATCACTTGGAATAGCCATTGTGGCTCAGAGAACATTTTCTCCCCTGAAAGTCTTTCCCAGGCTGAGTTGATGATTCTGTGGTCAGAAATCACATCGGCTTTAATGAGGACATTTAAGATGATTTTTATGTTGACGTGGGAAAAAAAGTAATTAGCATTAAAGAAGATGGAGATGATGACATCAATGACCCTTTGCCTTGGGAATGGTCCTCTGGAACTGACAGGATTGATGGGTCTGTGGCCTCGTGACAACTCCTGCTGTCTTCAGGGCGACCCTAACACTCGCCCGGTGTCTTGAAGTGACTTGGCAGCTCCAAGGACAGATCAGGAAAGAGGGAGAGGACAGGAGTAAGCAGCAGGAGGTGAGGCACTCGTTGTGGGGGGGTGGGGTGGGGGGAGGAGTTGAACAGAAGTGGCTGCCTATGATGCTGGCTCTGTCCCAGCTTCACCACAGATTTGCCTGGATGAGCACCTTCACCTTTCCAAGCCTCAGTTTTCTCATATACAAAATGGAGGTGATAATAGCATCAAGGTATGGGCATTTTTATTTTTCACCACATGCCTCCATTAACCTATTTCCGGTGCTGCCCCTAATGTTCATTGGAGCACCTACTTCAATGCAGGTGGAGTTAGAGCTTAGTGTAGCAGGGGAGTATGTGTTAAATGGAGACATCCCTGCAGCCATAGTGATCTTTTCAAGGATGGGCATGTGAACCCCCATTTAAGCCCAAGAGAAGCCATGATACTTATTGGAACTTTGGGGACAAGAAAAGATACTTTTCTGCTGGACTTCACCCTGAAAGAATGTAGGCTTGAGTCGCTGTAGCCCTTTTGCCACCACGACAACCTGTCTGAACATGGTACCAAGAAGTGGAAAGAGAAATCAAGAAATTAGGAGAAAGACTGGAGCCAGGAACATCCTTTAAGTCCCTGGATCCAGCCATGCCTGAAGCCAGAGACTCCTGGATTTTTCAGTTGCGTGAGCTGACAAATTCTCTTTCTGCTTTTCATCATTTAAGGTTTGGTTTTCGGTAGCCATATGAGTCCTAAGTGGTAGAATAAGTCATACTTTTGCTGTGAGGATGAGTGAGATAATCCACACAATGTTCTTTGCACAGTACCTGACGAACAAGTCTCAGTAAGTGTTGGCTAATGCTATTATCATCATGACGAGACTGACTGCAGCCAGCCTGTGTCTTGGGGGCTCCGCTGCACACATGTTTGGCAGGGCCCCTTCGGGATCTCCAGGGATCATGCCACGTTTGGTGACCTGCTGCCCTGTGCTCCCCTCACTTCTGATGATTGATTGCCAGGGCACCTGGTGAATATTAACACTGGCCCTGGCTCTCCAGGGAGCCCCCACACTGTGAAGTCCTGAAAGTCAGCCTCCTCCCCTTGTGTTTGCTTCCTCCCAGCCTGGCTCCCCACAGCCGCTGTGCCCTCTCTACCCTCGGGATGTGGCTCCACTGCCAACAAGCTTTAGGCTTCTGTTTGCTGTGGAAAAATACCAAGTTCAAAGAGAGCTGCTGAGTAGCACTGACCCCTCCCGCAGCTGGCCGCACACTCTTTCCAGCAGCCTATCATCGTGTAGCCTCATCCCACCTTCTCTGTCTCTAGCTGTGGTTTGCACCCATTTCTCTTTCTTACCCTTCTTATCTTCCTACCGAGCTTGCAAAAAATGGCATGCAGACTGCTACACTAAGCTCTAACTCAGGGCATCAGCTTCCGAGTAAACTCTTTTCTCCAACAAGACAGATATTGGTCCCAGCTCCACACACCTTCCTTTTTACTCCTGGAATTCCTAGTGTGGCATCTTCAGGTGCACAATAAACACCAAAGCATGGGCATCTGTCTCTGTCATGGAAAGTTCTCCAGTTTTCTCTCCTTCTACATTAGAGCTCCCTTTCCCTACAAATGGCCCTTATCTACATAAGGGCCAAGGAAAAAATGTTTTGCAAATGGCCACACCTCTTTACCAGCACTCCTTCATTTTATTTTGCTGTAACATTTATCACCTTCTAATAGTCCCTGTAATTTATGGATTCATTTTTACTGTCTGTTTCTTTCCACTCCTAGAACGCAAGCCTCATGATGTCAGGGATTCTTGACTGTTTTGCTGCTGCTGGACTCTCAGAGCCTGGGACAGGGTCAGACACACAGAACACTGTGTGAGTGCTCAACAAATACATGCTGGATGTTAAATACTTGATTGGGACATCCTTAATGTCCATGTTCCTCTGTTTTCATTTGTTTGTTCTCTCTTCCTTCCTCCCTTCTGTCTGCCCTTGCTCAAACGATTATTCATACCTACCAAGTGTGAAAGAGATATAATTCCCACATTTAAGGAGCATATAATCCCATGGACAAAACATCTACTTAAACCAGGAAAAATAAGACATGGTAACTACTAGAAAAATCTCAGAATGTTCAGGGAGCAAGACAAAAAGGAATTTTCTCTAAACATGGTATGAGTAGGAGTCAGCCTGTCTTTGCCAGAGAGAAGAAAAACCCATGGAAAGCCAATCCTACCATGAGTTCATCCATCTTCCCTTGCTTTGTGCTTCAATACTGATATTCATGAAACCCCTCTAGCCAAGGTTTAGATTAGCCAGCTGATTTCAGCAGAAGTTAATGTCTGGTATTTTACTGTGATATATTTACAAAGAGCCATAAATAAATTCTGGGCTGTGTGCTGTGGGAGCCCCCAAATTCAAATGTCCCAGTGGAAAATCTGAAGCTGGACTGAAAACAATGGAATGCACTTCATGCCTCCTTTAGATTTAGCTTAATAAAAAAAAAAAAAAAAAAAAAGAAAGTTTTATCAAGATATAACTTACATACATGTTATCCATTTAAAGTATAAAAGTCAATGGTGTTTAGTTTATTGACAGAGTTCTACAGCCATCATGACTGGTATGGGCTCTGTTTTAAGGGAAATTTCGGGGTAGGAAGGAAAACTCTAAGCACCCTTCACTTAGTGAGAAACATAGATTTACTGACATACAAAAAATAGGATAAGGAGCCAAATAGGGGCAGGATAATGTGGGAAATTGTGGAACATGGGTGAGACTAAGTAATGTTAAGCCAAAATATTTTTTCCAGAGTTTTTTTTTTTTTAAATGATACAGATCTTGTGTGATTAACACCACTTGCCGAAATAAGGCATCCAATGGAAAGGCGACACATGTTGGACCCCATGTAAATTATGGAAAATGCAAGATACCCACCATTGTCAGCCCTGTTTCACTGGGGAGGTGTTCAAGCAAAGAGAGAGGGGGTATTAAGACAGAATCAGAGAGAGAAAGATAGGGAGAAATTGAGGAGGAGAAGGAAACAGTGGAGGGAGGGACAGAAGGAGGGGGAAAGGAGGAGAGCGCACGATTGAAAAAGAGACAGGAAGACAGATTCACAGACACACAAACAGATGGAGGGAAAGGCAGAGACACAGAGAGATAGACACATGCAGATGGAGAGAGGGGAGGGGGCAGAAAGAGACAGAGACAGACGGTCAGAGAGACACTGGCACAGGAAAATACAGAGAGATACACAGAGGCTGTTTAAAAAATAAATTAAGAAAAAAAATTTAAAATCTACCCTGCCTTCATATTGAACCCTTCCCAGAGTGATCAAATGCCCTGCCCTGCTCCCTCCAGGCTACCCAGAAAATAGAATGCCAGAGTCCTTCTCACCCCAGGAAGCAGGAAGGGGTGTGGGGGAGGAGGGAACCAGAAGCTGGGACAAGAAGTGGCCCCATATGGCCGTGGGTGGCTGAGTCGCACCTCCCCCCAGTGCTACTCTGGTGCACTTTTAGCAAAATGGGAAGGATCTCAGGGAGTGTTGCTTAGTGACAGGTCTGATTCTGAAACAAAGGAGGCAGCCCAGTATTTCAAAGCCCTAGACCCTGAGGCTCCCCAAACACAGGTCCCAGCATCTCTCCTAGATGCTGAGTTCACTTCATGTCTACATGAAATGGACCGCAGGATTCTAGGTGCCCAGGCTTACAGCAAAGGGGTGAAGAGCCACTCCACCGGGCTATAGGTACCCACATGGCCCTTTTTCATCATCGTAGCTGGTAGTTTAGTGAAATGCATGAGACCGTGGAAGCCAGAATCCCTCTGGGGGCTCTAAGGCCCGGCACACCTTTGTCACTGCTCTCTCTGCACGCGGGAAGATTGCCATAACATCCCAGCTTGAAAGAGCGCACAAGTGCCCAGGCCTTTACCTACCTGGTGCATACGCATGACATGAACATGGACGTAGCTTCCTGAAGGAGGTGCATGCATGCTCCCATTACCCTCACAACTGGGTCCTTCTCTACTCAGCTGGCACCCACGGACATACTTAGTAACCAGGACAGGGGCAAAGTTGAGGTGGAAGTGAGGAGGAAATCACAGAGAGGCAGAGAAGGGAAGAGATGATGTTCCCAGACATCTTGAAGAGAATAAGCTGCTTCAAGAGGACAAAGATGCATTTTTAACACCAAGGCCATGGGGCGTCTTTGCGGGGAGGAAGTCAAGGCATGATGGAGAAGGAGCCAGGGAATCGTCCTGCTCTGATCTGCAGAGTTCCAGGACTAGCATTGCCCAGATTTGAGTAAAAGCCTTGGGAACCACGAAATGTAGAAAGATTTGAAGGTTTCCCCTCAACACCACAGACTGCCCTGATCCCTTCCTTTACTTAAACTAAATAAGGATGCTATTAAGAGATGGTCCCTCAGTATTTTCTAGACAAAGCCAGTACCTCTGTGACCACAGGTGCATGATGTATAGAAACCAAAGAACTAAGGAAAACTGGACAAACTAGCACTGTAAGGAATGGCACCATCATTCCCACCATTGTGGGCTGTACATATTTCTCTTGTGCTGCACCTTTCTTGGAGACAGCTTCCTTTCCCTTTCCTCCTTTTTCAGTGGCCAGTTTAATTCAGCCGAGTTCAACTGCACATCTGCTACATGCCAGATCCTGTGCTAAGTCCTGAAGTTGCAGTAAATAGTACCACATCCTTGCCTGGGATGAACTTACTGTCCAGGGTAGAAGATATAAAGTCATCCCAGAGCCACCCACGTGCAAGTTTGGATGTTGGCACTGATGAGGAAAATGTCATCAAGTGCACCCTGAGTCTCATTAACCTAGCTCTGAGCTCAATGGACTTAAGTGAGATTATCAATTCAGCTGAAGATCAAAAACTGATGCTACCTTATTTCCTTGCCAAGTTTTTTTTTTTTTTTTTTCCAATGGCAAGTCTCCATAGGGCTCAGTGGAAAGCAGGTTTCAGGGGTTGGGGAGTAAAGCATATAGTCTCAGCCATGCCCCAGCTGGCAAGAAGTACATTAAATGAGGCAGGGGTTGAGGAAGCAGAGGTTTCTTCCAACTATAAACAGCCCAGGGAAGTACATGGTGAAGGATGGGTATGGATACAGTTGGTAGGGAAAGGTGGACATGGGAAAGGGGAGAAGAGTGAGAGGGAAGTAGGAAAGGAGAAAGACAGAATGGGAGCGAGACAGGAAGGAGAGAGGGGCCATTTGGGAGAAGTCTGTACAGGCAGACAAGGGTAACATCATGAGGGCTGACCTTGGGTATTAAGTGACCATGCAGAGTTCAAACACTTTCTGGGCATGAAAGCCCAAATTCCTTAACCTGACCCAAACCAGGTAAATCCACTAGACATGTCACCTTGTCACCTTGCTGTAGCTATTCCATTGACAGCATTGCTGCTTGGAAGGATGTTCTAGGACTGGAGACAAGAGAGGGCACTTGCATGTTGGATGTGATCTTTGAATTAGTGGGAGATATGAGTGTTTATGACCATTTGCTCCCCCAGCAGTCTTCCTTCACTCCACTTCTACCAGATGAGGATTGAACGTACCCAGAAGCCAACAGTTTATGAGTCTTTTGCATAACTCAGCAGCAGCTAGAAGTTTATATATTCTTATATGTCAAAGTGTAGGATTAGAAACCTAATGTTAGTCCCCAGTCCTTTTTTTTCCCCCTAATTCTGAATTTCTGGTCAGGGAAATCTTTAGGTCTAGCAAATTCCTAGAGCATGTCCACACTGACTGTTCCATTTCAAAATGGGGCATTCTGGAGGGCTTAAGTCAGTTTTATAGTCTTAACTCATATACAATAAAATGTACTTTAAAAAAAATTTCATTTATTCATGAGAGACAAAGTGGGGGCGGCGGGGCACAGACACAGGCAGAGGGTGAACCAGGCTCCATGCAGGGAGCATGATGTTGGACTTGATCCCGGGACTCCAGGATCATGTCCTGGGTCAAAGGCAGGCGCTAAACCGCTGAGCCACCCAGGGATCCCCTAAAATGTACTTGTTTAAGTATATAGTTTGATGAGCTTTGATACATATATAGTTATATAAATTATTATCACAATCAAAACATGGAATATTTCCAGTATCTCTAAAGGTTTTCCCTAATTCAACTTTCTAGATACTAATTGCAGGTAGGTATTCCCCTCAGCCAGGGAGAAAGGTACACTTTCTTTTAAGATTTTATATTTATTTATTCATGAGAGAGAGAAAGAGACAGAGACATAGGCAGAGGGAGAAGGAGGCTCTCCGTGGGAAGCCCGATGTGGGACTCGATCCCAGGACCCCAGGATCACGACCTGGGCCAAAGGCAGATGCTCACCCACTGAGTCACCTAGGTGCCCAATATACTTTATTTTCATTTCTGGAATGAAATCCTCACATTCACACAGGATCAATAAAGACAACAATGTTGAAGACTTAACACCCCATCCTTCATGAATAGTATCCATGAGGTTAGAGAATAAACCTGGCTTTTTCCCCCATGGTACCCCCCAACCTCCTGCAGAGTGTCTGGCACTTAGGGGTTTGGTGGTAAATCACTGTTAAATAGATGCATGAAAAATATATAGGTTGGATCTCAGATTAATTTAAAGACTAGACGGAAAGTATTCATTGCCAAAGGGGGCATGATTTTTTTTTTCCAACTTACCAGTGCAGAAACAGAGGCTCAGAGAGGCCTCAAATCAAACACAGCTAGAATTCCAACCATACTCTGCTTGCCCCCAAGGCCTGTACCTTTTAGTCTATGACTTGCTGCCATCTTCATTTCTGCAAATTCTGACAAGCAACCAAAGCCAGTTAGCTCCTATTCACGGGCTGGCCCTCCTAGATAATCACGTTACCAGGAAGCTATCTTGCTCCTAAGTGGCTCTGAGTCTTCCTGGGCCAAGTGTGTTCGGTCCGGCAGTCACTGTTAGTTTCTATAATTTTAATGAAGGAGGGCTTCTCCCTCTTGGCTCCAGGTCTTTAAACTCCTGAATTTTAATAACCAACTCCACTGATGATTTACAAATTTCAAGGCAGGAATTAGCAGAAAATTCCATATTTCATAGATGCTGAATTGGGGCTATTATCTCCATGCAGCAGGTGCCAATTTCCTATCAAATGGTGAAATGCCATAATTATCAGAATTCCATTCAAATTCTAAAAGTAGATAAATAACCAATGGGAATATCATTTATTCATTAGGATATGAAGAAAGGGGAAAATATTACCCTGTTCATGGCTGCAATGAGGCTGCCTTTGCAAGGGAATGCCTAACTCACTGATGCAGGTTGGATGATTCTAGATTTATTAAGCTCTCAGGTCCACAAGAGAGAGGAGCTTCCATTAAACACCTGAACAGATGAGATGATGGGCCTCTGATTGAGGCCAATGTGTGAGATGTGGTGGTGCCTTCTTATTTTTCTTGCAGCTGATAGAAAGACACGTAATAGAAACCACTGAAAAATAACCGCAGACATACTACTTCCTATCATATATGCATCTCCACGGAAGGTACTAGTATCTCTGACAAACAGAAGCTCAGAAAGCCTAAGTCACTTTCCCAAGGACACACAGTTTGTAAGTGACAGATTCAGGTCAGTCAGTCTCCAAAGTCTATGATCAGCTAGTTACATTCCTCAGCAACAGCAAGGTCTCAACATATATCATTTCCTCCCTAACCCTTTTGCCCTATAGCTGGATCCTGAAAGTCCTGGGATGATTTCAGGGGTTTTACCTGTCAGTGGGGATATTGGATAGGAGCCAGAGCTGTGCAGGTAAAGTTCACCCTGGTATCGTTTGTCGTCATCAGTTTAAAGTGAAAGATAGTATTGGGTTTGGGCATCTATAGGAAGGGGGTATTTCAGGTACTTTTGGTCTAGATGGGCAAACTAAAAGTAATCTTGGAACTTTGATCGAAGTAGGGAGAAGGCAAGGGGGCCAAGAGCACATAGTGGTAGGGGCTCATCTGAAACCCCCACATAGACCTGCCTGGGGCTTACTATGGAAGAGAATTTGACCTTGGCTAACCTCAAGGTGTAAGGCTGGCCCAACAAGTAGGGCCACTGCAGAGTGAAGGAGTGTGGATCATAAAGGCTGGGGTCCTGACATGTTGGTGATTTCCTTTGCAATGGAGGAGCTGTTGTCCAAGGTGGGGTAGTACAAGATATCCAACATTCCAGTTGGAGAAGAGGTTCAGATGATGGGGACCATTAGCAGTATTTAATTTAGACAGGGCAAGTCACAGCATGGCTCATGAAAAGAAGGTCAGGCCTGACAAATCTGTTTGAATTCTCTGAATACATCTCAGAATTGGGAGACAATGGTTCCATAATGAGCAATTTATCTGCATTTCCAGGAGGCATCTGATCTAGTATGACAAAACTGATTGATTTGCAAAGGCCAATATGGCACGTTAGCAAAGGGAAATTAAACTGGGACCCAAGGAGTTTAAATCAGAAAAACCTATTTCACCTGAAGAAAAAGGTTTCTTTTAAAAAATAAGGTAGAGGAAATACAAAGGAGATTGGGAGAAGAAGGATCCAGGTTTGGTTGAAGGACAATGGATGGAAGGTCTCCCTCTAAGGACAGTCAACTTTGGCCTCAGGGATGTGATATTGTATGTGGTTAGATGCTGTGAAGCCACTGCTGGTGAATTAACTCCCATGTGTAGCTAACCTGCTAAACCCTGCAGCTTAATGAGGCCAGGTGCCAGCCAAGAGGCTAAGAACCTCAAGATGTGTCATTCTGGACCAGCCCTGGTGGGGGTGGGGGGGAAGGCAGCTTGTTGTGCCGTCCTTGGGAAGCACAGGCTCTATGCCAGGCAGTGATGGCAGCTGGCCCCATCGCTGGTCCTGACAGGTGAGCAAGCCACAGGCGCTCAAATGGCTCTGCCATGTGCCAGCTGTATGACTGTGGACCTTGAACTGCCTCTCCAAGTGTCCTTGTGTGGAAAATGGAGGTCATATGGTCATTCTTATAGCTCAAGGAACAGACCCACAAAGAGGTCCTTGAAGATAAGGATTTATTGTAGGCAACAGAGTTCATAACGCAAGGAACTGTTGTGCCATGTTCATTAACCAACATGCTATCCTCTGCAATGTGTATCAGGCATCATAGAGGATGCCCCAAGTATTTCATTAGTTTTAGGATAAGACTGGAACTGTCTGCTCTCTCCACTCTGACACTTCCCAAGGGAAAGCAAAGCATTAATCAGACTGGGGTTTGCCATCCAGTATGGAACATGTTTATTAGGCAGAACTGGGCAAAGATACCTCCCAATGCATTAGTCTCTCCCAACCCAGCCGATACATGTCTTGTTTCCAATGCCATGTTAATGATGCTGATTTTACTTCATGTACATGGCACAGATCACAGGGATTCTGTGTGAAACACAATGAGAGTTTACTCAGAAAGATTCAAGGGCAAGATAAGTACTCGTTAACTTATTTTCTTCAGGACAGGGCTAATCTCACACACTTCAGTGGGCTGGTGTGAATATTCAACGAAGCAAAGAACATAATGTATCCAGTATGGTGCCATGCACTTAGTAGTACATAAACTGTCCTCTCTCCTCACTTTAAGATTTTATTTATTAGAGAGAGAGAGAGAGAGCGCAAGAGAGAGAGCACGAGTGGGGGGAGGTGCAGAGGAAAAGGGAGAAGCAGGCTGCCCACTGAGCTGGGAGCCCAATGCTTTGGGACTTGATCCCAGGACCCTGAGATCATGACCTGGGCCAAAGGGAGATGCTTAACCCACTGAGTCACCCAGGTGCCCCTCTCCTCACTTTCTTTCACTCTACCCAGTGGTCTGTGTGACAGCTGAGGATAGGGACAACAACCTCATAAGAACTGTAGTGAAGGGAAGTGAAGTTCCAAGAAGTCAAATGCCTTCTCCAACCTCTTATAGCTAGGACATGGATCCATGAATTCAACCCCCTGCAGTCTAGTTCCAGAGTTCCTACCCACCACACTGTCTTGTCTTCCTGATGATGAAAACACAGAGACCCAGGGTAAGTCCAAGTTTGCTCCTGTAATGATGCCTCATGCCTATACCCCAGCATTGCCTCCAAAAATAGCAGGACAGTCAGCTTTGGACCACAACCCCACTGGGACTTTTGGGTGGGCAAGGGCCCCAGTCACTCAGACAACTACCCTACAACACAGGCCTTGTTTTCAAAGCTTTTCCACTCTCTGGGGCTTTGCTTAGGTAACACGCCTCCAAAGAATAGCTCTTACCCAATTATATGAAACCCTTCAGTAAAGAACTTTACAGAGTTTTCTGTCCTTCTACAATATGGTGGGAGAAATACATTCACATGGTGGGTAGTCTACCCCTGTGCACATGTATGTACATGTGTGTACACACACAAGCATACACTTCCACACACACAAATGGCTTTGCTAACACTGGGGGCAATCAACACCAATATTCTCCTCCTCTGAATGTGACTACTCCAAAACAGTATTGTAAGTAGTATCTATTTTAAAAAACGGAAGCCACTGTATGGTATCTCACTTGACTTATTTAAAAAGATGTCCATGTAGGAGCTGCTTTGCTGTAGCAAATGGAACAAGGCCAGTCTAGCATCAGACTTCAGACTTGGGTGGTCCACAGGGTGGCTAAGCCCACTATCTCTTCCACAGCTTCCTGTGGTCCATCTGTTCAATCTCAGATGAGGGTTTGGGAAGTCAGAGCACAGATACCATCCAGCCCCAGTCTCTCACACTGCAGACAAATGAGAAAATGGCCCTTAGTGAATGTTTGCCTTGTGACCCATCTCATCCTCTATGAGGAACATACCATGTGCATCTCCCATGTGACAAATGAGTGAACTAAGGCAGGAGAAAGGGTGAAGTGAGCAGTAGTCCAGTCACTCAGCATGGATGGAGCTAGGATGCAAGCAAGAGATGCAAAGCTGAGGATGGGTCTCTTGCCAGTTAGGCTTGTCAGAGATTTGCAAGCCAGTCCTGGATGCATTTGTTCAACCACCATACCTGAGAGTGTCCTATGTGTTCCATACACTTGCAAAGAGGGCAACAAGCAAACAGAGCCTCTGCCTTGTGAGGAAGGAGACACCAAATAGATAAACAAAAACATGTACAATTACACACAGTAGTAAGTTCTACACAGGAAAACTCAGGTAAAATAAAGGCTGATAACAGGAAGAGTTGACAGGAGTGGGAGGGAGAAGTGGGTCCTAGGAGATCGCTCAAAAGGAGTGATATTTATGCTGAGAACTGAAGGATGACCAGAAGTAAGCTAGGTAAGAAATATTCTAGGCATGGAAAGGTATCCATGAAGCCTTAAAGTGAGAAAAGGCTAGGTGTGTTTGAAAAAGTCTACAGCAGTGGTAAGGCCACCTAAGGGCCCACTTTGGATGAGGATCTGCAGACATAATGCCAAGTGGGCACTTCTCCCAAAGATCCCCCAATAAAGCTGTATGCCTGGCACCAAACAGAGGCCTAAATCAGGTTACAAATATCATCTGGCAGTGAATCCCCTTGGGGGTACCTGGGCATGGGGATGGATGACCATGATGAGTCTAATTGTATCTGGATTTCTCCATGGCAAGTGTGTGCAGAACAGCCCAGCAGAGCCCTTGACTAATGACTTTCAAATATAATTAAAAACATATTTCAATAGAAAGCACATTGCCAAATCTATACCAGCAAAGTGAAATTAACCTTCAAACGATACTGGAACAACAGTGAATCGCAAGGGTTTGTAAGAGATTAGATACACTGTAGCCTAATTATGTTACAATAACTCACCTCATTAATCTCCAAGGAAACAATAACGACAACAGTTAAATTCTGTAATTAACAAACCTTATTTCAAACTTGATTTTAATTTTATAGGACTTGGTTGTATTATCCAATGTAACTGTAGAAAAGACAGCATGTCAGTAGAGCAACCTGGTTCTATAAAGGCTCTTGGCTAACAGAGCCCAATACCTCAGGTCTGTGATTCTACCAAGATGGGCCTCTATTTAGTACCTAATTCCTACAGGAAAAAAAAAAAAGTCCAGATAACACATATTGCCAAAACCTCTTAGGCATTCCTCCCACCAAAAAAGAGGGCATAAAATCAAATCTATAATTGTCCGTGTCTGTAAGCAGTGAACCTTGCATTTGGTCTTTCGTTTGGGATTGTTTATCATTGGGATGTCCCAGCTGCAGGCCCTTCACAAAGGTTCTCATGGGCAGAGTTGGGACAGGTTAGATAGTCAAGAGTATATTAAGTAAGAGATGGTAATTAGGAACAAAAATGGTATGATCAACTCAATAGACTCAGAAAAAGCATTTGACAAAACACAACAATTTTTCATTATAAAAATGTCCAGCAGTCTAAGTATAGGGAAATTCATTACACTGATAAAGGGAATCCATGAATACCCACAACTAACATCATACTCAATGGTCAAAGACTAACGGCTTTCTTCCGAAGTTCAGGAACAAGGTAAGGATGTCACCTCATGACACTTCTATTCAACATTATACTGGAGATCTAGCCAGAGCAACTGATTAAAAAAAAGAAACATCCAGATTGGAAAGGAAGAAGTAGAACCATCTCTATCTGCAAATGATAAGATCTTGTATCTAGACAAGTCAGAGATAATCCACACACACACAAAAGAATAAGCAAGTTCAGTGAGGTTGCATGATACAACATCAATATGCAAAAAAATAGTTGTATATTTTACACCATCAATGAATAACCTGAATATGAAATTTGAATAACAATTTCATTGGCAACAGCATCAAAAAGAATACAATAGGATTAAATTTAAGAGAAGTGTAAAATGAAACTATAAAAATCATTGAAGAAATTTAAAAAGATCTAAACAAATGAAAAGACATTCCATGTTCATGAATCAGAAGACGTAGTACTGTTAAGATGAAAATATCCTCTAACTTGGATTCAAAACAATCCCCATTAAATTTCCAGCTGCCTTTTTCTTTTCAAAAGTTGACAAGATCATCCTAAAACTTGTAGAGATATACAAGAGACCCAGAATAGCCAAAACCACCTTGAAAATAAAAAACAACGTTGGATGGCTAACATCCCCAATGTCAAGTCTTTCTACAAAGCTTCAGTAATTAACAGATTGTGGTACTATCTTAAGGATCAACATATAGATATTGATGGAATGAAATGAGAATTCGTAAATAAAACCTTACACTTCCGATCAATGGATATTTGACAAGCGTGTCAACACCATTAAATTATGAAAGAATAGTCCTTTTAACAAATTGAAACAATAGGATATTCAAATGAAAAAGAATGAAGTTCGACCTCCTTTCACCAAACTCCCCAAAATTAACTCAAAATAGATCACGGACCTAAATTTAAGAACTAAAATGATTAAGCTTATAGAAGAAAACATAAGAGTAAATTTTCATGACTCTGGGTTAGGTAAAGTCTTATTAGATGCAAGAATAAAAGCACAAGCCACAAAGGAAAAAATATGTAAGTGGAAATTCACTGAAATTAAAATTTTTGTGCTGCAATTGATACGATCATGAAAGTTAAAAGATAATCCAAAATATGGGAGAAAACATCTGAAAATCATAGTCTGATGATGAACTGGTATCAAGAAAATATAAAAAATTCTTACAACTCAGTATTAAAAAGATAAACCTAGTTTAAAAATGGGCAAAAAATCTGAATAGATATTTCTCCATAGAAGATGTACAAATGACCAATAAGAATAAAAAAGATTTTCAACATACTAAGTCACTTGGGAAGCACAGATCAAAATCACAATGGGATACTACTTCACATCCATTGGACAGGATAGAACAAAAAAAAATCATGTTGGCAAAGATACAGAAATATTGGAACCCATGTTTACTGCTAGGAATGACAATGTATAATGGTGTAGCCACTTTGGTAGTTTCTCAAATTGCTTTTTATTGTTTTAAAGGGTCACCATATGACCTAGCATTTGCAAACCTAATGATATATCCAAGAGCAACAAAAACACGTGTCCATGAAAAAATTTGTACACAAATGTTCATAGATGAATAATCCTAAGAGTCAAAAAGCAGAAACAACATAAATATATATCAACTAATAAATGGATAAGGTGTGGTATATACAGACAATGGATTATTTTTCAGCAATTAAAAGTAATGAAGTACTGATATATGCTACAACATGGAAAAATCTTGAAAACATTATGCTAAGTGGAAAAATCCAATCATAAAAAACCACATATTTTATCATTCTACTTAAGTGAAATATACACAATAGGCAATTCTATAGAGTTAGAAAGTAGAGTAGTGACTGCCTGAGTCTGGAGGAGGTCAAAACGGGAATTAACTGCTTAATGGGTATGGGGTTTCTTTTGGGGATGATAAAGTCTCTAAAATGATTATGGTGATGGCATCCAACCATGTGGATACACTAAAAACTATTGGATTGTGTTCTTTCTTTCTTTCTTTCTTTCTTTTTAAGTAATCTCTACACCCAACATGTGGCTTGAACTCACAACTCCAAGATCAAAAGTCTCGTGCTCTAACAAATGAGCCAACCAGGCACCCCTGGACTGTACAATTTAAATAGGTAAAAATGTATTCAACAAATATTACTTGAGTACAGGCTCATAAAAAATAACTTTTACTGAATGCTTGCTAAATGAAGTCATTTATATTCCTGATCTTACCCAAACCTGAGAGAAATCTTATGAAGTAAAGGATGTTATCTTCACTACCCATACGATGAACATGATGCCAGAATGGTTAACAGTTTCTACATAACATCACACCCAAGTATGTCTTGATCAAAGTTCCATGCACTTAATAATAATATACTGGATTTGGTTTCTGTTTCAGACCCTTTGTTTCACAATGAGATAAAGAGTAATAAAAATAGTTCAGCCTTCATAGAGTTCACATCTAATGGGATGATGCTACATAACAAACCACCACAAAATCCAGCAGCCTAGGGAAGCACTCATTTATGAGTACAGGCCTGTGGCTTGGCTATAGACTGGCAGATCTGGGCCAGGCTCAGCTGGGTGGCTCTGTTTCCAACCACAGGTCAGCTGGGCTTGCCTTCTCGTCACAGGTTGGGTTCATGTGTGCTCCACATGTGAGCTTAATTTGGTCTCTATTAAGATAGATTGAGCCTGTGGGGCCCAAGCTAAAAGGATAGCAGCCATCTGAGGTGGTATGACAATAGCTGCAAAATGCAAGGGCTAAGGAAATTTGTATCCTCTGAGTCACATTTGCTAACAACCCCATTGGCCAGAGCAAGTCACATGGCCAAGCCCAAAGACAAGGGATGAGGAAGTCCACTCTGCTCATGAGTCCCTGGCAGGTATGGATGCATAATATAGGGAATAAAGTATTATGGTCAATCTACCACAAGGAGAGATATACACACCTCAAATAAAAACCCACATATCTTCCATTATTTGGAGTTTTCCATCTATAAACAGATGGTGGAAAATATCTACTATAACATAAAAGTTGGGAGAATCAAATAAAATACAGATGACAGAGGTTCTTTGAGTAGATCTCTTTGCAAAATGAAGAATTACTATTATTAGTAGTTACCCCAAAACATCCAAATTACTGGAAAGATCACCTTGTAGAGCTATTCATGCAAAAGTGGAAGTGCATTGATAAATGTACATAGAATAACTGGAGTCTGTCCCACCCAAGAAATTCCTTTTGAAAACAGCCAAATTAAGAAACTAGGAAGGATTTTAAATTGTTATTATTTTTTATTTCAGCTCTTTTGCTGCAGTCATGAAAGTGCCCCAAAATTAGGTTATTTTACTGGACTCTGACTTCAGAGAGAAGAGTACCTCCAGGGATTTCTAATTTCTTTTTTTTTTTTTAAAGAATGAATCAATCTATCTATCTATCTATCCATCCATCCATCCATCCATCCATCCATCCATCCATCACAGAGAGAGAAAGCAGGACTTCAGGAGCTGGGGGTGGAGGCGTAGAGCAGAGGAGAGATGGACAAGCAGGAGCACAGGCGGGGCTTGATTTCACAACTCTGAAGATCATGACCTGAGCAGAAATCAAGAGTCAAATGCTTAGACCATTGAGCCACCCAGGCACCCGGCATTTCTAATTTCTAATGGCCAAAAAAGAAAACAGGTGTAATCTCATGAGTTAAAGAAATTTCTGCCACCAGAGCAACTCCTTAAAGCCAGAATGAATTTCTTAAAGCATTCCAATGTCAGAGGAAGAGCCACATTGGAAGACAGCAAATCCAAGCACCAGTGCTGGGAGGCAAGACATTTAGGGATTAAGGGCATAGACTTTTGAATGGCAGAGAGCCCAGGTTTGAATCCAATATTTGCCGTTTAGTAGTTGTGTAATCATGGACAAATCACTAGGCTTCCTTGAACCTGTTTCTTCATATGAAGAAGAAGAAAGAAGAAAGATGAAAGAAGACAGAAGAAGAAAGAACAAGAACAACAAGAACCCTACAATAGCACCCACTACAGAGGATTCTAAGACAACATATGTGCAGTGTTTAAGGTAATCCCTGGAAGGTAATAATTGCTAAATTACTGCCCAATATAATCACTGGCAATTTAAATGTACTATGATTATTCCTGCCCTGCCTACTTCATGAGATTTTTATGAGGAGCAAATGAAAGAATTATTAGAAAGTTGCTTTATAAGCTGTGAAGAACTAGGCAAACACAGCTATGTTGTTACAGTTCTTAAGTGGCTTTGGCACATTGCACCACTCAATAAATGTGTGTTAAAGGAACAATGAGTGAGTGAATGAAATAAAACCCCTTTCCTTTGCTGTTTGCTTTGGGCCGAAGGAAGCCCTGGAAAAAAGCATTCCTACTCGCTGCTGTAGGTTTCTAATGCAGACACAGGCATCTCAAAGACTCCCGACCTCAGCACATTGCCTGCTTTCCTGAGAAACTCATCACACAGAAGGCAAGGCCTTTAGCCTTCATGCTTTGACCTAGAAGAGACAGCACAGAGATTATTTTTGTGGAAAACAAGAAAGGTCACATTTCACAATTCCAATACCTGAGCGCCAGCAAAAGAAAAAGAGAGATCCATGAAGTGGACTTTTCCACTTAGAGAAGCATAATAAGTCATAAGAGTTTGCATGATGCATTGGTATTCCCTTGAAGAAGATATTCCAAGTTTGAGATGCACCATAAATATCCTTCAACGTGGGGCACATCTGCTTGAAACGTTCCTATATCCTTGAGTAGGCATGGACAATATACAAAAGGGACAGAGGTAAGTTATGGCAGAGAACACATTTAGTAATCTAATCACCCAGTGGACACCCACAATTTACAGTTTAATCGTCCACGAGGTATAGTTTCTCTGTAATTGAATTAGATTTTGAAATAAGGCAAACCTGATTTATGGTGTTGTTTAAAACACACACACAATAGGGTATGTTTTCTTGTTTGTAACAGTAACCTAACGGTTAGTATTAATGCATTACCAGGGAATGAAACAAAATGGATAAATGTTCGGTATTTAGAGTTCACTGCATAAAGAGACTGCATACACTAAAGATTAGAGAAGCAGGAAAAGTTATCCTTCTCATTTATGTTTCACTTAAGGCAGATGTACTATTTTACTTTAATCTGCTCCAGGCTTATTCAACTAAACACAATTTGAAGTGTATTTATTCATTCAACCAACAGATATGTGAGCACTGACTCTGCCTACTGCTGTGTTGAGCGCTCAGGGCACTGAGATATGTGCTAGTTATAGGACCTTGTGTTCACTGCCCCACAATCTAAGCCTCAGCTCTCACATCTGTAAGGGGGAGATAGCAGTAGTTCCCTTCTATACGAACTCCTGTTACCACTGGGTGAGTCACTTGGTGCAGAATGTATATTATATCATCATCGTCATCACTACTGATTTTATCATTTCCCCGCCCACAAAGATTTTACAGTTTTACAGAGATGACAAGCCAAAACTGTTATTAACCAATGTGATAAATGCTGACATACTGTGTCTGTTATCTGTTGCTGCAGTAATGCTAAGTAATAAATACCAAAACCTCAGTGACATTCAGCTGTAAGGGTTTACTGCTCACACATCTGGGGGCTGCCAGGGGCTTTGCCTCCTCACCTGGGGTTCCCCAGAAAGAGCATCACAGTGTGGACACTATGGGCTTCCTCTTGACCTCCAACAAGGAGGTCAGCACAGATTGAGTCTTGGTACCTCATCCAAAACTGATACAAACTGTCTTACTGGTCAAGTCCTCAGTATTTCAGCCCTTCATGACTTAGGTGAAACCAAGCCATTTTCCCAGATGTTAGCGTCAGGGTGTACAGTAAGTTTCTCTGGGATGCTTTGTCTTTATACCTTGTGTCTTCAGAGGCCACAGGAAAGCAAAGTGAGTTTATCTGTAAATTCTTACACTGCTGGGCTGACGGCATTCCTCACAGTTCCTTAATAAAATGTGGCTTTTAAAGGAATCAAAGATCTGGAAATTTCCAGATCAACCAGTGTCAGCTTTTAAAACCTTAAAAGAGGCTTCCTTTGTAGACCAGCAACCTCCCTGGGAACACAGTGGGAACAAGCTGGGGAATTTAGGGGACCAAAGCCCAGATTAGCTCAGGTGGGGAAAAGCACCATTCTATATCAAAAGGAGCAGGAATGAAACAAGGGGAGGTTCCACCAACCCCTACAGCTTGAAGGGCAAGAAGAACTCTTAAAGCTCCCTTCATCTCATCTGTTCTAAATCCCTGCCTCATTTCCTCCCCTTCTCATCTTGCTTCTTCTCTCTCCTGCCTCAAGAGTTACTGAGGAGCAATCTAAAAGGGGGTGTATAATTTAGGATACTTTAAGACTCAAGAAATGATACAATTAACTCCACAAAATGGCTTAGGCAAGCAAAAAAAAACAAAAAAAACAAAAAAAACCACACACACACAAAACCAAAACCCTTATGACATACAAGAAATCCAGAGATAAATTGATTCAGAGTTGGTCAATTCAGCTACAGAGAATCTTTGAGTTCTTCCCCCCAAAAAACATGAAAAAAAACTTGCCCTTTACCTTCACCCAGAAGACTTTTCCTCACTTCTCACTGGCTAGAATAAAGCCACACCCACTCTTCTTACTATGTAATACTAGCATGTATTAAAAGAATTGCCTTACAGACTAAGATACAGCCTTTGGGGTGGGACAGTATCTTACTTCCACTGGAGAACATGATGGCTCAGTATTTTAAAGCCAAAAATTCTGCAGATGAACAGGTAGGAGGGACAGCAGTTGGGCAGATAGCTAAATGCCTCTGCCAAAAAGAACAGCATTAAAGTCTAGAAATTCAGACCAGAGTGGACCAGAGGGATTTCTTTAGATAACTAACCACTGGTTCTCTTGAAGGCACATGACCTTGGTCAAAATCCAGATTCTGCTACCTGTGGACTCTGTGACTTTATTTTTTTTTTCAAGATTTTATTTATTTATCAATGAGAGAGAGAGAGAGAGAGAGAGAGAGGCAGAGACATAGGCAGAGGGAGAAGCAGGCTCCATGCAGGGAGCCCGACGAGGGATTCGATCCCAGGACTTGAGGATCACGCCCCAGGCCAAAGGCAGGCACCAAACCACTGAGCCACCCAGGGATCCCACTCTGTGACTTTAGACAAATGCCTAACACACCTGGTTGTTGTCAAGAATTAAATGAGATAGTCTAAGATGAAAAGCCCCTAGGACACTGGCATCTAAGTATTGATTATTAGATGAGAGGTACCACATGCCCTTCCTCCTCTATTCTCTAGTGACAAGTGCTCATCATCATGGGAAGAGATAATGTCTGGAGTCAGGCAGGTCTGGGCTTAATCACTGGTCCTGCCAAGTACCAGCCACCTAGTGACAACCAATTGCTGATATTCTCTAAACTTTAGAGCACCACCCATCTGTAAGGTACTACTCCTAGTCTCATAGAAGGTAGTTGTGAGAATTGAGCAAGATATTACTAATAAAAGGTTAACAGGTGCCTAATCTTGAATAAGCACTCAACCAATACTTGTTACTATTACTATTATTGTCGTCATGGTTGCTATAGTCATTGCTGTCATTCCCCTGAAGGTCGCCAATCTACCAGGTACCATGTCCTTGAGATACACGTGGACATCCAGATTTACAGAAAACTTTCTTAGGAAGCAAATCTTATGAGGCATTCCCATGTTCCTGACAGTAAAGACCAAAACAATCCTTAGGAAGGCCTTTGATGGGCCCTGTGAAATCTGGCTCCAGCTTAACTCACACCAAGCTTTAATGACTATCTTTTGGTCTCTCCAACCTCCCATCCCTCCTCCAGCCATAGGAACTTTGCCCATGCTGTTCCTGTCACCTGAAATTTTCCTCTTTGCTTAGTTAACGTCTCCTTCTCTTCCTTGAAATCTTACCCTAAATGTCTCTTTATTATATAACAACTATTACTGATTACATGCTTATTCAAGATTAGGCACCCACTAAGCCCTTTATTAGCAATATCTTGCTAAATTCTCACAACCACTTTCTATGAGACTACGAATAGTATTACCCACTTTACAGATGGGTGCTTTAAAGTGTAGAACAAACCCCAGGCAGTGACAGATTCCTCTGGAATATATTCTCAGCAGAGAGGTGATACCCTAAGTGGTTAAGAGCATGCATAATGGATCAAGACTGGATGGGTATAGATCTTAGCCTCATTGCTTACTAGATGTATGACCTTGGGAAACTTAACCTAACCTCTCTGTGCCTCAGTTTCCCCATTTTCACAATGTAGATAATAAGAGTCAATACTAATCCGTACCTGACTAATATATACCTAATAGGGTTATTATGAAAATTAAATGAGTTACTATTATCAACGTATTTAGAATAACGTCAAGCATAGAATAAGTGCTATGTAAGTGTTTACTAAATCAAATTAATAAACTGTCCCATGCCTCCAGAGAATCTATCTTAGTCTGCAATTATGCACTCATTACTGTGATAATTTGATTACTCACTGTCTCTCCTTCTAGATCAAATGCCACAGGATTCCAGGGGCTATCTCTTTGTGCTCCCACTGTACCCCAGCTCCAGACACAAGACCTGGTGCAGGGTGGGTGCACAATAAATATGTATTTGATTAATGAAGGAAACTCAACACACAGCCTAAGTCAATATTTTCCTTGCTTCTGCCAAGAGAAAGAGGCATCTCCAACCCTTTCTGACCCTCTCAGGTCTTGTAAGCAGCAGCAATAGCCCTATCTTGCCTGATGCACTAATGCAACAGTTGCCAACAAGCCCCGCAAATGCCCGGTCTCCCCAGGGACACAGAGCTGGTAATGGGCTCCGTATTGTTTCAAATGTTCCAGACCATGAAGTGATCATGTCTGAGATAATGTCAGCATGGTTAACCCCAAATTCCTCCACTCACTGTATCACACGGAACTCTTTAAAACATCCTGCACACCAGTGCTCCCAACCACAACAAATGCAGGATACAAGACTTAATCAGAGAAGAAAAGATTAATTGGAGATTTGCCCTAAGAGTACCCATGTGCCAGGCCTGCCATGCTCATAATACAGGCAATTAGGGTGGCATTGTGACTTGTGTTATCACAGCAGCAGCAGCTCAGCAGAGTCTCCTTTCTCTGCCTTGAGACCCTCAACCTTTGAGGCTGGAAAGCAGACAGATGAAGGGGACCTATCAGGACACTGGCAGAAGATGGTGGTCATCCCCATCTCTAACACAGAATGCAGCAGAAGCAATAGAGAAAACAAAACAAAACAAAACAAAACAAAACCAAACCTGGATGCCAAGCCTCACTCCAACCCTTACACAGTGTGATACTGGGCTACTTGATCCATACTTTGAGGCCTCAGTTTCCTCCTCTGTAAAGTGGCAGATCAGTTATCACATAACCCTGGACTCTAAACTCAGAAAATACCTTTCCTGGGAGTTTATCATCTCTCATATGCATCTGCAGATACCTGTCTGTTTCATCTGTCCAGCATACAGCTCTTGAAAGCCAACAATGTGCCAGGAGCTTTCTCTGGTTCTGAAGATACCTTGGTTGCTAAAGAAGATCAGTCCCCTCCATTGCATTAGCTGTGGAGTCAAACAAGTCTGAGTCAGAGACCTGAAGCCTCTTGGTCAAGTGCCTTGACCTATTAGGAGCTCACTTGCAACCAAGGACAGCAATACCTACCTTTTGGGGCCATTGTGAAGAATAAAGGAGATGATGTATTTAAGGAAACTGTTAACAGGACCCAATATGGTGAAGTGGCTTCATAAATGGGAGCTGCTAGTTTAAGGGTCTCATTAAGTGGATGTTGTATATGTACAGTGGGATATCCAGTGTCAGATGGATTTCAACTCCTGAATGAAGAAGACAACGTTTTCCTTTGGGAGAAGGCAGCAGGAAAGGTGCCTGACACAAGTAGCTAATGAGGCCTGCTGTTAAACAGGAAGTGTCAGGAGGAGGCCTGAGAGAACGGGAGATGGATTAATGCTGTGATCGACATATACAGGCCAGGAGCTGCCATTTGTCTTGCTGCACACTCACTCTAGGATACTTTGGGAGGTGAAAGGAAGCAAATGATAAAACCTTCTGCCATGAGAATCTGTTTTAAATTCTCATTATTTTACCAGTTTGACGAGGCCAGGTTGGTCCATCTCCATTAGGTCACACTCATGCACACTCCCAATCGAAGAGCAGAAGAACCAGTCCTTACTCTCCCTGAAGGACACAATGGAGCCACTCTTCATGGAATTCCTAAGTAAGGAAGCATTCCTCTATGCCGGCATAGCATCCTGTGTCCTCTTCTGTCATGACCCCGATTCCACTGAGCTTTAAAATAACATTCTCAAATCTATCTTTCACTGGAGCCTGAAGACTGATCTACAGGTGCTATATCCAGCAGGGTTGTTTGGCTTGCAAGTGACAGAAACACAACTTGAGCAAGATTAAGCCAAAGTTGCATATACTAACTCATAGAATCCATAATGAAGTTGAACATCCACACTCTAGGTAGGGGCAGATTTCAAAGACTACCATGGTGCTCTCTGTCTCACTAGCTTCTGCATTCTCTCTGGATCTCATACCTGCTTTTCCACAAAAGTTGGGTTCATTCTCAGTAATGACAGACGTGTTCCTTCCAAATATTAGAATCTCCCATGCCACTCATCTTTACATATTATTATTACATATTACATATTCTTTCAGAAAGAATCAATCCTCTCTCTGGCCCAACTTGAATATTCCCCAAATAGATTCTTATTGGCCAAGCCTGTATCATATACAGCACTGGACCAAGCAAATGGTGTATGTGGTTGGGGTGGGGGTGACTATTGTGTCTGTGTGCTACGGTGGAGGGAGAGATTTATGAAATAGACCAATTCCTGGAAACTGAAAGACATAGTTGAAGTGGAATGGGGAGGTCAGCTTCTTAAAGAAGTGGGATGCTATTTTCATAAGAATGGCAGAGGCAAGGAAATCAAACAAGACACAAGGTGCAAATAAAACTGGATTAATGGCTTAAAATTATAAAATAAACTTGCAGATTCTTCTCTTCTGCCCCACTGCTTAAGAGGAAAGACCTGTCTTCTGTTAGACTCTCAAAAGAGTTTCTATATACAGAAGTTTAAGACTTACTATTCTGAACTTAAATGGAAGGACTATATCTTTCTGCCCTTTATCTCCAGCACCTGGCACAGGGCCTGACATTCCATTTGTTCAATTTTTTTAAACATATTTTTTGAATGAAGTTATAATTAATATATGAATGAAGTAAGATCAATGAATGAATGTCCAGTTCAAGAGAGATCATGTTTCTTTCTCCATACATCCAGTTCCAATTTGACTAGTTTTTTAGAGGAAAAAAATTCCAGAAGGGACTCAGGGAACAGGAAACAATAAAAGGTTTGATGGGTCTGGACAGCAGCCAGACTTTTATCCATTCCTCCTTTCAACCACAAAAGCAACAATTTGCCATGGGGCACTATGAATATATCGCCAAATTTAATCCTTAAAAATTCCTCTGAGATGGGTATTAGTGCCTGTACTTAAAGACTACAGGACTGAGCCTTAGAAATAGCATTCCCGATATTAACATAGTATTAAGTAGCAGAGCTAGAATTTGAACTCTGGTCCATCTGGTTCCAGTGGCATTGTTAAAACTACTATGCTTCCTTTCAAACAAATCTCTACTGAGTGTCCTCTTACTACCAAATACTGTGTCATGTTCCTTACATAGATTATCTCAATCCTCACAGAATCCCAATAAAGTACTAATATTATTCCTATTTAACAGATGAGGCTATTTGATGCCACAGAAGTTAAAGTTTTCACACAAGGACACAATACTTGTAAACCACAGAGCTGCACTGAATGCAGCAGTTTAAAAACTGTGCTTTTAAGCACTGCATTTGTAGCCAGAGTGTTGGAGGAAGGCATAATACTTGCCTTTCTCAATTACTCTCTGGAGTCCTTGCAGATGGCAAGCAGAGGTGTTAGCTATCCAGGTAGGACCTGGCATCTTCTGTGGTTACTAAACGACATCCAGGCTCAACTGTCATTGTGAACATGGCACTATGTCCCCATTAAAGGCATGAGATGCCCTATGTTTTGAGGATACACTCCTCACCTGAAAGTCCTTGAAGAACAACGGACTTGGAAAATCAAACACATCATAAGCAGCAGTTACAGAAGCTAGTCTTCCTCTGAAATAGGTGCCAAAGAGCCAAGAAGTTCCAACTGTACACTGCAGAGCAGACTGGTCTCTGCCTTCTTCTCTTGGCTTAAATAGGGCTTGGCTCAGTTTGAGATACTTAACAGGTATGGGCTCCACTATTGAAGGCTTACAGGAAATACCCACGATGAGGTTTGTGTTGCCTAGGAAGGGAAGAGATCTTAGAAAACCCAAATCCTGATTCAGTGTGCTAGGTGTTTTCCACATTTCACATGTCTGAACACCCCCTTATGGTCAAGGCTGGTGGAGGAGAGAGGAAGAGGTTGCCTAAAGCAGTCAGACAAATAATTGATTTTGTACAGGATGCTAGGCTTCTGCTCCCTGCTGAAAATGGCCTGTGAATGAAGTGGAGTGAGGTAAATGAAAGATGCTGGCAACCTGCAGAGTGGGGTGGGGTGAGGGTGCAAGACCACACTCTAAATCCTGCATCCTCTTGCCCCTGTTCCAATGATTCCTCCCCACTCTCATGGAACATTAAACCCTTCCTGCAAATTCAAAAAGGAGCCCTCTGGAGACAAATCAACCATCAAGGAAAAAAATAGCAAAACTCATTTCATTTGGCAACCAATGCTTTAGGAAAGACATAAATATTGGATTTGCAACTTTATTTTCCTCCAGAGAGACACTCTGGAGAAAATTAAAACAATGCAAGATTTAATTATTAAAAGCCAAACATTCCTGTACATATTTTCTGGTCCAAAGTTTTAAAAACAAACTCCCAGAGAAAATACATTTTTAATGATCAGCTCCCTCCCACTCAGGCTATGTTTTAAATCATGTCTCCATCATGACTCACCCAGCACAAATGAAGGGAGAACACCAGGGAAATCAAAGGGCAGGTTTTCTGCTAAAGGAGAAGCAAGACTGTTAGGAGATTTGGGGAAATGGGCACCTTGAAATCACCTTGATCTAGGCTGTATTTCCACCCCTATCTTCTTAGACATCCTACATTAGGAGACAAGTTTATTTTTATTTATTTATTTTTTTTAGGAGACAAGTTTAAACTGACCACACAGAAATGCATCTATATGCATTTTCTTCTTTTGTGGAAAGTTCTAAGCAGGATGTGAGCATAAAGAAAGATTCAAGATGTTGAATTCAGTCATTAAACATTTATTGGGGGTCTACTATGTTCCCACTAAACTGTTAGCCACTTAGAATATTTTGGTTACTAAACTGGAGGCAACTTGGTCATTGCATTCTAGAGGAATGATAAAGTGATTCTCTCTATTCCTAAAAGCTCCCCACCTGCTTTGGATTCTCCATCCTCTTGTTCATATGCCCAGAGACCATACAAGTCAAGCTTCATCTCTGTCTCTCCTCATCGCTGAGTCACTAAATGACCCCCCATTGATCATTTCCTCTCCATCTTTTTTTTTTTCTTTGCCACTAGTCAAAAAAAAAGTATGGACTAATGTCAAATGTTTGTTGGTCAAAAACCTTTTCAAAAGCCAAGATATCCAGTAAAGCATGATTTACTGGTTTGGGTGATTATGGAAATGATATAAGTCATGATGGAAGATGGCCTTTCAGGACAAAGATCGATGGCTGCAGAAATAAGTGATTTATCCTATTCTATCTCTGCCGATGGAGCTGGCCTTCTCCTTGATGGCATACCATGTGGGTGGGTTACATATTTGGATGCAAAGATAAAACTGGACAAATAAATGGGCTGAGGGAAGAGGTGGTCCATGAATGTCCGTGGAGACAGGAGCCTCATTCCCATGACTGTTTGAAGACAGGTAATACATCCCAGCTAAATAGGTCTCAGTTCTGATTCAAACTACCCCAGGAATTTGACATACCCCAGGATGTCAAAAGTTCCCAACAACTAAAAGGGGAAGCTGGCACTGGCCTATCTTACCCTGTCATTATATGCGTTTCTACACACACAGGATAGTCAAGCCAAGACGAGGAAGGAGAGGGTTAGTGCTGGCGCTGGCCGAGTCCCTAAAAAATACAGATGGAGTTAATTGGAAGCCTTCCTACCTAAAATGGCTTAAAAACTAAAGTAGTTGGTACTTCCACTCAACTTGAGATGTGGTGCATTAAAGGCAACTTAAAATAACTTGAGGGAAGAAGGGTAAATAAACCAGGGATGATTTATCTCTGAGGAATAACGGTGTGACTGCTGAATAATTACATGCACCAATCTTTATTAGTATGCAAAGTAGCTGGGCTTGGTTGGCTCCCAGCACTGCTCAAAGGACAAAAAGCCAAGAGAGCTGTGCACATGCTAATAAATCACGCTCCACCCCTCCCTGTGTGTCATGGCAACCCCCAGACCTCGGGGGCCTCTCTGTGTGCAACTCTTCTCTGGGAGATAAGCAGCGAGTGTTTCATTTCTACCTTCTAGTGATGGATTAGCCTCCAGAGTTCCTTCAGAGAAACACAGAAATGATTTGGCCTTCTCTTTGCAAAGTTTGATCTAAATTATTAGTGTTTTATTCAGCATCTTCTGCAACTAACTGTGGTTCCGGCCTTCCTATGGCAGAAGAACTAAACGTCTTTGCAGGAGTCAGGACTTAGCCTCCTCTCCCCTTGGGTCCTATCAGTTGACCTCAGGAGATGGGTCCAGCTTTTTTTTTTTTTTTTTTTCTTTCTACTGGCCCAAAGAGCTGCTTGGGGCTAATGAGAAAAAAAATTGCAAGTCTAACTTCTCTCCTCCTAAAAATTCTGTCCTGGCAAACCCAAGAACACAGTACGACTGCTTTTTATCCCTGAAGATAGGATAGATTTGAGCTCCTATGTAAGGATTTGAGAGGGTTAATCTGGGCAAAACAATAACAGTTCAAATAGTGATAGTTTAAATTTCTTTAGAATTTCAAGTATGCCAGGCACCTTTCTAAGCATGTGTGTACGCACTTGCGCGCGCGCGCGCGCACACACACACACACACACACACAATGCATAATATGGGGATGATTATAGCCTTTTATCCTATGATGTATGATATATATCATATGTATACACACATTCTGGCACATATTTCTCTCTCTCTTTCTCTCTCCCTCACACACATACATTTGATACAACATCCCTACGATATAAGAACTTTTATTATCCCCATTTTATGGATGAGAACATAGAGGCTCAGAAAGTTAAGTAACTTACTCAGTAGCTAAGCTGGAATCCAAATCCAAGCATCCTGGCTTCAGAGTCTATGTTCTTAACTAATGCACTAAAATGTCTGTATTGTTAATACACTTAAAATTTCAAATAGCTTTCTATAACTCACAGGATAGAGACCAAAATCCTTACAAGGATGCATGAGGGTAGCCTGCAAGATTTGCCCCTGGCTTCACCTCATGCTATTCTCCTCCTTGCTCCCTGGGCTTCAGCTATGCTATCCTTCTGTTCACCTTCCAGTGAAATAAACTCCATCCTAGAAAGCTCTTCTCTTCCCTCTTTGCTGCGCCAACTCCGACACATATTTCCAAAAGATTTGACTTCAATGTCCCACCCTCCAGGAAGCCTTTTCCCAATATCCCCCTACACCATCGTCAGGTAGGTTCCTCTGTGTGTCATTATACTCTGTACCCCTCCTTCATAACATGCAGCAAATTTGTAATGAAACACTTATAGGTCTGATTGTTTCCTATCTTTCTCATACTCTAGACTGTAACTTGAGGACAAGGACTAGGTGTATCCTTTTCATCATTGTATCCCTACTACCTAGCTTTGGCCCTAGCACAGAGGATACCTTTAAGAATTACTTACTGAATGACCTAATAGAGGGGCAACTTGAAGCTACATCATGATGCATATGGAAGCAGTCTGAAGTTTGTCAAACTATAGCAGACACAGTAAAATGAAACCCACCTTCCTTTCCCCATATTTGCAAACACTTAGACTATTAATTTGGTCACAGGTAGTATTATTTAAGTATGAGAACATTTAAAAAAAATAAAAATGAGAACACTTACTAAGCTCAGTTCTACAACACATACACACACAAGTATAGAGCTCACCGCATGCCAGGCCCCACACAACCTTTTCATTCATCTCATTCTATCCCCTCAAATCCTTAAGAGATCAACATCGTTATTGGGCACCTAGGTATCTCAGATGGCTAGGCATCCAACTCTTGGTTTTAGCTCAGTTCATGAACTCATGGGTTGTGAGGTTGAGCCCCCCATCCCGCTGTCTGGATCCACACTCAGCAGGGAGTCTGCTTGAAGATTCCTCTCTCTGCCCCTCCCCCCACTCTCTGTCTCTGCCTCTCTCAAAAATAAATGAATATTGTTTAAAAAGAGGTCAACATCATTAGTATCCCCATTTTACAGATGGGTTGGCTGATGCCGATTGTCTCACTGTTAACATTTACTGAGGTTATACAAGCTTATTGTTAAAATAAACTTCCATAAAGTACTGAAGCAAGCAAGGAGGTTTAGAACCCTCTCTCAATCTGTCCCCCTCCAGGGATATTAGGCAAAATGGTTTGAATGCTCAGACACCTGCACACCAATTAACCTTTTGTTCCCTCACCAGTCAAGCTAAGAGTTTAGGACTTTGCTGCTAATTCCCCACATCCTTCTCACTGATAACTATTCATGACTTTGATACAAACTTAGCTTTCTATTTACTCAGTCAACATCTATCGAGCTCCTGCTCTTTGCCAAGTACTGTTGTAGACACTGAAAGAACAGCACCAAACAAGACAGAGGTTTCCATTCTCCTGTAGTTTATGTTGTTTGAAGGAAGTTACAGACCTTACTGGTACATAAAAAAACAGAAGCTAGGACTATTAAAACCGGCATTTAATCTAAGTTCCAGGAAGGCTGAATGGCCTGGAAAACCTCCAAATTACCTATTTTTCAAGGATGTCACAGATTAACATATGGCTCTAGAAGGATGGTCATCAAAAGGTTCTCTGCCCACTGTACATGCAGGAAGGTGGATTTCTATGATCTCTACAAATCTAGCTCTACTGCAGTTCTTTCCAGACAAGCTTGAGCCTCATGATGTTTTCCTCTATGAAGGCCCTTAACTTTACAAAAATAATAAGTTTTCACATGATTTCTTGTTGCATTGTTTGTATTACTTTGGAGCTTAAGTTCTTCCTATGCCCTATTTTGGCTCTAAGTGTGAAGAAGATATAGTTCTGGTGCTGACAGTACATGGTCTGTCAGGGGAGACAGACAATTAGCCAGTAATGCAGTGCAAGAGACAAATCACACGGAGCCAAGACTGATTCATTAGGATCTCTGACAATAAATAGAGTTTGCTAGGCTCGTTAGGGCAAGAGAAATGGGGATGAGAGGCAATAAAAAGAAGAAAATCCAGACCAAGGAGACAGCATATTTACAGGAACTATCTCCTGGGTTTACCTGCCTAGTATCATTCCCCCTTTTAAAGTTAGTAGCATGCTTTTATTTTTCTTTGTAGAATCATATTTCTGTTGCCTACTCTCAGCTTCTCTGGGTTGGACCAAACCCACTCCCAACTCCTGGAGTGAATACGTGACCTACATCTGGCCAACCCATGATAAGTTTATGGATGGGCATGGGAGCCGAACCAGGATCAAAGGAGGGATAACTCTGAAGAATGCACCCAGAAGTCTCTAAACAAAGAGACTAAAAAGGAGAGTAAGCAAGTGTTAAGAATGATTGATGGAGGGGATCCCTGGGTGGCTCAGTGGTTTAGCGCCTGCCTTCAGCCCAGGGTGTAATCCTGGAGTCCCGGGATGGAGTCCCACATCAGGCTCCCTGCATGGAGCCTGCTTCTCCCTCTGCCTGTGTCTTTGTCTGTCTGTCTGTCTCTCTCTCTCTCTCTTTCTGTCTCTCATGAATAAATAAATAAAATATTTTAAAAAAGAAAAAGAATGATTGACGGAAAGGTTCAACACCTAGGAGTCCCAGAAGTGAATGAAGACAATCTATGATTCAGGAGTGAAAGCAACATGAAGACATCTTCAGATATAGAAAGGCTGAGAGTTTACCATCCACAAATATTTGCCAAAAGGACTGTCAAAGTCGGCATCAGAATAAAGTTAGTAAATACAGATGAATGTAAGAAAATTGAGCCCAGAAATTGATACATTGTCAATCTATTTAAATGTTCACTACAAATAACTATTTCAAAAAAGATTAAACTAAAATTCCCATTAATAAAAACAGAATGAACAAATAATGCCTTGTGACATTCATGCCATGGTACCAATGAAGGTTTCTCAACTTTGGCACTACTGATGTTTGGGTTGGATAATTCTGGTGGTAGAGGGCTATCTTGAGCATTGTGGGATGTTTAGCAGCACCCCTGGCCACTACCCACAGGGGCCCATGGAACACTCTATCTACTAGCGGACAATTAAAAATATTTTAGGATATGGTCACCTGGGCTGCTCAGTTGGTTGGGCATTTGACTTCAGCTCAGATCATGATCTCAGGGTCCTGGGATAGAGTCCCATTTTGGGCTGAGTGATCAGCAGGAAGGCTGTTTGTCTCCCTCTGCTGTTCCCCCTGCTTGTGCTCACTGTCACTATCTCGCTCTCAAATAAATAAAAAAAAAAGCTTCAAATAAAAAGTCTGAATATGGAACACCTGAGGGGCACAGTCAGTTAAGCCACCAACCCTTGGTTTTGGCTGAAGTAATGATCTCAGGGTCGTGAGATAGAGCCCCACATCAAGCTCCATGCTCAAAGGGAGTGGAGTCTGTTTTCCTCTGCCTCTGCCCCTACCCTCCACTCACACATGCTCTAAAACAAATAAATAAATCTTAAGAAGTAGAAAATAAAAGCTTGAAAGTATCTGTATCATGATATACATAAATGGATACATTCACCTTTTAAAAGACAGTGCTGTGTTCATGAATTGGAAAACAATATCAAAATGTCCATATTACCCTATGTGATCTATCTAGAGGGATAGGGATTTGCAATCCACATCAAATCCTAATGACATTTTTTTCTTTCTTTTTCCATGGATTTGCCTATTTTGGACATTTTGGATAAATGGAATCATATACTATGTGTGACCTTTTGTGTCTGGTTTTTTTCACTTAGCATATTATTTTCAAGGCTCATTCATGTTGTACCATGTATCAGTGCTGCGTTCCTTTTCATGGAGAAATAATTTTCTATTGTTGGATGTACTATGTTTCAGCTATCCATTCATTAGCAGATGGATATTGGGTTGTTTTTGTCTTTTGGTTATTGTACGAATGTTCAAAGAAATGCTGTTTGCAAGTTATTTGAATATCTGTTTTCAAATATTTGGGGTTTGTACCCAGGAGTGGAATTTCTGGGTCATATGGTATTTCTATTAGATACATTTTTACAATAAAAAGAGTAAACTACACATATCATTAAACCATAATGTGTATTCCAGGTATAATTTTCTAGAAAAATGTAAATTACTAAAGTTGACTCAAG
The DNA here is from genome assembly GCF_048164855.1 of Canis lupus baileyi. Classification (NCBI taxonomy): domain Eukaryota; kingdom Metazoa; phylum Chordata; class Mammalia; order Carnivora; family Canidae; genus Canis; species Canis lupus. Next base: position 41,805,357 of record NC_132845.1, on the reverse strand, counting down.
AAAAAAATAGAGAAAGACAATAAACCAATAACCATAAAAGAAATAGAATTGATGATCAAAGTTGCTTTTCTTGTCTAATATGCTCACTCTAAAGGCTGAAAAAATTTACAGGAAAATTTTATCAAATTTTCAAGGAACAGATAATCTTCTGCCTGATATAAATTTTTTTAGAAAATATAAAAAGAAAGTCATGACTCACTTAATGAGGGTAGCATCACCTTAGTAACAAAATCAAACAAGAACAGCATAAGAGAAAATTATAAACCATTCTCACTTATTAATGTAGATATAAAATTTTTCAAATACAGCATTATAAAATTGGATTCATCAAGGTCTAAAAATAATAATACATCATGATCAAGTAGGGTTTATCCCAAGAATCCAATAATGGCTCAAAATCAGAACTCCTATTAAGGTAATACTCTGCATTAAAAGATAAGGGGAAAGCATATAATCATAACAATTGATGCAGAACAGGCATTTTATATAATTTCCTACCTGTTCATTAAAAGAATTCTCCGCTAACGAAGTATAGTAGGGAAATTTTCTAACCCAATAAAGTTACTTATTGAAATTTATTACAATGATCATGCTTAAAGGAAAAACTATAAATGGATTTCCACCAGTGTCAAGGACAGGAAGAGAATGCCTACAATTGCTTTTATTCTTCATAGCTCCCTTGGTCTTCTAGCTAACACAATAAAAAATAAATGTAGTGGGGGTACCTGGGTAGCTCAGTCGGTTAAGTGTCCGACTCTTGGCATTGGCTCAAGTCATCGTCTTGGGGCTGTGAGATCAAGCTCCACATCAGACTCCACACTCACCAGGGAGTCCACTTGAAATTCTCCCCTTCTGCCCATCCCCCCATGCATGTTCTCTAAAATAAATGAAAAAATAAAATCTTAAAAAAAATAAATGTAGGGCAGCCCCGGTGGTCCAGTGGTTTATCGCCACCTTCAGTCCAGGGCGAGATCCTGGAGACCTGGGATCCAGTCTCACGTCGGGGTTTCCTGCATGGAACCTGCTTCTACCTGTGGCTCTGCCTTTCTCTCTTTCTGTGCCTCTCATGAATAAATAAAATCATTTAAAAAATAAAATAAAATGTAGTATCAATAAACATAAATCACATTAACTAGTATCATGACAATGAGTTATATTAATATATAATATCCGTATTTCTAGATAAAGACATTTGTCTTAATTATTTATATTGGCAAGGTAGATTCAAAGCAGTCTTGACAAATTATATGGATAACAAAAAGAATATCTAAGAAAATTTATGACCAAGTTATTAACATTATTAAGGATATAGAAAGATGGCTGGATAAATATCAACATATAAAAATCAATAGCATTATTTCCAGAAACAAGGCAAACAATTCAATATAATATGGCAAAAAAAAAGAAATCCATTCACATGGTACAAAAACCTGTAAGGTACCAAGAGATAAATTCCAATATTAATTAAATTACATATAAAAATATATTTTATTAGGAGAAAAGAGGAATTGTATGCATGAATCATTTAAATGTATACATTTTACATACATATATATTTGACAGATATGAAATCCTCAAAAATGGTGAAACCTCTATTATATTCATCAATAGGATAATAGTATAAGAAATAAACTCTTTAACAGATAAATCTTTAAATTCAATGCAATTCATATCAAAATCATTATAATTTTCTATCAGATTTTAATCCATTATTTAAATTCACATAGAGGTGCAAAGGAGTAAGAATAGTGAGGACTTTGGAGCATCTGGGGATGGTTTTGTGAACATCTGGTAAACTTGAAGGTGCACATACCCTCTGACCATGCAATTGTACATCCACACATTTTTTATTTTTGAAGATTTTATTTATTCATGAGAGACACACAGAGACAGAAAGAGAGAGGGGGGTGGGCACAGACACAGGCAGAGGGAGAAGTAGACTCCATGCAGGGAGCCCGACATAGGACTCGATCCCAGGTCTCCAGGATCACACCCTGGGCTGAAGGCAGCGCTAAACCACTAAGCCACCAAGGCTGCCCACATCCACACATTTAATCTAAGCACAAGAAGGCAAGTTCATGAATCTCCATCATAGCCTTGTTTGAAAAAGTACAAAATAACTTTGAAGTCCATTAATATGAGAATGGACAACAAATTTTGATATAGTGATACAGGGAAATATTATATAGAGCATAAATAGAATAAACCAGAGCTACATGTAAAAATATAGATAAATTGAAAAACTATTGAGTAAAAAAGATGCACGGGATATGGTATTTTGTCTGTGGATTCATAAATATTTAGAAAAAGTCTATGGGAATAATAATTTAGGCAGCAAAGGAAAACAGTGGGAATGGGGGACCAGTACTCAGGGGTTAAAATGATCATACTTTAGAAAAAAATCTTTACAAGTTCAGAAGCAAATATAAAATAGTGTAAGATGTGATAAAGTTGGAAGGTGGGTACAGGAGGTTCATTATATTATCCGTCATAATTTTCTGCTAGGATTTCCCATTTTCTGGATTTTGATGTTTTTGTATTCAAACCTAAAATAATGTTTAACATTTCTCTCTAATCTTCATTTTCCTATAACTGTCAATTAGAGTTTAAAAACCTTTGTAGGATTCAGATGCAATTTATTTCCTTGTTAGCAAGGCATCGTGGGTGGTACTGGATATTACCTATGCATCATATGAGGAGGTACATAATATCTGGTTTTCCCAGTTCCACTGATTCCAAGATTGAAAAGCGGGTTCAGATGGTGTCATCCTGACCCATCCATCATCAAACCTTCCATCATCCTTTCACTTAATGGTTTCAGCAGTTATTGATCAGTATTGCTTAACTCTATTATTTCATTAGGAGCTGCAAAATGATGATCTTCTAGTGATACCCGGGGATTTCTATGTGATTTACAATCCTGCCTGCTCTTTTTGCCTTTCCTTATTTTTTTGTTAAAAAAAAAAAATTTTTTTTTTTTTTTAATTTGAGAGAGCAAGCATTCACAGGGAGGAACGCAGAGGAAGAGGGAGAAGCAGACTCCTGCTGAGCAGGGAGCCTGACACAGGGCTCATCCCATGACCCTGAGATCATGACCTGAACCAAGAGCAGAGGCTTAACTGACTGAGCCACCCAGGTGCCCCAGAATCTTTCCTTATTAACTATTTGCTTTGATATATGGATATTTGATGATTGTTGAAGTTGGGTAGTGGGTGTGTGGGAACTTGTTAAACTTTCCTCTCTACTTATGATTGGGATTGGAAATTTCTATCACAAAAAAATAAAACAAAAAAATAATTTAAATGCATAGGAGAACACTGGAAAAAAACACCCCAAATATATTACCATCATTAATACCAAGATGGTAGGATTATTACAAGTGACCTTTATACACTACTGTGTTTCCAAATTTATTGAGGAAAAATATATATATATATTACATTTTAAATGAGAAAATCAGAAGAGCACAGTGGTGTGACAATGAGGAGAAGGTGGGTGTGAGTGGTCTAATTTAAATCAAGATTCAGGGTCAATATCTCTAACAGGTATCATTTGAAGGAAGTAATTTGGCAAAGCCCTTGGGAAAGAGTTCACCAGGCATAGAAAACCCACGTCCAAGGGTAGTGATGATCTTAGAATATTTGCAGAATAGGAAAAGCCATAGTACAGTGAGGCAAAGGATGAGTATCATTAAGTTCTTAGTAAAAATGGACATCAGCTGATCCTCCAAATCACCTCCCAAATTCCTGATTTCACTTAGAAGTCTGTGTTCATCAAGTTACAGAACCCCAACTGTGCACGAAATCTCAACTTCTGTCCCTACCGAGTAGGTGGAAGGCAGAAAACCCGAAAACCCTAAATAATGTATCACAGTGGCTCTGTAATGACAAGGCAAAATAGTGATAATTAAATGATTTTAATAGTGTGTCAAAATGAAGGATAACAGTCTTGGAAAATTAGGTTGGTAAATCATTACCCCTCAGGCTTGCATGCACACCCCAGTTAGGGCATGAAAAATGCAGAATGCAAAATCCCTGGCCACACATTTTGGTTTAGCACAATGTTTGTTCCCACCCTATTAGGGTTACTTCTGAGCCAAGCACAGCTGGGCTCCATTTTCAACTCTGAGGCAAAATGAGAGCTAAGCTCAAATTTATCTCACTTACTGAGCACTTTACTCTGTGCCCTCAAGCTCTATGCTAGACACTGGCAATAGATACCAAAGATACCTACTCTAACTGGGGAAAACAGACAATGCCAGGGCGATTACAATGTATAATGGGTTGGGGGATTGAAGCAGCATAGAAGAATGTCCCCTAACTGCACCCCCAACCTCTTTTGGGTAAGGGGAGCTTTCACAAAGGGGTAGCACTTGAGCTGGCTTGAAGAGTGAGAAGTTACTGTTTATAAGAAGAAGGGAGAGGAGGGCATTCTAGGCAAAAAGAATCAAACCTACGGACTTCAGCATGAATAGAGAAGGCAAGAGGGAGTCACTGCAGGTGACATTTAAGATTATTTAATTTCACTGGCACCAAAAGTTCTGAAACCAGAATGCTTGTTGCATCTTTTGCAAACACCCACACTTAAATCCATCACCACCCACCATCCATGGCAGCATGATTGAAAGAAGGGCCTGACCTCTATGAAAGAATTTTCTCTTTTCCCCAATACATAATGAGTTTTTTAACCTTTTGTTGTTCCACAAGTAGTTGTGTAGGACAAAAAAAGGTATAAGCAGGGAGGCAGGGGAAGTAAAATTCATCCCCATATCCTCCATGTAGATATATCGATTATAATTTTTCGATGCAGTTTCAGATTTGTGTGTGTGTTTACAAACATTGAAATCACACTAATTGTAAACTGAAAGTCATTTTTCTCTTAATGCAAAAATCTATAGTTTGGAACGTTTCCAAGCCTCATTATCCCACAGCCATCATCTCCTCCTTATGAAATTAGTGTCAGGAAAGGGTTACAGTGTCCATTGGCAGGAAGGAGGAGATTTATCATCTAAGGGGACTGCTGGTAACAGAAGGGTTGATGTGCTTAACAACTCACACCAGGATGCATTACACCCACGTCTGTCCACTCAGCTCTCTTCCATGGCAACCAGAATACTGCCTTCACAGGATCTAAAAACTTTCCAACACTTAAAACACCCTAACGTGATATCCCAGGGTCAAGGGCAGCTGAGAAGAGTGAATTATGTAGTGAGTCTAGACATTTGTGAAACTGTATAAATGCTTTAAACTCAGAACCTACCTCCTTCTGGTCCATCTGCAAGGACCAAAAGTAGCTTGTGCCATAACTTTAGCTTTGGCATCTCCTTTGTTTACCTGGTCTTCCAGGTGTAGCCTCACTTCTTTATTTCTCAGCTGCCAGATTCTCTCTTGTGTCCTGATGACCCCACCACACTTGCTGCTATGGCTACACAATAAGCAGGTATTGCCCCAGAATTGATAAAAGATGAGCTCCTCAATCAAGGATTTTGGTTTCCATTCAGGAATGAATAAGTACTTAATTCTTGTATTACTTTTTTGTTGCTGCATAACAATCCATCACAAACTCAAAACCTTAAGACAACATCTATTTATTATCAGATCTCTGGATCAGAATTTCAGGCATAGTTTATCTGAGTCCTATGCTAAAAGTCTTTGCTTAGTAGCAATCCAGGTGTTGTCTGGGGATGGGTCTCATCAGAGGCTCAAGTGGGAAAAGAGCAACTCCAAGCTCCATGGGGTCAATAGAATTCACCTCCTTGAGTTTTAGGATTGAGGCTCTTTTTTTTTTTTTTTTTTTTTTTTTTTTTTTTGCTGGCTACTGCTCAGAGACTGATCTCAAATGCTGGAGGCTGCCTTAAGTTTCTTGCCATGAGGACTTTTCCACTCATAACATGGCAGATTTCTTCATCAAAGCCAGCAAGGGAGGTTTCTTGATGCACCTACTAGTAGTGAAATGAACTGACATGCACACACACACAGTCCATCTTCATTATTTGTATATTCAGTGTTTATGAATTAGCCTACTTGTTAAAATGTATACATAACCCCCAAATCAATACTGATGTGCTTTTGGTGAAATTTGTGCAAAAATACAATCACAGGCAAAGTTGAGTTGTCCAACACACATCTCCAGCTGAGGTGGAACAAGATGATACTCTGCTTTCTTGTTCCAACCCTTCCACAGAGATGACCAGAGGACAGAGAATGTAAAGGACATTTCAGTGCAGCATGAAGGGCTCTGGTTTTGAGGACAGCTAGATGGGGTTTAGATTCCAACTCTAGTAACTCTTAGTGGGGTGGCTTCAGGCAAGTCACTTAACACCTCTACACCCTATATTCTAAAACAGAGAAACAGACTCTACCACCTGAGTTGTTTTTAGGATTTACTATTTTATGTTAGACAAATAAATATTTGTATACCATATATATTTTTTCACTGGGAACACTGAATTAATGAATACTGAGACACTATTCAATTGATCTTAGGGGAAATACGTGCATATACTTATATATTATGTATGTGAATATATGTATGATATACATATGTATTTATGAAGTATGGTAGCTTTAGAGAACATATCAAATGATAATTGAACTATATATGTATAGTTCACACTATACATAGATGTACACACATATGCATACATATACACATGTGATATATATTTATATATAGCTGTAATGAAAAAAGGAACATCTCATCCCATTACTTTTGTGGTACTCTATTAGTAGAATCAAATCACAGGCCTTATTCCAAATTCAAGGGTAGAGGATTATACAGAGGCATGAATCACTGGGGTCATTTCAGAGTCTTTCCATATCTGAACACTGCCTGGCATGGAGCACCACCATTAATGGTGGCTGAATTTGTAGGAAATTCTGTCCAATGTCAGTGTGTCCAGTAAGGAACACCCAGACCTCAGCCTCAAAACTTCAGTCCAGGAGACCAGCAGGTTGGAGCACCTGCCTTAAGCACCTTCCTGAGCAGACCCAGTCACACTGAAGCCTATGAGACCAATGTGTGTTAATATACACACAAACATGTAGCACTCTTATTGAAGAAAATTTCAGATGGTTCAAATGTTGTTCCATTTCACTAGTTAACAAGATTCCTGATCTAACATGGTCATTGGAGAGTACTACATAGCATTCTGGCATCTACTGTTTACCTTTTAAATTCACTAAAGCTATCTCTTTCCTCTTTCTAGAGATAAATTAACATTCCTATGATCACAACCTGCCTGGCTGACCTCAGACTTTGGCAGAATCATTCTGCAGTGCATGTCCCAGTCCATCACCCTTATGCATCTCCCACTAACACAGATCATGAAGGGACTACCAGCTTCTCAGAGCCTTGTGTGCTGCAGGTAGTGTTTCTGCTTCAAGACTTACACCACAATCTTCTTTCATCACTCAGGGATCTTTGGTTGCAGGCAACAGAAAGTAACCATAAAGATTAAGCAAACACAATTTTTGTTTTTGCTTATTGAAGGAATATTAGGAAGCTCAGAGAATTGAAGGACAAGCTTATATGAGTTAGCACGAGGAATCCAGGGAGTTGGTATTTTGGATAGCCTCCCGAGAGCTAGTCAGGTAAATAAACACATCCTGTTTTCCATCTTTGTGTCACTCCACTCAAGGTTTGGTGTTAGAAAAAAGGCCATGATTGACCTATGTTGGGTCACTTACCCTCCTTCTTTGGAAGTATGGAGCTACTTTACCACTCCCTATATATAACTGTCACCTACTGGGTACAGTGATTCCCCAAAGCAGAATTAGGGTGCCATTGCCATAAAGGGAAATAAACTCTAGGCATGCAAAACAACAGAAGTGTACTGTGTACTCTGAGAAAACATCAGCCTAGATATCACCAGAATCTGCAATTCCAGGAAAGATCACTTCTTAGAGACACACGTCTTCCCACAATCAGTTTTCTTTATCCATCCATCCATTCAAAACACATTTATAAATAAACACCAATTATAAACCAGGCCTTCTGCTAAGCTTTTGGGGATGCAAAGAGAAGCAAAATCAAGTCACTGTCCTCAAATCTTCAAAGTCTAATGGGAGTGTTTTTTAGAAAGCAAATTGGTAATGATAGTAGTGATAGTTGTATCTACTTGAGTGCCTTCTTCATGCCAGGCACTGTGCCAAGGAGGTTACATTTATTATTTTATCCAATTCTCACAACATTGTTGTAAGCACTAACTGTAGCATTTGGAGAGCCGTATACAGACTTGCCTGAGCCCTAGAGACGGACAGACACTGCTCCTAGTCCTTCTTAAGAACACTACAGGATAGGGTGTCTGCATGGCTCAGTTGGTTAAGTGTCTGCCTTTGGCTCAGGTCATAGTCTTGAGATTCTGGGATCAAGCCCTGTATCAGACTCCCTGCTCAGTGGGGAGTCTGCTTTTCTGTCTTCCTCTGCCCTTCCCCCTCACTTGTGCTCTTTTTCTCAAATAAATATATAAAAATCTTTAAAGAAAGAAAGAAAAAAAAAAGAACATCACAGGAGTTCCATACTAAGGAGTATTCTTGTTAGGAAAACATTCCCCTCTGTAATGTAGAATAATTTCATTGGTATTGACAATGCTGTAATAACAAAAACATGCATTTGGGTGGAGTTAAGTATGACTGTGCTCAACATACGCCTTATAATTGGTTAAACAGATGACACCATTAAGTGACAACCAAGACTCTTAGGGAGAAACAATCCATCTTACCTGAGCTGACCTCAATGACCTCTCAGGCTATGCTTCTCCTTCTTTACTACTGGTTCAACTCTCCCTTAGTTTCATCAAGCACATCCAGATCATTTCCTCTGCAAAGCCTTTGCCATCACTGCCCGCTGCCCCCCGCCCCAGGCCCCACCTTGGCCAGGAACAATTTCCTTCTAGCTCCCTGCAGGGCTGCTGCTTCTCACACTGAGTAACAGTGTCAATTCTTCAGAGAGACCTCTCTTGAACATCCCATCCCATCGTTTCCACATCATCCAGCTTATTTCCTTCCTCATTATCATAATATATAGTTAATTGATTGATGTGTCCCATCACTTTTAGTTTGTCTGGTTCTCCCACTGCAGTGATCGCTGAAAGATGAAACAGACTTTGCCTGTGCTGTTTTCTATTATTTATCCTGTCCTAAAAAAAGTTCTTAGGACAAAAGAGTTTAAATATATTTAATGTAGAATGAGTGGATGAATATGACCATAACACAAATATTCCACAAAAAAATCTTTGTCTTAACAGTCTCTGATATTTGCAGTGAACAAGGAGAAATGTGATAAGGGCCAAAAAAGATTATTCTAATGTGCAAAATAAGACCCCCTACTTAGCTTAGGAAGTGCAAGCTTTCCTTTAGGCTAAACAAGCTTCTAGATTTCACAAAAATTTTAAGAGGCAACTAATGTTATCTTCCCCTCTTCTTATCCCCACCACCAAATTCTCCATTGTTACAATCACAACTGCCATTTGCCTCCTATAGTACATAGAGTACTATGCTCTGAATATGTTATTTATGGATTTATAACTGTCACAATTTTTATGAGGTAGACATTATGATATCCACATTACCAATAGGTAATTGTTAAATGTTCTGCTCAAAGCCTTACAACTTTAAGTGAGAGCACTGAGATGAGCAATCACTAATGAACACTGCAGTCAACACTACCTGACAATTGTCCTCTTTGCAATTCCAGTTCTCTGGACATGACCCTGACACTGGAGTGGGACCCCAGGTGCCATGTTCATGTTACATAGCCAAGCCTTCTAGACCACAGAGTGTTGATTCCAAGTTGGGTACCTGACCCAAGACAGCCCAAATAAAATCCTGCCTTTGAGTTTTTTGAATGGTTACAAAAGGAAGAAATGGGGTCCATTTTTGGTAGGTCGAACTATACGTTTTGAGCCTCTAGAGTTGGTGGCAACATCACCATAGCTGGTCTACAGGAAGAGACATTTCAAGTCACATACCAAAAGAAGCAGAAATGAGACACAGGAAAATAGGATCTTGGCAATTGTCAAGTCTCTAGTTCTGGTTTTCTTCCAGACCGAGGTGCTCCACTCTGCTTCCTCAGGTTACCTGAAATATCCTCACATTTCTCCAACAAACTTTCTATTTTGGCTAGGTGATCTTTAATTTAGTCATTGCCATTTTGTAGCCTACAGTGTCACATTAATTACACAGGAGCCATTGGGTAGGTAATGTATTTCTCCTTAGCATGATCCATGCAGACCAGTTCATGCTTGGGCCAGGCAACTGCAATACCTCAGAGCTGGAGAGTGTAGGATATCCTTGGGCATTGGAAACTGCAAGAATCACCTCTCTGTATTCTCACACACAGAATACATGTTTTAAGAGGGCAAAATGTATTCAAGAATTCTGCCCAGCAAAGCAAGGGCAACCAGCTTTGCACCAAACATAAATTATCCTTTGCTATGGAAAATGAGTAGCCTTTAAATCAAAATGGCTCTCATTGATATGAAATTCTTGTTCCAATTCAAAAAGCTTTTTTTCCTTAAGTATTCACTCCTGACAAAATAAATTGTCATGCCAAACACATATGAAGATTGCAGAGATGCACCTCTATTAAATTCTATTTAACAGCAAAGCGACTCAGGTGTTATCTAAATTTAGCCTTCCGAGCTCCCTTTCTTTCATATCTAAACACCATTTCTTGCAGCTTTTGCTTAGACCTCTAAGAGTTTAATAAATAAAAATACTTTTCACAATGCATTAAGATTAGGTCAGCTGGAGAGCTTGACCTGGTTGGATCAAATCTTGTATTGATTTCCCAAAGTATATTACTTACTAAAATTTGGACCCTTGCAGAGAAAAAGAAGAAAATACTTCAACTATGAGTCTAGGTTAAAGAACAAAAACAAAAAACCACCAGTATATCCTGTACTTTTCCCTAAAGGTACAGAGTAGAGAGGGCATTGTCTCTGAAGCTGGTGGAGGAGGATGCCAATCACAGTCCAATGTAATTTTTTTTAATATAAAATGTGCCCTCAACATTGAAACCACAGATATGAAGTATCTTAGACTCGGAAGTAGCAGGGATCAGGGCGACCAACGTCTTAGTCTGCCTGTGAATAACAGGGTTCCTAGATACGGAACTTCCCGTGCTAAAACTGGGACAATACCAGGCAAACTGGGATAGCTGGCCAGCCTAGGAGGACATTGATTTGAGAGGGACATTTACAATGACTTTCTCTAGCATGTCTTTGAGGGAAGCCGAGGTCTTAGACTTACACTTCGGGATAACTTTTATGTTGGTTACGCCCACCTAATGTGTGTAACAGTTCCAAATCATCTGGACATAGCTTCCAAAGTGGTTCTTTATCTTTGAGGCCTCATTTAATACTTGTAATAGTCTTTGGGGATAATTATCAATATTCCATTCTACAGCTAAGAGGACTGAGAAGTTAAATGACTGAACCAAAGTCATATATCAGATCAATGAGGAGGTGATTGTAGGAAGCCTATTCTTCCCTTTACCTATATATCTTTCTTCCTTTGCCAACACTCCACCATGCTGAACATTCTAAGTTTCATGGAGATGCCACAGTCTCTAGTCTTGAGCTTTTATATACATGTTGTTCAACTCCTATTAAGCACACATCGCAATCTTAATTGTCTTTCTGTCCTACTGTATGGGAGCATTTTGCGAGTAATATTCTTTCTTTGCACCATTATTTCTTTTTTTTTTAATTTTTATTTATTTATGATAGTCACAGAGAGAGAAAGAGAGAGAGGCAGAGACATAGGCAGAGGGAGAAGCAGGCTCCATGCACCGGGAGCCCGACGTGGGATTCGATCCCGGGTCTCCAGGATCGCGCCCTGGGCCAAAGGCAGGCGCCAAACCGCTGCGCCTCCCAGGGATCCCCACCATTATTTCTTTGCATCTGAGCAACTAGCTTAAGGTTTACCACATGGTTCGTAGTCAATAAATATCAGCTCGGTTAATATCTGAATGAATATCTAACTCTAAACCTGTGACATACTAGAAAATAACTCTGAAATGGTGTTCTAATTATCAATAAGGTAGGGATATCACTGGTTCCAAAGCAAAGAGAGAATGGAAAAGCATTAGGAAAAAAAAAAGAAAGAAAAGCATTAGGATGGTGGATTGTTCTTTTGGAAGCCTCTCAGATTGTCAGTCCAATCTGCCTCCCTGGCTCCCATTCCACCCAGGACACCAGTGAAAACTGCAAAGACAACAGGCAGCCTACCCTGCCCTGAAGTCTAAAATCCAGTACTGACTTTACTATTGCCTCATTCTCATGCTTATAATTGAAGTTACAATAACAGGGTACCTGAGTGGCTCAGTTGGTTAAGCAGCTGCCTTTGACTTGGGTACTGATCCCCAGGTCCTGGGATCGAGCCCCATGTCAAGCTCCCTGCTCAACAGGGAGCCTGCTTCTCCCTCTCCTTCTGCCATCCCTCTGGCTTATGCTCTCTCACTCTCACACTCTCTCAAATAAACAATAAAATGTTTTTTTAAAAATGAAGTCACAGTTATATCATGCCTAGACTAATGCTGAGTAAGTGTCCAGGTGCCAAAAATAATGCTGGTTGGAATTTCTTAAACTAGGCACTAAAATCTTGTCATCTCATCAGAAGGAACAAACCTCTACTTTCCATTTCTTAGCCATATTTTTGGAGTCAGATGTCCATCCCTGGGTGACTGTGAACCAGCAGCAGAAAAGGAAGCATGAAAAGAAGTCCAGGGAGCTTATCAAACAGCAACTGAAATCTTACCTTCAATTAACACATATTTTCCCTCTCCCTGTCATTGTCACAGGTATTATTGTTATTAAAAGTAACAGATCTTCTTATGTACTTTTGGAAAATCTATATATAGAGAGAGAAATCAACTCAGAAGGCCCTTAGAAGGAGAAAAGTGGTTAAGTACCAAGACCAAATTCCTTAAAGGATGATCACAAGTCAACAAAGGAGACCCATTGTTGAGTAATCCCTCAATACCCTCCTGAAGAGACAAAGCTGGAATCATTCCCTGGAGGTGCAGGAGAAAGCTCATCACCTGGCAGGCTCCAGGCTGGGCTGACTGAACTTTCCCTCTCTGTTTCAAGAAAGCTCTCCTTTTACCCTCCTTAGAAAGTTTTAAAAAATATTTAAGAAATGGAGAAAGCACTCATTCCTACTACCAAAATATACAAATATTTCTATTTTGTCTTAATTTCCTCCCAGTCTTTAAAACAGAACATTACAAATAATGGTAACACCATGGTGCCCAGTCTCATTTTCCCCAACCCAAAGCTCCTCCCAGGTAGCCACTGACAAGAGCTCAATGTGTATCCATCTCCTAATATGATTCCATATTCAGTGCCGCTTTGTATATAGAGTCAAAAATTCACACCAATAGCTTCTTCCTCTTGCTTTCTTCAAAGTTGTATTTGAGCCTGTCCATTTTGATACAAGGAATCAAGGTGTCAAATTACATTGGAAAAAAAATAATCTGTATTCCTGAGGCATTACAGTCTATCACATTGCATTTTCCTTATCCATGCCTTCACTGATGGGCATTTAGGTTATTTACAAATGTCAGCCATTACAAACACTGCTGTTGCAAACATCCTTGTGCATATCTCTTTGTGCACATATAAAAGAGTTTGTCCAAGGCACATTGATTATAGGTGGAATTACCATGTCGTGGGAACGTGCACTTACAACTTTGTTAGATTTTACCAATTTGTTCCTCAAAGAAGATGCAAATCCTCAGTCCCAGACCTTGAAAAAGACACCACCTTCTCTCACTCCCACCTCCAGGGATGTCTTTAGATATAGTCTGAGATGACCTCAGCTTGGGCCAAGAGCTTGCCCTTTCACAAATGAGAATGGATTAACTTACATGAAAAAAATAAACCACTGAAGTTCAATTTAATTCTCTGTAATCACCAATTGCATAATTTTAAAAGCTAATAATGTATCTGCATTCCTCTACCTTGTGATAACTTAATGAATTAGCCACTAGCCCCGTAGAAAATAACCCCTTGGGATAACATGTCAAAATAGAGTAAGGCACTCAAGCTTGTATTGCATTGATGGATTTAAGGCAGGACTCTGGGCAATAATAATGTTGTTTGGAAGATGAATCTACTCATAAGAGCCCCTCCATGACAAATGACTTACTTGGAGGCTAACTATTTATGAGGTCCAGGTGGGAGAGGTATAAACTTAATTAAAGTTTGAAAACATAATAGAACCAAAGGCAGTGCATCAATTTCGGGGTGTCCAATAAAAGAGCCAGTGATGTCCTTAATAGGCTGGCGATATCTACCTCTTGGAGCTGCCATATAGAGTTATCCAACCCACATGGTTCCAATTGCTGCTGATCTCGCTAAAGCCACACCAACCCCTACACGTACTTCTTTTCTTCTTTCTCCATGTCTGCTTATGAGACCAATTCATCTCAGCTGGAAGAGAATCACAATGATTTCTATCACACACGCTTTACGCTGGATCCTAATAAAACCAAGGATATGGCTGGCTGCTCACCCCCATTCATTAATGGTTCAGTCTATTCATAACTGGGAAATCACATAAACTGTCACTGCCCCATGCTCTGGAGCTCACAGATGCCTGGAACTCAAGTGTAGCATCACAAAAAAATTTTAGAGACTCATGCGAGTCACAACCCAGGGAATCAAATACTCTCAAGCAACCTTAAAATATAAATAAATATAAATGACTCAGGACAGGGCCCAGATATACCAGCCAAGCATTCATTTTGACACACTTCATTATAGTCTGAGGTGATATACTTGAAATATAATTTGATAGCTTCAATGGCTCCCTGCAGAGGAAAAAGCTATCAGCCCTTTTGAAAGGGCTGGATAACTCCCAACTTTGTGTCCCTTTGCAACACATCCAGAAGTCACTTCACTAAGTAGTAGGGTCATTTTTAAACAAGTGTCCTTCCTTGGAACACGTGGAAGAACCAAGAGGAAGTCACCTGTTTGCACGAGGCCACTCCTGAAGACATATACACAACACATCCCTGTAATGATCAGTGGAGATAAAAGAGGGGAGAAGTGTTGCCACGTGGGAGGTATAGACTACTATCCCAACGTGTAGGTGAAGTCTGGAGAGGCATGACCTTTGAACTCCACAGCCAATGGAATGGAGTGGTGCTCACCCCAGGACGCTTTAAAAGACATCGATAGTCAGGCTCCATCCCAGAGCAACTGGGTCAGAATCTCTAAGGAGGGACCCCTAGTATTTTTCAAAAGCTCTCCCAATGATTCAACTTTGTACCCAAGGTTGAGAAAATCAGATTCAAAGAATCTGAGACTTCAGTAATATTTTCTAAACTGAAGAATTAAAAAAAAAATCATTTCCTTGCTTCTTCCAACAAAATGGTGGCTAACACTACAGTTGCAACTACAAATTTACTTTCTCCATATTAATATTGTTCAAATCCCTCAGGAAAGAGAAAGAATAGGTAACTTTTAGTAAGAGCTTATTATACAGCAAGCATAGTACTAAGCAATTTCCATGCTTTATCTCAGTAAATCCTTACAACAACCCTAAGAGGTAAGCATTCCTATTATCCCCATTTTATAAATGAATGAGCAGAGTTCCAGAGAGGTTAAATAATTTGTCCAATCACAATTTCAGGGAGAGGCAGAGCCTGGGCTCATGCCCACATCTGTGGGTTTCGTGGCTGTACATTTCACCAGTGCTTTTGTCTGCAGCCAGTCTTTGAAATGTGAAGTTATCACTTTTAAAGAAAGAGCAGCAATATATTTCATATATCTGGTTGTCAGTTCTGGTGAGGAAAATTCAGGGACCTCTCAAACTCTTCCATCAACTCAATGTGTGGCTGCCAAGGATTTAGACGCCTCTCTTTCAATGCAGTGTTGTTACAGTCAGACAACCTTGGATAAAAACTCACACTCCTCCTGTTCTAGCCATGAGGCTTTGGGCAATTATTTATCTTATTATGAAACTCAGTTGCATGATCCGTAAAATGGGGATAATTCCTACCTCCCTGTGTTATCAGGACCAAAAGTAATCACATTTATGAAAGCTCCTGGCATGAGTCAGGGATTAACACGTGATAATCTCTTGCATTGTAAGTATGTGTCACAGGCACTGAGACGGGCATCAAATCCCATCTTTCTTATCTCTTGCACCACCTGATAATTATAGAATGAGTCTCTTTTTTCAAAGTGCTTTTCCATCGGTTATCTCATTTTAACCAGTTTATATCGAACACTAGTTGCAATGGCCATGTGTTAATTTTATTTTTAGACCCCCCCCCAAAGGGGATCAATAGTGCCCCATGATGGTAAGGTTCTTAATGGATGCAAATTTGCAAGGCATGATGCATTTATTAATCCCTCATTGGAGTAAACTGTAACAAAGCCAGCAGGAGCAATCATTAATTTACATTAATAGCTTTCAGTGTCGTATACCCCAGTGCCTGACATGAAACAGTAATCTGAAACCAAACTATGACTGTGTCCTACATGAGTTAATGTATCGCAGCCCTCTAGACCCAGTGCTCATGCATTTCAACAAGGGGGGTGATATGTTAATACATCCCAATGCACACAGGAAAATATTCAAACTCCTCACCATAGCCTTCAAGGTTCTATCCTCTTCAGACCCATCTTAGACCACTTATACTCTTCTTCAGCCAGGTGAGCCAGGTGCATTCATTTCTACCTCGGACCTTTGCACATGTTGAGAACACTGCCTGGAACATGCCACCTGCTCTTTGCATGATTGGATCGTTTGAATCCTACTTGTTTCAGATCAAATCTTACCATGTCAGAAAGGTCTTTGCACTTATCTAAGATGCCCTCCTTAGCAGCTCATCATCACCCTATTTCATCATTTACCCTATTTCCTTCAACAGCATTTATAACATTTCAAGTTTATCTTATTTATAGTTATGAATTTCATATTCTGATTATTCCACAAATACAAGCACCACAATGAACTGTTCATTACTCTATGTCTAGGTTAAAACTATGCCTGGAGCATAGTAGGTTTGCCATAAACACTGGTTAAATGGGAGAATGAATGGACCACCTTAACGTCAGCATCTTCTTTCAAAGTCCTAAAATGTTTTTCACCAGAGCTTAATGCTTTTGATGATCCGTAAGAGCTGACATTTTGGTTGTGTCCTCAGACTTTTTTCTTCCTTCTCAGCCTTCTCCCTCTCATCCACCTCCACAACTCCTACCACCTCTACTCATGATTGCCAAATCTATGCCTCCAAGAGCCCTGTTTGCTGAGATAGAATAGATGTGTATTCGCAAGGGAACCAAAAACCTGTAGCTGGACTCAATAAGAAGGTCATAGTCATTAAAGAGGAAGGATAATTCCAAGTATACAGCAGAGTCCTACATTTGGATTTGGGTCTAACTTAGCTCCCCATGGTTCCATGTGCAGGTCCTAGGAAAGAGAAGGAGTGCTCACAACTTAAGCAGGAAGTGAAGGCTTACCAGGATTTGGGGGTATAATGATCTCAGCTCCAAAATGAAGATTTTTTTTCCAGATGGAGCTTCTTTATTCCTCTATCAAGCAAAACAAAAACAAAACACCCTCCAGCAGACTAAGGCCCTATTTTCATTCAGCACCCTACCCCAATCAATAAAAAGTTTCTTGATGATGTCCTATATTCACATCGCTCATCCCAAGTATATGCTCTTCACATCTTCCTTTGTTCCTAACCAGTCTTTTCAATCTTTGTTGATTAACTTCTATCAAATCCATCAGCTTCTTACTCTAATCTTCCCTTCAGCTTTTGTCTGAAGCAATAAACATATGATAGAGATATTTCTTTATTCCTCTTCGACAAGAAATGATTTCTAGGTGAAAGATAACAATAAGATCTAGCATTCAGTGAACACATACTAAATACCAAGCTGTACTAGACACTTTGCTCTCATTATGAAATGTACTCCATATAATCCTCACAACACACCTGTGGAAGGAGGTTCAGAGGAGAGATTCAATTTGTCTAATGCCACACAGGAATTTATGGTGAAGTCCTATGTCCAATATGGATAGCTTACTCACCATACTAAAAAGTTCATTAGCAGCTATTAATTGGCTATAGAACTTCATGAAACACAACTGATGGTCAGCAACACTACTTAGGGTCTAGGAGCATGACTTCACTATGTTGTTCAATGCTGTTTAGTTTCTCTTTCTGAGACAGCATGAGACTGACAGGCAACTTCTGGCTAGACTGAATGGAGATGCGCACTCATGGAAAATACCACAGTACCTTTGATAGCCTTGCCCTTTCTGGGTACTCTGTCTGGCTTCTGTTTACCAATTAGTTGAAAAGCATTGTATTGCAACAAGGCATAAATGGAGTAATGAATTGAGATGCAGGTTTCATAAAAGTGATTAACTGCTAAATTCCAGTTCAGCTAACAGTTCAATTATCCTATTTTGCATCTCAGCCTTCCATCCACTTCTGCATTCACAGAGCCCCAATCACTGAGGCACCTACATCCTTCGCATTACCATTAATTAAGCCATCGCTCTTTCCCAGGAATCTGTCCACCCTCACGCGTGATCTGGGTTTGCAAACGAGCACAGGAAGAGAGGGTGTTGAGAAACAGCTCTAGTAGTGCTGGAACAGGGGGCTGACCCAAAGTGGAGTTAACAGCCCTGCACATTTCACCACTATCTTCATGTGAGAACACAAATGTAGACAAATACCAGGTAGCATTTCTCCAAAGAAAATGGACAGTAGAAGTACCAGAGGAGGAGGAGGGACCTTAGCTGAGGTCATGTGTCCACAGTGGCTAATAATCTCCTGAGCAATTCAAGCACCTAGAAGTAAGCAATGAATAACCAGGTGACCATTCAGGACAGGACTCTCTATTTGAGTTTATTTGACTATTGGGCACTATTTGACTTAAAATGTAAAAAATATAATCATAACCTCCTCATCCCCATCTCCCCACCCCCAACCCAGCACACATTTAGAACTGTTTACTTCCTGTATTGATCAGGGTTTTCAGATACAAATGACAGTAGCTGGGAGATATTTATTTACTCAGTAAAGGATCTCTTCAGAAAGATATTGAACTGTCCATCAAATTGCTATAGAAGCTGTAGAACAAAACCAGCCTCACTAATACAGAAGAGGTGGTATATATAAACAATGGAATATTACTCAGCCATAAAAAGGAATGAGATCTTGCCATTTGGGACAATATGGACAGAGCTAGAGAGTATAATGCCAAATGAAATAAGTCATCAGAGAAAGACAAGTACTGTATGATTTCACTCAGATGTGGAATTTAAGAAAGAAAACAAAGGAACAAACAAGGGGAAAAAGAGACTAAAAAACCCCCAGACTCTCAGATACAGAGAGCACAAACTGCTGGTTACCAGAGGGAAGGTAGGTGGGAGAATGGGTGAAATAAAGCAAAGTAAGAGTACACTTATGATGACCAGTTAGAAATTTACGGAATTCTTGAATCATTATACTGTATACCTGAAACTAATATAACACTGATGTTAATTATACCTGAATAAAAAAAGAGAGAGAGAGGAAGACCAGTCAGATGTAGCCAGATGACACCACAGAACAGTTGGATTCTGACCACATGGCCCTCTTCAGAGGGCATTGACTGGCTGGTACTATAGTACCAACAGTTTCCAAGCTCTCCCTCCAGAACAAATGTCCCAGGAGGAAGCATTAAATTGGTACCACACTCACGTGTCAACACTGAGCTGCCAGGAGAGGAGACGGGTGAGAATCTAGTGTTTTCAGCTTCATGACTCCGATGAATGAAGAATGGTTCTCTAAATGCAGGGATTTCAGATGCTGAGCAGTCCAAATGTACACACATATATA
Organism: Canis lupus baileyi; assembly: GCF_048164855.1. Taxonomy (NCBI): domain Eukaryota; kingdom Metazoa; phylum Chordata; class Mammalia; order Carnivora; family Canidae; genus Canis; species Canis lupus. The sequence continues at coordinate 41,785,500 of NC_132845.1, read as the reverse complement.
CCTCCACCATGCATCCCCCTCTTTCTATTTCAGCAAATGATTTTTAGGACAATAACACAGCTCCTTGAAGATCTCCTACCTCCCTTGCTGCATCTCTCAGTTCAAACCCCTCATATCTATACTGTATCTTTACCAGTCCCTTCTACATTCCTACAGAACACAGTGTGTCCTTCACTACCAAGCCTATGCACCTGCAATTTCCCATCCAGAACATTCTTCCCCTAGTTCGCTGAGCTCAGAGAAACCCTTGTTCCAGACCCAACTGAGAACATAGGTTACAAGTTCTCTTTGTACTGCACATTCATCCCATGAACACAGTTAATATACATACACAGTTCTCTGTTTTATCCACAGCAGCTAAGAAAACACTTGGCTCAATAATAGATACTCAATAGGTATGTGTTCAGGTAATTTCTACCAATCCTGACTTCAATAAAAATGCCACGGGGGAGGCAAATGAGCAATAGGTGGAGTCTGTGCATCACCCCTCAGCCCACTTATCCATTGAGCCTATTTATGCCATCCTTTATGTGAACTCAGCATGCTAAAGTGTGCATTATAAACATGGACCCCTGATAAAGTGAGTTTTCCCCCCACTATTTCTTTGACTGCCTCTTATCAGTCCTCACTGCCTAAAAAACAAAATTCAGTTTTACTAAAACATGAACATGCAGGTATATTTCATACCAGAACCTTGGCTTCCTATATCAGAATACTTTGTATGCAACCATTCAACAGCCAGGTGGGAATGGTACCTCTGTCCTTTTTTGAAGGATGGGAAAGCACCACATTGCTAGCTGTTACTTACCCAAGAGAAGGCACTTAGTGGGCAAAATGAGAGAACTGTGTTCAACTTCTGACTCTCCCCCCTACTAGTTATTTGACTGTCTTTCAAAAACAACAGAGCTGGTATTTCCCACTAGGGTGGTAGGATGGGGAGATGCAAGTTGGTTAAGCTTATTTTTTCAAAGAGAAAGAAAAATTGAGATACTTCTTTTACATATGTTTGTGGGCTGACATTCTGAAACCTCAGTTTTGTTCATCAGTATATTTATTCATTTAAAGATAATAGATTCCATATACCTCAAACATAATAAAGTCCATATGTGAAAAACCCACAGCAAACATCATACTCAATGGGGAAAAACAGAGCTTTCCCCCTAAAGTCAGGAACAAGGATATCCACTCCTACCAATTTTACTTAATGTAGTAGTAGAAGTCCTAGCCACAGGAATTAGACAACAAAAAGAAATAAAAGGCACCCAAACTGGTAGGGAAGAAATAAAACTTTCACTATTTGCAGATGACACCACAGAAAACCCTAAACACTCCACCAAAAAAAACTACTAGAACTAATAAATAAACTCAGTAAAGTCAGAGGATACAAAATCAATGCACAGAAATCTTTTTTGCATTTCTACACACTAATAATGAAACAGCGAGAAGAGAAATTAAGGAAACAATCCCATTTGTAATTACACTAATACCAGTAAGATACCTCAGAATAAACCTAACCGAAAAGGTGAAGGAGGTACTCTAAAATGAAAAAACACTGATGAAAGAAACTGAAGATGATACAAAGAAATGGAAAGACATTCCATGCTCATGAATTAAAAGAACAAATATTGTTAAAATGCCTATATTACCCAAAGTAATCTATACATTTAATGCAATCCCTATCAAAATACCAATGGCATTTTTTTTTTTTACAGAATTAGAACAAACAATTCTAAAAACTGTATGCAAACCACAAAAGACCCAATACACAAAGCAATTTTGGGAAAAAAAAAAAAAAAAAGCAAAGCTCAAATATCACAATTCCAGATTTTGAGTTATATTACAAAGCTGTAGTCATCAAGATAGTATGGCATGGGCACAAAAACAGATACAAAGATCAATGGAACAGAATAGACAGCCCAGAAATGGACCTAGAACTTTATGGTCAATTAATCTTCAACAAAGTAGGAAAAAATATCCAATCGAGAAAAGACAGTCTTTCTAACAAATGGTGTTGGAAAAACTGGTCAGCCACATGCAAAAGAATGAAATTGGACCACTTTCTCACACTATATACACAAATAAACTCAAAACAGATTAAAGACCTAAATCTGAGTCCCAAACCATAAAAATCCTAAAAGAGAGCACAAATACTAATGTCTCTGACATCTATAGCAACATTTTTCTAGTTACATCTCCTGAGAGAGGAGGAATAACAATCAACAAAACTAAAAGGCAACCTATGAAATGGGAGAAGATATTTGCAAATGATATATCCAATGAAGAGTTAGTATCCAAAACATATAAAGAATTTAAACAAACCAACACCTGAAAAACATAATCCAATTAAATAATGGGAAGAAGACATGAACAGACATTTCTCCAAAGAAGACATCCAGATGACCAACAGATACATGAAAAGATGCTCAACATCATTCATCTTAGGAAAATGTAAATCAAAACTACAAGGAGATATAACCTTCCATCTGTCAGAACAGCTAAAGTAAAAAAAAAAAAAAAAGAAAGAAAGAAAGAAAAAAACACACACAAGAAACACCAAGTGTTGGAGAGGATATGGAGAAAAAAGAATGCTTGTACACTACTGATGGGAATGCAAACTGGTGCAGCCACTGTGGTAAACAGCTTGGAGGTTCCTCAAAAAGTTAAAATTGAAACTACCCTAGGATCCAGGAATCGCACTACTGGTACTTACCCCCAAAATACAAAAACCGCAGGGCACCTGCCTGGCTCAGTCGGTAGAGCATGCAACTCTTGATCTCAAGGCTGTAAGTTTGAGCCCCACACTGGGTAGAGACATTACTTAAAAATAAAGTATTATTTAAAATTAGAAAAATACTAATTCAAAGGGGTATATGTATGCATCTCTATATTTATTGCAGCATTATTTACAAGCTCCAGATAATGGAAGCAGCCCAACTATTCATGAATGGATAAGGAAGATGTGGTATATATATATATATATATATATATATATATATATATATATATATATATACACACACACACACACACACACACACACAATGGAATATTTTTCAACTATAAAAAGAAACGAAATCTCAATATTTGCAATAACATGAATGGATCTAGAGAGTGTTATGCTAAGCAAAAACAGTCAGAAAAACACATATACCATATGATTTCACTCATATGTGGAATTTGAGAAACCAAACAAATAAGCAAGGGAAAAAGAGAGAAAGAGAGAAGCCAAAAAACAAACTCTTCACTATAGAGAACAAACTGATGGTTACAGAGGGGAGGTGGGTTCAGGAAGGGTGAAATAGGTAACAGGGATTAATGATTGCACTTGTAATGAGCACTGGGTGATGTATGGAATTGCTTAATTACTATGTTGTACACTTGAAAATAATATAACACTGTATGTTAATGATACTGGAATTAAAATAATAGATTCCACATGTTAAGAGATCATATGGTATTTGTCTTTTTCTGACTTATTTCACTTAGCATGATACCCTCAGAGTCCAACCACAGTATCGCGAATGGCAAGATTTTTTTTTAGAGCTGCATAATATGCCGGTGTGAGTGTGTGTATCTACATATACCACATTTTCTTTATCCATTTATTCATTAATTGTGGCAATCATTTTGGCAATATTATGGCATATTGAATCATTATGTTGTATAACTGAGACTAATATATGTCAATTGTAGTTCAGTAAAATTTTTAAAAATCATAATACTAATATTTATTGAACATTACCTTGTGTCCAATAATAGGCATTTTCATGAACAATCTCATTTTATCATCACAAGAGCCCTGTGAGTTACTGTTCTTATCTGAATTTCACACATCAGGAAATGGAATCTCCAAGAGGTTGATTGGCTTGCTCAAATAACTAACTAGTAAGAGGGAGATTCAGTATTCTAACTCAGGCTGTCTAAACCCAGAGTCCCCTTAGCTCTTAACTGCTCCCTAAGTTAGAGGTGAAATATGTATAATATTTGTGACAGATATACAATAATTGCTCTGTAAACATAATTTTAATAAATAAAAGATGGCTGGATGTCTAGATAAATGGATGGCTGGATGGAAGAATGGATGGACAGAGAGATGAATTAGATAGGTGAGTAGAGAGGTATGATGTCTTTATCCTTTAAATTATCACCATCATGGTTTGCTCTATAGACAAGTTTTGGCCCACAGAGCCTTCAGGCACAGATGTTCCCAGAAACAGGAGTTTGTCTCCTAAAACTGAATTCAGCAAGAGCTCTGTATTTCTTTCTTTGCCTCCAAGCAATGTCTGCAACTTCCAGTAGCTGCTAAAAGAAAAGTGGAAAGAAGGCAGAGAGTTTCCACATGCACCATCCCCAAGGAGATAGGACATCTGGAACAGATGTCATTAATCATCCATCTCTCCCTGACAGATGGGCTGGAGCACAGTCTTGGAAATCCATAGGCTGGGCCCCACAGCCACACAGGCTGCGAGATGACACACGGATGCCATCCAAGAAGGCTCAGTGTTGAGGTTCGATTGCCATGTTTAAACATAAACAGCTCGTTTTTCTCGTGCCTTGTTTTCTGTGTTTCCATTATCTGGCAAAGTTGGGTCCAATTGAAAAGGAGGCAGCTGTGTTTGGGGAGCAATTGTCTTCTTCCCATTGGGCACGTGAGCTGAGTTCTCTATTGTCCACATCTGTGGGTGCCTGGCTGAAAACCCAAAAAGATGCTTCTATCTCTTTTTCAGCACAAACACGTTTAGCCCAAAGTCCAGAAACAACTCTGCAGTAAATAGCCTCTTACAGACGAACCCCTTGGTCTGTTTATCCTTCTCCTCCTTCCTTAGGACCCAAAGGTGTGCTATTTTCAAATACTTACCATGTGCCAGGGTCTGGCACACATTATATCTTTGAACCTGTAAAAAAAAAAGTTTTTACCATAGGGATGGAGAAATGGCATTCCTGAAATTACAAAGATTTATAAAAGTCACCGAACAAGATCAGAATCTGAAGTTGATGTTTGTGCCACTATATTATGTTCTGTGCCCACTAGGAGAAGCTTCCAGTTCTTAGCAAGCAGAATCTGAACACTGCCAGAAAACACCTCTTCTACCCTCACTTTCTAAATTCCTTCATCAAGATTTTTTTTTTTTTATATAAAGCCCCAGGAAGAACCAGAATGTGATGGAAGAGAGTTATCTTCTGGAGTCAAATTTGAGACTGAATCCCAGATCATCCCATCACTATGCAGTAGTACTTGGATATGGTACCACATATCATTAAAGTTCAGTTCACCCACTTGCAAAGTAGACGTGAATATTATATCCATTTTAGAGGAAAGTGGAGATTACATGGGAGAGAAATCATGTTCATCCTTCAAGTCTTAGCATAAATATCAGTTACTCAGAAACACCTTCCCTGGCCCCTAAATCAGGCTAAATCCAGTTGCTTTTCACTATACCCTATGCTTCTCCTTGTATAACACCTATTACGCTTGTAATTCCTTCTTAACTACATGCCCCCCTTGTAGACTCTAAGACCTATGATAATTGACTATATCTTGTCTTCCTCTCTATAACCAGTTCCTACAGCAGCCCTAGACATATAATGGATAAGCAAGGAATAATTATTGAAATCCAATGGATAATGTTTACAAAGTAACTATCATAATCCCTGGCACACAGTAGGTCTTCAGAAAGCATTAGTTCTTTTTCTTTTTCCCCTAGATGTACGGAGACACATGAGGTTTCCTTATCCTCTCCTTCTTTACTATAACCAGCCTTGATGGAAAAGAGAAAAGTTGTAGGCTGAAGCAGGTAATACAAGTCAAATGCTAAACAGGGCAGTGCTAACAAGCCTTCAGCAATACAGAAAAGGGCCACAAGCCCCAGAATGTGGCCAGGGAGGATTGTGACATACTTTGTAATGTTTATGTATATAAAGTAGAAGAGTGAGAGGCTGGCAGCAGGTAACTAGAGAGAAAACAAAGAAATCCAAGTTGAAAATGGGGTGGGGATTGGGTGGGGTGGGCTGAGGAATTACAGCTGTGACCCTCTACCTGAAAGTAGACGTGAACTTTGCCAAATCAGAGGAGTTGCCTCACAGACCCTCCTCCATTTGATGGAACTGCTAGCTCTGGCTTCCATGACAGTAACACCAATATTTGGACGCCAAGTGGTGGCCTCCTTGGAGCTGGAACGTGGAAATTCACTGTGAACTGACCTTTGCTGGGAGCCAGGGAGAGGAGACGACAGGCAAGGGAGCCATTCTACACAGAGTCTCCAAGACAGGTTTACTCAAGGAAACGGCAACCTAGTGCACCTTCTCTCACTGATTCCCGACCTTGATACTGACCCTGTCACCCTTGAAGTAGTTTCCTGCCTGGCTTCTGAGTGCCAAGCACATGCTTCCTTCTGACCCTGTAATGTGAGCTGTTTCTTGTTGACTGGCTCCGTCCTTGCCCCTTCTCTGTGACTCCTACTTGAATAATGAGCTCTAAATATATTTTCTTGTTCTAAACCATTTTTCTTTTCTAATGCTAAATTATAAGGCTTGTGTGTGTCAGCAGGAAAACGTGCCCTGCTTTTCCAAAGGATGCAGAGATACTCTAGACATTCTTCCAAACTGCTGGGAGGGGGTGGGGGCATTTCCACTGTCATACCAGCCCTGGAGTAGAGGCTTGTCCATGGGCAGCACATGTCCCAGCAATTACTGGCCCAATCCCAAGCTCCCCAATTATTTCTGAAAAAGTTCAGGATAAAGAAAGATCTGCCACTAATTATTTAAAATGAAAACCTAGAGACACACAGACAGTGAAGGACCTCTCTTCATACTTCCTATATTTCTCACATCCGGCCCAGACCATCAGATATCACTGACTTTAGCTGAGCTTCTTGTAAGTCCCAGAAATTACAGTGAGCCAACAACAGCTAGGGTTTTTTTCCTCTTGACATCATTTTCTCCAGCTAATAGAGGTGGTGGTTATAGGAGGAAAAAAAAAAAATCAGAGATGAGTAGTTCTGAGTCTCTCAGTGCCATGCTCTTTCCTGGGAAAATAGGACTTAATCTGAGCCCTGTTTTGTTTTGTTTTTTGTTTGAATCAGGTGAAATATCAGTCTTGTAGGGAACATGACACACTTAACCATTACCTACAAGTAGGTCCTTTCTAGAGAGGAGTGTCTGTTCATTAAGAAAGAAGTGTGCCTAAAGCCAGACTTAAGAGGGTCAGCATAAAAAAGAACCATAGAGGACAGTATATGCAAAGGCCCAGTGGCATGTCCAGGAATGGCAGGAAGCAGTAAAGTGAAGTACATTCAGCACCAGGCATAAAGTCAGGAGCCCTCCTGACACTCAGCATCTGAATAACCTTGGGAAAGTGTCTTGATCTCTGCAACTGAGTCTCCTCATTGGGTGGTTGGAATCTCTCTAGACAGCCTCAAGGGGCCATTCTAAGACTCATAAGGTAATATAAGAAATCAGGGTACCGGCATTAGAATCCTTACAGCTCTGTTGTTCTAATCTCTGCCCCTTGGTTGATATGAATACTCCCAAAACAAATCAGGAAACAAATCTCTAACCAGAAGCCTCAGAAAATTCAGGGAAGTGGCAATCCTTTTATTCCAATTCTCAAAAATGCAAATTTCTCTACCCCATTTAACTTGGTTATCCAAAGAACAGAGGATGGGTTTTTATTATTCATCACTTTGAGAGAAAATTGATTAAATGTGTGACTTTACCTGGAAAAAGGCTATGGCTGTGATTTAAATCTGGATATACTGTCGGGCTGGTGGATGGTATCATTTACCTCCCTGCCTCCCCAACGTGCCCCCCCCCCAACACACACATATACTTCAACTTGTGTGGAGATACTGAAAAAAATTAAATAGCAATTTTAAATTACAAAAGACAAGGGGCCTTAGATTTGTCGATGGTCTCCTCTCTCTGGGCAGCTCTGAATTAGCAAAAGCAGAGAGTCCTAAAAATAACAGGGCAAGAGAGAGACACTCTTTCACAAGGGTTTGCATGAGCACTTTGATCACTTGCCCATCAAACTGTGCATTTCTGTATAGGAAACGAAGAACAGCTTGTCTCCACAGTCTATTATAATTACCACTAAATGCTCCAGAAACTTGGCAGTTTTGAATTTCATAACACCCATGACTGACATTCCTAATTAATACTATTGTTTTTCTCCTCTGGCTGAATTTCCTGAATGCCAACATGCATCGCATACACTAAAAACAGACATTAAAGAAAATAACATCAGTGTTAATCTCCAGCACAAATATATCAAATGCCTCAGTGAAGTGTATAGAAAAGAGCTGGATTCCTATAAATAATGGAGCATCCCTGCCTGATCATCTTTATCCTCCTACGCTAATAAGATGATAATCTTTCTCCTCCTGTGTCCTTGCTCTCAGATTTCAGAACAGCTTTTGGTGAAGTGCACTCCCAGCTCTTTTCTTCTCTTGCTTTGCTTTTAAGTTGCAGATTGAAACTTTCAAAGAAAACCTAGCTTAAGTTAGAAAAAGCATCCACTGGGCACTCTATAAATAGGGAATCCATAGAAGATAGCAAGATGGTCTAATTTGTGCTTTCTAATGGATGCTTCTCTGGTTTGCGCGGTGCTAAGAGCATCCAGCATTTGCTGATGTCCTCACTTACTATGTTGGGTGGTTTAGAGCAGGGATTTCAGCATCAGGGGGCTCTATGTTTTTAATTTTGCTTCTGCCATCTAGCTGGACCATTTCCATAAGCTCAATGAGCCTCAGTTTTCTCATCTGTAAAGGGGAGACAATGATAGCACCCATCTCACAGGGCTGCTGTGAGAATCCAGTGAAAAAATATTTCACAGAGATCCTGGCACGTAGTAAGTACTACTTCAATGTACTTATTACATTTACCATAAATACATACCCATGTCTAAGAAAATGTCATTCACATAATAGAAACTCAATAAACTCATATGGCTGAACTAATAAGGACAATATGCCGGTGAGGTGGCCAGGACTTTCAATTGCTTTTTATTTTAAAAGAGAGAGAGGTGTGTGAGTCTAGGATTCACACTGTAATGAGGACAGCTACTTTCACAGACATCCAGGACCTCTGACAGTGTCAAAAAGCAAAAACTTGAAGATGAAAATTAGGTCTTGTGACTTCAAAGGTATATGCAAATATGATTCTATGTCTTCCACGCCCCACCCCATAATCATTTCTTTCATTGGTGTTGCTTTTGATCTTGATGAGTTCCCTATGGACACGGGCTATAGAATGACTTTGCCCACTCAGCATTCCTTTCTTGCTTCCTCTAGCTTTTCTTTTTAACTCAAAATGGGTTATTATGTTCTATATTAATTGTGGTAAAATACAACATAAAATTTACCATTAGTGACATTTAGTGCACTCGCAATGTTGTGTGACTCTCACCCACCATCTAGTTCCAAAACATTTTTCATTGCCCCAAAATGAACTTTCACCTATTTTCACTCTCCCTTCACCTCCCCTCTGACAACCCCCAGTTTGTTCTCTATATTTAAGAGTGTGGTTTTTTGTCTTTTTTTCTTTATTTCTTTCATTTCTTATATTCCACCTGTGAGTGAAAGCACATGGTTTCTTTCTCTGATTGTATTCACTAATATCCTCTAGATCCATCCATGTTGCAAATGGCATGATTTCACTGAGTACACTTATCATGATGAACAGTGAGTAATGTATAGAACTGTTGAATTATATTGTACGCCTGCAACAAATATGACACCGTATATTAATTATACTTGAATATATACATTTAAAAAAAAGGAGGGACCCCTGGGTGGCTCAGAGGTTGAGCATCTGCCTTTGGCTCAGGGCATGATCCTGGGATCCTGGGATCGAGTCCCGCATCCAGCTCCCCTCAGGGAGCCTTCTCCCTCTGCCTAAGTCTCTGCCTCTCTCTGTGCCTGTCTCATGAATAAAATAAATAAAAAATCTTAAAAAAAAAAAAAAAAGGAAACCTCACACCCATTAAGCAGTTTCTTCCTAATCCTTAAAAACCATATATCTGCTTTGTGTCTATGAATTTGCCTATATGGATATTTGATATAAGTGAAATCAGCCAATATTTGATCTTTTGTATCTGGCTTCTTTCATTCCAGCATAATGTTTTCAAGGTTCATGCACCTTGTAGCATGTATCAATACTTCATTCCTTTTCCTTTTAAGAAGAGGGGAGGAGCAAAGAGAGAGAATCTTAAGTTCAGCATGGAGCTTGACACAGGCTCGCTCAATCTCACAACCCTGAGATCATGACCTGAGCCAAAATCAAGAGTCAGATACTTAAGTAACTGAGCCACCCAGGTGCCCCAATACCTCATTCCCTTTTTATGGCTGAATAATATTCCACTGTGTGGATAGGTCACATTTTATAGATCTACATTTTGCTTATCAGCCAATAGACATTTGGCTTTATTAATAGTGCTGTTATAAACATTCATGTACAAGTCTTGTTGACCTATGAACTTAGATATGTAATTGCTAGGTCATATAATAATTCTATGTTTAACTTCTTCTAGTTTTGGTACTCTAAGTTTCTACTCAAGAGTCATCCCTTCCTCATGGTGTTTCCCTGTGGTTTGACCTCAGCCAGTCAACCTATTGCACCTTCTTTGACAGGTCTGAATTAGGGATGGATTCGTAACCCAGGCTAACTCAAGGAACATAAAAAACGGTGGCTTTTGCAGAAACTCGGCTGCTAGATGGGCACACATGGTAAAACAAAAGCTGCTAGTGATCATGATTCCACTGAGAGCAGGGAGCCTGAGAATGAAGCCAAACACAGGAAAGAATTTGAGACCAATTCTCTTTGAGGCATCATTAGAGGATCCAGATTCCATCAAGCCTAATAGGGAAGAAAGACCTACCCTCTGGAATTTTCAGCTTTGAGATATAACATTTTGTTTTTGTTTAACTTAGTTGTGAGTTGAGACTTTTTTGTTGGTATTCAACTATTTTATATGGGTGCTCAGGCAATACTAATGGATTGAGCGCCTGAGTATGCATTGTTTCCATTTAAACTTTGTGACATATCATGAATACTATATATGTAGCCATGACACTTAATTTTATGTGTTGACTTGCCTGGGTGAAAGGGCACCCAGATATTTGGTTAAACATTATTCTGGATGTGTCTGTACATTATTCTCAATAAGGATAACATTTGAAATGGTAGACTAAATATAGAAGATTGCCTTTCCCAGTGTGGGTAGGACTCATCCAATCCACTAGAGACCTGAAGAGAACAAATAGGCTACGTAAGGGGAATTAAGAGGTTCAAACTTCCAGTTATAAAATAAATAAGTCACAGAGATGAAATGCTTCCACTACCCAAAGCATGGGCACCCAGCCCCAGAGCAACTGAGTGAGATAAAACAAGCTAGGGAGAAGCTAACAAACACCAAAGGGGCCCAAAGTGTGTTCCATTTGCTACCAGTGCGGTGATTTCAGACAAGACAGACACATTTCCCAGATAATGGTGAACTACCTCATGTGTTAAAATCAGGCATATAAACCAGGAGTGGGAGGGAAGAGAGGAGGAGCCTGCTGTCAAAAGCATTGTCACACACAAAGTTAGAAGGCTGACATCTCTATGACAGTGAGGAGGGGAGGGAGAGGGTGTTGGTTCAGTTAAATGAAGAATTACGCATACCCGCCTACCTGTCACTTCCCCAAAGCCCTTGGAGCCTACAGTTTTATCTGAAGAGGCAAATGATCCAACCTAGATCCAGCCTGTTTATGTTCCCAGATAAGGGATTGCAGAGAAACCTGAAAATGTACGATTGTGTCACTGATTACTCCAGAAGTACTTTCCAGCAGCTCCAGCGGTTATTAGAACCACCTCTAGTGCTTTATGCTACCAATCAAGCCTTATGTTCAAAGTGCTGCTCTTTCTCATAGATCTCTAAAGCTTTGCGTTAAGCTTTGGAAAAAGATATGATTTTTGCTTCAAGGTTTATTCAGCTCAGCAAAGACCTCAGAGATGACCTTAATTTTATATTTTTCTGAGTCCTTTTTAAAAGTCCTTTTTAAAAAGTGTGCTAGTTGATGATGTGGTTGCTAGAATGCTCCCCACCCCTGCCTGGTGGACAAAGTGCTGCGGCTCTAGAAGTGTTTCATTAATAAGCCAATGTAATGACTGTCATTCCCCTGAAAGTGATCCAGAGGAATATCCCTCAGACTCTGCAGAGATGTCCTTGTCACAGGCAGTTTTGTTGCATAAGTTTAGTCCCCACTTCACTGTAAAGTCTCATTAGAAGACACATCCTCTTAACTAATCTGGAGAAGTGATGAAAGGGTTATTTTTCTTCCTGCTAGAAATGTACTTTCTGGCTTGGTGCTGAAGCTAAACAAAAAAATAGTACTAATAGAGCTTTTCCATAGAAACACCAACTAGAGAAGATAAATTAAAAGAAAGCCATGCATGAAGGAGAAAAATAAGAAAAGCTATAGAGCATTTGATCAACCCAAATAATACCAATGGGCTACATATGATCTTCAAGTACACATTTTTAAATTTCACCTTGTGCCAGACACCACAAGGGAAATCTCAAGATTTTGCTTAAGCTGATGGTTACTGAACCACAATTACACCATTTGTCCTATGAAATTAAAGAACCCAAAATGCCCCCCCAAACTTGATAATTTAAAAATCATACTAAAAGAGAAAATAAAAATGGAAATTGAAAACTATGTAGAACCTAATGACAAAGGTTTGCAGAGAAAATGTGACAAGATACAGCCAAAGTAGTTCTCCGAGGAAAATACATAGCCTTCAAATGTGTATATTAGAAAATAAGCAAGAGTGAGTGACTAAGCCAAGCATTCTTTCAACTTAAGAATCTTTTGGTGGGTGGGGGCAGGTATAAAATAAACCCAAAGAAAAAATACAATAATTACGAACATTAAAAGAAACTGTTAATAAAACAAAACAAACAAGAACTGCAAACACAGTTGGGTCTATCAATAAAACCAAATACTTTTATTTTGTAACTATCAGCAATGATTTGTCCTGAATGTAGGTAGAGGCACAGGCTTCTTTAACAACTTCAGTTCAGCTTGAGGTGACATTGGAACAGCCGTGCAAAGAATAAGCCAGAGGCCCAGGGCCACACATTTGTAGGCTTTTCCCTTATTTTTTCCATGTGTGTTTGATAAGGAGACAGAATGAAATACTTAGGGCTGTACACATAGCTGAGAGAGGTTTAGTCCATGTAAACCCAGTAGTGGTGAAATCAGGACCAGTCCGCCTGAGCTCAGTGAAGGATCCTGGACTGGCTCACAAACATCATCTCTCTTCTACTGTGATATTTCCTAACAACAATTTCTCTTTGACTCTTCAAAACAGGAGAAATAAAGAACTACGGTTTATTCAGAAAAAAAAAAACAGAGGGAAGGGAGGTGTAGTTATAACTCCTCCTTCTGGTTCCCAGCTGCATCACTTCCTCATCTATCTAAAGTAGATATCCTCACCCCATGCCCAGGCCATTCCCTATCATAGCATCTGCTTCCTTCTGTGGAATTCATCACAGTCTGTAAGTATCTTCTTAACTAATGACTTTAAATGACATATTGTCCCCATCTGTCCCTACTGGAATGTAGGCTTAAAAGGAACAGATCTGGTCATGTCCACTATTCTCTCCCAACTCTCATGTGATACCTGAGGTATCCACAGAATAATATTAATGAAACAATTGCAGTAATATGCCTTGTCATGGGAATGGTTTGCAATATTACTGAAGACTCTCCTGAACACTGTTTACTGTGCCAAGGGATTGCAAGGCCTTTGGTTAATTTCATGAGCACCCACACAGAAGAAATGAGAAGGGAAATGGAATAATGAGGGTTATTTGGGCACTTATTTCACACACTGGGAACTTAATCACACACTCATACTTTGACAGAGCTTCCCTTGCCTTCCACTTCAGCTGCTGCCCCTCCAAATGGCCTTCCTCCCCACATTGGATATCACTCAGGCCCGGAAAGGCTCCAGTCAATCGGCACTGGCCCCACGAGTCTCCCTCAGGTGCATCCTTTTTTCTGCCATTAGACATGTGAAGAATCTGACATGTCTGGAAGATTTCTCTTGTAGAATCTGACAGGCTTGAGTGGGTGGCAGTTTTGACGGCTAGGGCCTGATTATCCCATTCACCCTTTGACATTTCCTCGGCTCTGCTACTCTCTTGACACAGTCGTGCCAACAACTGCTTTCAGCAGATGCCTCTGAGAAGCCAAGGCCTGCTGACATCAGCCCCCACTTTTGTGAGCTCTGAGGGTACTGTGTGGCTCTGCCCAGCTTCGGCAGGCATGTGGACATGAGGCCTCTGAAAGCAGTCAGGCCCAAGACAAGTGAGAAGGCCCAAGGGGCTGGAACAGACCTCTCTTTTCTCCCAACCTGAGTTTTCTAGGCTCTAAGATTAGTGGCACTTGGGAAATACAGGAAAACAGCTAGAGAAAATCATGTACTGATTCATTTATTCATTCATTCATCCACTAAATATTTACTGAGTGCCAATGATATGCCAAACACTGAACCAGGTGCTGGGAATAGGATGGTGATCAAAGGCTCACTGCCCCCATGACACCAGTTGTTGGGAAGACAGCAAATACACAATCCCAAATATCTTGTCAATTGTAATTCTTGCTAGAAATGGCAGAAAGAAGGTGGTATGTAAGATAATAAGCAGGAACTACTTTTAGCAGTAGAGGTCAGAGACTGCCTGTCTGATGGGATGGATTGAAAGCTGAAGGAAGAGCCAGTTGCCTAGGGAGCAAGAGGCAGAGTATTTAAGGCAGAGGGGACAGTTTGCAGCTGCAAAGTTCTGAGATAGAAAACAGTTTGTTCGAGGAGATGAAAAGAAAGTCAATGCAACTGGAATTCATGACCAGGGAGAGAGCAGGGATGATGAGAGAGAGGTGGGCAAGGATGGGAGTATGCAGGGCCTTGTATGTTAGAAAGACTGTGGAACTGTCTTTATTCTGAAGACAGTGAGAAGCCAGAGGAGAATTTTAGACTAGAAGCAAAATTACTCTTCTGTGGGATCCAGGAATTAGGACAAAAGAAAAAGGAACTTGGAACAAGAGGACAAAATGCCAGCATGTCCCAGCAATGGAATTCCCATTTTCTGACATGTAAAGTGTATTTTCTGGGACTAAGTCATAAGTTCTTGACTATGACTCCAAGAATCCCCATTGGAGATTACGGAGTCTTGCAGCAGAATCTCTGGGAAGAATAATGAGATTCTGTAGTTTCTTTTTTAAGGCAATCACAAATGATTCCAGAATACAGCATAGCTCAAGAAACCCTGAGCCAAGAGATGCAATTCCTTCAAGATGTTACTACTTAAAAGTCAGCCACTAAAACAAATGAAGCAGGAACAAAGCAGACAGGACAGCTATGGCAAGAGACACATGGAGAAGATGAAAGCAAGAAGGGCAGGCATCTGGGGGAGAAGGAGGCATACCATAAATATCGGTCTCAGCAGTGGGTGGGGCCCAGGCAGGCAAGGAATCGCATAGCACTTGGAGCGTCTTGAGCACTGATTGGTCCCTCGAGAGAAGGCTACGGCCCCATTTACACATGTCTGTGTCACTTCGAATGAAACAGAGAAGAAGGTGGAGGCAGGTTTCCTACCTAGTTCTGAACACCAGCTTTAGGACCTACAGCTGCCTCTTGAAGGTCTGCGACTGGGAAAGCTGAGTGGTTAGGACAAACACAGGTGAGGGAACCCAGACTACGGTGCTTTCCAAGTGCTTTTGCACAATGTTCCACAAAGCTGCATCTCCTACAGCACCTAGCACAGTGCCCTGCAGCGAGTGGGGGCTTGCTAAGTGTTGACTACAATCCACACATAAACCAGCTGTAGAAGAGACTAACATTAAAAATTAGATTGCATCTTCCCAGCTCTCAGTGATGATTAATTTGACTAAACCCATTTTATTTGGCTATAAGCAGGGATTTCACAATGTCTATGCATCACTGGCATTTGGGGCTGTATGATTCTCTGTTGTGGGGGCTTTTCTGTGCATTTTAGGATGTTTAGCAGCATCCCTGGTGTTACAGACTACATGTTTGTATCCCCTCCCTCAAACAATTTACATAGTGAAACCTACCCACCATGGTGGTGGTATTAGGAGGTAGGGTCTTTGTGTGGTGATTAAGTCATGAGGATGGAGCCCTCATGAATGGGATTAATACTCCTATAAAAGAGGCCCCAGAGAGCTACCTCATTCCTTCTACCATGTGAGGACACAGGAGGAAGATGGCCATCTATGAACCAGGAAGCAGGCCCTCACCAGACACCAAATCTGCTGATGCCTTGATCCTGGACTTCCCAGCCTCCAGACTATTAGGTTATAGCAGGCCAAAATACTAAGACACCTGGCCCTTACTCACTAGATACCAGTAGCATGTTTCCTTACCCCATTGTGATGAACAAAAATATCTCTAGACATTGCCAGAAGTCCTCAGAGTGTGTGTTGTGTATATGCATGTGTGCACACATGCATATGGGGTATGTGCAGTCACTCCCCATTGAAAATCACCACTATAGATGATAATAAATAACACTTATTGAGCATTTACTATGTACCAGGCACTGTCTTAGCCACACAATATACATTTTTTTCTTTACTCTCACAACACAGTGGTAATATAGGTATTATAAACCTCATTTTACAGATGAGGAAACTAAGACAAAGGGGCAGTTGCACAGCTCAGAAGTGGAGGAGCTGGACGCTCAGTCTATCTGCCTATTCCAACCAGTACTACCTCTCTTACTACCACACCACACGGCTTTCTGGGTCACCAGTGACTTATCACAAAGAGTCCAAAGAATTCCATACAATTCTTTACTTTTCCTGTTTTAAATTTTCATTGACAGATTTTTAAAGGAAAAAAAAAAGCTGTCAGAAAATAAAACTTTTAGGGAATTACTCTAGGCCAACAGTTCTCAAAGTGTGGCCCAAGTCCCCAAGACTCTTTCAAGGGATTTTCCAAGTCAAAACTATTTCAAAGCAATACTACGATGTTACTTGCCTTCTTTGCTCCCACCTCTCCTGGGTGTACAGTGGAGTTTTCCAGAGATTACAGAAACTGTGATGATATCACTGTTGTGGCAGATAATGGAATATGCAGTCACACATTCCTATATTTCCAAAAGTTTTCAGTTTCAATTTCTAACACAGATATAACTCACATGAACAAAAGCTCTTCAGTAGTTTTAAGACTATAAAGGCATCTTGAAACCAAAAAGGTTGAGAACTCTTGCTCTAGATTTAAAGAACCTCAAAAGCATAATAGTCTAAAGGAATGTATAAACCTTGATCAAATTACAGTTTTTAAAGGGGGATTTAAAAGCATATTTGGGGAACTGAGAAAATCTGAATTTTACTGTATTTTAAAAAATATTTTATTTATCATTTTTTAATTAGGTTGAACACATAGTGTGGAGTCCAATGTAGGGCTTAAACTCACAACTCTGAGATCAAGACCTGAGATGAAATTAAGAGTTGGAGGTGGGATCCCTGGCTGGCTCAGCGGTTTAGCGCCTGCCTTTGGCCCAGGGCACGATCCTGGAGACCCGGGATCGAATCCCACGTCGGGCTCCCGGTGCATGGAGCCTGCTTCTCCCTCTGCCTATGTCTCTGCCTCTCTCTGTGTGACTATCATAAATAAATAAAAATTAAAAAAAAAAAAGAGTTGGAGGCTTAACTTACTGAGCCATCCAGAATCCTCTAAATATTTAGTTTTTTAGATAATATTAGGGAATTATTGCTAATCATTTCTTGGGGGTGTAAAAGTTGTGATTACGAACAGAATGTTCTTAGAAGATGCAGGCTGAAGGTTTTGAGGTTGATATCTGCAACATACTGTGGCTCGCACACACACATGTGTGGACAAAGCAAAGTGGCAAAATGTTCACAGGCATTGGATCTAGGTGGTGGTATATAACGTACAATTTATGTTCGTTCCCTATATTTAAATTCAATGTTTAATAATAAATTTGGAAAAAAATGGGTTTGATTTTGAGTGAGGAAGAGACATGGTGAAGGAAAATAGGAGACCTTTTAGTTTTTCTCTTCTAAATTTTATAAGAAAAATGGCAGGAGTAAAGTGAATGGATAATTGGATGAACATACCATTGAGCCAGGGCTCTTGGTCATGTCAGAGCAAAGCTTGGGGCTAATTCAACATGGCACTTACCTCCTCAACCCTATTTAGAGCCATTCTTGGAGAGACGGGCCTCCCTCCTGGATGCGCTGACAAATCAGTTTCAATCTGCATACACAGCAGCAACTGAAGACAGCTCAGAATCCTTCAGGCTCTATGTTGGGACTCGTATCCCCATCTACTCCTCTCTGAGTGCACTGCCTCATTCACCACTCCGCTGCTTTGGCTCACCTCGCAAGCACAGCAGGCATCTTAAAGGATCATTCATGACCCAATTTATGGATCTGTTAGTTTTATTAGCTTAGCTCTAAACTAGTTATTTTAAACACTTTACTTCTATGATGAGTACAAAAAAAAATAATGAACTATGCAGGGGGGAAAGTGTCAAAATTACCTAAACAGAGCAAACTGCAACCATAAATTTCCTATCTCTTCAAGAGATGATAAAAAACACCCAACTGGAATAGCACCCGGGTGATTTAATAAACTTAGAAGAACACATCGCACAACACATGGCATTCATTACTCATGTTGAAATGGTAATAAATTCGGAAGTCTGGTACAAGCATCTGGAGGGTAGTATCTCCCTCTAGGTTCTAGTTGTGAAATGATGAGCTAAAGCGTCCTTCCAAGTCAATGGGCTTTGCCAGGGAAGCTCACCAGTGGGGCAGCAAGGAAAACCTGGTGAGATTTTCCTGGTCACAAAGACTCAAAGGGAGTCAAGAGCTTGCATCAAATTACCCTCTCTCAATGCTACACTTGGGAGTACCATTTAACACCAGCCAGTCAAGCAAAAGAATATGACGCTCCACATCATTTCCCTGACGTCAATCCTCCAGCATCCCCCCTCCAACAACCTAAGTCTCAATATTTCTGAATGCATAAAAAGGCATTTGTATCTAAATGAGAAGTTCTCAAACTATTTTATATATGCCTCAAACCTCCATTTTGGTATAATAAGGACAATGCCAACAGATTCATAAATACAGAGAACTGCTGGTTATTAGAGGGAGGGAATAAGTGCATGGGCAAAATCAGCGAAGGACATTATGAGGTACAAACTTCCAGTTATAAAATAAGTCAGTCACAGGGATGAAAAAAAAGACTCTGCACCCCTTCTCAGAATGTTTTTAAATTCATAAAAATAGGACACAAAGGATTACAAAGAACATCAATAGTATTGCAATAGTTATCATAATATTTTAAAAACAAACTTGTGATTTGGCAAGAGACCAGTTTCTTTATTAATGCATTAAATAAAAAGATCTAGCAGCAGACCTAATAACAACCATAATTTCAAAGTAGTGAGTGATGAGCATAAGTAATATTTGAGGTATCAACATCAACAGTAATGTGATATGAAAAGATGTATGATTAGATAGATGACAGTAACAGATTCTGTTAAAAACCACTGTGCTTTGTCGTCTACATTCATAAATGAAGGAAATGCTAACTTTGCAGTTAAAGTGAAAGTACATAAAGATGTCATTTCTTCACATCCCAGTTCAGACGACTTGAATTCTATCCATGGACTCCAGGTTAAAAATGTCTCATCTCCAACCTTCAAGATCTTGGCAGTGATTCATCTTCAAGACAGAGTCAGTTGGAGGAAGATGTATTTCTGGCCCCAGAGCTCACCCTCTGAACTTGTCTCTACCTTCCTAGCTCTGCTAGCCTGTGGCTATCAACTGCTGTTTCCCTTCCTACTTAGCCTCATGCCCTGTCTCCCTAACTGGGCCAGGCTTCCTCTTCTCCTGACCATGCAATCTTTCAACAGGGAATATGTACTTTATTCCTCCACCCATCCAACAGACATCTCTTGTGTCTGTGTTACATAACCAAGGGGGATTCAAGTCTGAAATAAAGATAAAAGATGCATTTTTCTAACCACTAGAGGGCCAGCTACAGGACCTCCTTCAAGACTATAAACTTTCTAAGGTCAGGAGACCATGTCCCTGATGTTCTTTCTATACCACCAATGCTCAGCATAGTAACCATACAGAAGCTTCAATAAAT
This sequence comes from Canis lupus baileyi, assembly GCF_048164855.1. Taxonomy (NCBI): domain Eukaryota; kingdom Metazoa; phylum Chordata; class Mammalia; order Carnivora; family Canidae; genus Canis; species Canis lupus. Next base: position 41,765,304 of record NC_132845.1, on the reverse strand, counting down.
ATTTGTTGGATGATGGATAGCTGTACAGAATGAGGAGTGGGTAAGTAGGCAGGTAAACATGTGGATAGATGGACAGATGGGCAGATGAATCTTTAACTTTTTGATATTCATCATTGTAGGTGCACCTTCATCCTCTCAACTAAAATAGCCAGTGGGCTTTCCCAGTTTAGTACCGGTGCCCTGAATCCCCCTCCAGGCAATGTTCACGGCCGAACTCTGCTCTGGTGAAGGAAAGGCAGAGAATGGATGACCCCTCCACAGAGTGAAATTAAATGGAAACTCATGCAAACTACCAATGTCAATAAGCATCACTCCAAGTTTCATCAAGGAAATCAAGTGTCCCAATATGATCATCAAAGTTAGATGATGATCCTAGAAGATAGTCATTCAACGTTCATGTTCAGGTCATACAGCCTGACTCCTCTCAGCTTGTTTCAGTTCCAAACTTGCATTGCAATGAGAAATTTGCTCTGTAACAGGATGACTTTCCAGCCCTAACTAACATCTTAGTCTTAAGGTCCCAGCCCCCTATCAGGTTGTTTGTCTAAGTTCTCAAGCAGCTGAAGATGATAAAACATCTCAAGTCTGCTGGCATAGCTTTATCTCCTCTCATGACTCTGCTTCCTAGATTAATCTTGACATAGCTTCTGTGAACAAGGGACTTGGACCCCATAGCAGGTATCCTCTCTGGCCCTGTCCTAGAGTCTAGACCATGAAATAGGATCAAGAATCTATAAGTCTTAATCTGTTCCCTCCTTTATTCACCAAGTAAATGCTGAGTACTACTATGAACTGTGTATGTACTGGTCAATATTCTGGACTCTGGAGTCAGACTGAGTTCAGTGTTCTTTTTACACCAGCACTGACTAGCTCTGTGATGGTATTTTTTTTCATTTGAATCTTAACTTCCTGCTCTGTAAAAGGGTGATAGCAAGATCTGCCTCACTATCTCATTACATGGATTAAGTACGGAAAAGATTGCAAAAGGTTTGTCATAAATTAGCAGTTTATAGGTTAGCTAATATTTGTTGTTTTTGTTGGGAAGGCAGATACTAGGACCATATAGAGCTTTCTCTGAAATTGGTGAAACCAGATTCATTCTACAACTCAATCAGGTCATTCCCAAAGAAAAATCAGTGAACAGATTCTCGATTAGGAGACATCAACCTTACATATCAAGTGGTGGCAATAGAAGCTATAGATCTTATGTTGTATTCTTATTACTATCACTATCATCATCATAGGAGAATGGGAGGAAACTTTTGGAGATGATGGATAGGTTTATGGTGTAGATCGTGGTGATGGTTTCACAGGTGTGTACTAATCTCCAAATTTATCAATTTGTATACATTAAACATAGAGAGTTTTTGTCAATCATACCTAAGTAAAGTGGTTTAAAAAATAATACAACTTTCTTCCAGCCAGTACTCTTAAATGAGTACAGGAGAGTTATGAAACATACCAACAATAATAATTACATTAACAACAAATAACAATTTTAATTGTGCATTAGCATTGCACTAAGTGCTTGACATGAAGGATTTCTTTCAGTTTTCATAACTCTTTAAGGCAGGCGTTACTGTTCATATTTCATAAAATAAGTTTCTAAAGACCTCAGCATCAAAATGATTTACCTAAGCACGGAATCTAAGAAGGATTTAAGCAAAGATATGAACCCAGTTTTTCCCAAGCCCCAAATGATTCATGTTATTATTTTTTATATTATTGTTAATAATTGGTATCATCATTCATTACTCTACAACACTGACTCCTGGTCACTCAATAAGCACCTACTACAAGCCCAATGCTAAAAATTGCTCATGACACAATGGTGAACAAGACAGACATGCTGGATACCATTCTTCCCTTCCTAGAGTTCATAATCTATAGATACTAGATTGGAAAGATACTTAGTCAATAATGACATATTTTTAAAAGTAATTTCCAGTGTGCGAAATAGTTCCAAGGAGAAACAGAAAATAATATGGGGGCTTAAATGGCATCTTCTACTAATTTATACTTCCTGCAAGGGTAAGGCTTAGCTGTATTCTCAAGTTCCTAGAATCTGTTGTTAAATATCGCCCCCAAACCCCAACTCTCTCAAGGATTGTGCTGTGTCTGTGAGATGTGGGAAAAGCACAAAAGGCACACCCATTTCATTTGCCTGCGAAGCTTTTAAAGGACACACAGAATACTTTGCTATGCAAAAGACAACCATGACAGCTCCTCATCCAATTATTCCTTCTGTAGTTGTAATAGGACTCACTTTGGAAAATTCTGGGTAGGAATTTAAAGCACCATTCATCACTGAACCTAGCCCTACCCATCCTCAGTCTTTTTCCAGCCAGCTGTTGCTACAGATGTCACTTCCTGCCAGATGTGTTCATAAAAAGCCTCAATCAACCTCTAATCCCAAGCAGCAGGAGAATGTTTTCAACTTTTGAGGTCTTTCCACTTTGACACAATGGGACTCTTGACTAGCTTTTCTACACCAAACTCACCCCATGAAATGGGTAAAAGCTACCAACGAGTCTATTTTCAAAAGATTCATGGAATACGTTTTCCCACTGATAGTCCTTGACTTGACATTTCTATCACAAACAGTAATTTTCATAATTACAGAAGCCATGCCACTCCAGGAAATGCAGATCTCCTGATTTCATGATTCTTTTCCAACTCTGAGGGTAGAAAATTCAAGACCTGAGTTTCCCTGACTTCTATCAAATGTTGGGCAATACTCAAGTTTCAAGTAAACACAAGCCCTGTTTCTTGAGGAGTATTAAAATGATTGATGAGACAAAAGAGTTTATAACCTAAGTAGGCTATGTGTAGTCTTGAATAATACAAAAACTCTTGATGCACCAGTTTTCTCACCTGTATGATAGTAATCATCACACTACCTCTATCTCACTGAGATACTGGCTGAAATAATAAATGAAAATGGTTAATACAACTGGCATATAAAAAGTACTATTTCATAGCTATCCTTCCCCTTACCACTCCAAACATAAAATAATAGTTAATAGAAGAGTATCCAATGAAGATTTGATTTCTGGATCAAAATACGTAAAGGATTAGCATAGGAAAGAGAGACCAAATCTATTCTGGGTTTTCAGGATAGAACCAGGACATTTACCACCCATTCACTCATCCGCTCAACAGATATTTTCTGAATACCTAATATGAACCAGGCCCTGCATCCTTTGCTACAGCAACAGTGGAGGGCATTATATGGGCTATTGTGGGGTTCACAGCCTGGGAACCAGTGGATGGAGTTTCAGGAGAGGCCCGGAGACACTCTGTATGGGTGATCTTTCTAATATTTAAAGTTATCTGAGGAAGTAGTGGAATATACTGAGTTTCCCATCATATGGAGTATTCATCCAGGGTACTTGAACATTGTAAAAGGGACTCTGTGTGAGATGGAAAGTTGGAATTTTGAAATTCCTTTCAACCTAGCAACCTTTGAGAAACATGAGTCCAGAATTCATCTTCTGGAGTTTAAATACCTTGACCTTCTATCTACACAGCCAGTGTTTATTAACCCATTTTAATGCCTAGTGTGTGGCAGTAATTAAATACATAGTCAAGTTATACCTATTTCCATTGATTTAATACCCATTTCACACATTATTTACCAAATTGCTGTTTCTTTTAAACTTATCACATATTTATTCCTTTCCAAGAGTAGGCAGTTTAAGAATATTCTTAGATGACAAGAAAAGGCACAAGAAGTACTGAGACTCAATTCATTGATAAATATCTTGGCTCTGAGTCTTGTCTGTTGTGTAACCTTGAACAAATTAGATTCCAGAAGCTTCCACTTCCCATCTGGACAATGGACAAAGTAGTCCCTAACATTTAATATTACAGGGAGAAATAAATGAGGCAGCAGAGCGTCAAAGTGCCCAGGTTGGTGCCTGCCACATGTTGGGTACTCAACTAATATACTTCTCTCCAACACCAGATATAGGAGTGAGTCATTTGGACTTGACAAGAACCCATAGGTCCCAAGTGCTGGGTAACTGGACTATTTATGGTTGATTGACAATGTCTTCAAGACACCAAGGGAAGATGAGAAGGCAAGTTATCATAACATTTAAACATCCAGGCTCACACATAATAGATGTGCCCAGACATGGATTTGTGCATCTCCTTAACTAAATGACCTTGAATTGTTCATTTCTCTGGATCTCAGCTTCCTATTGTGTAAAGGGAGAATAATTACGTTAACCCTGCTATGAAACTCAACATTTTCTTTAAAAAACAAAAGACTTTATTTATTTACTTGGCATGGAGGGGGGAGCACACAAGTAGGCAGAGCAGGAGGCAGAGGGGAGAAGGAGATGCAGGTTGCCTGCTGAGCAGGGAGCTTCATGCGGGGCTTGATCCCAGGACCCTGGATCATGACCCAAGCTGAAGGCAGATGCTTAACTGCCAGTCACTCAGGTACCCCTCTATTAACCATGTATTGATTATCAGGATGGTTCCTAATGAATCAAATTTGGTATTAAATGACTCAAACTAAATGGGATTTGTTCCCTCCTGTTTTTTAGCCTGAACTTTGGAACAGAGTACAGACCACCACTTACAGTGGTGGTGGGAAGATCTTAGAGCTCCTAGGAAAAGAATTATTGGGATTTTTTTTTCTTGAATATTTCTATGGAAAGCCTGAGTCTCTGGAAGAGACTCTGTAGAAGAGCATGATACTGACATAATGGAAAGGAAAAGGCCATAACCTACCACAGGTTCTAGCCACACAACCACTCTTCTCAAAGGATATTCATCTTATTCTTATTTCCAAAGATTTATTAAAAGAGAATAGAGGAGTTACACATTATTATTCCTTAATTCAAATATGAATGAGAGCCAAACATTGCTCTAGCCATTCATTGTCCTAGGCACTGGACATTCATTGTGTTGGACCTGGAGTTAAGATGGTGTGCAAATGCTACCCTTATAGAACCTAAATTCCAGATGTGAATCAAATGGGTCACATTTGAAGATGGTGCCACCCGTCAGCCGTGCCCTTAGATTGTTCTCTTAAAATGTGCAGATGGATATGGCCCAGTGAGTGCATTCTCACCTGGATCTGACAAGGTTGGTCTGGGGTAGGAGGTGCAGGCTGGACAAAGAACGCAATGTAATGCAATATATAATCCACAACAGGAGAGTCTCTACTGGCTCTTGAGAACTGTCCCGGGTGCTGAAAGGGTGGCTGCGATAAGAGACACTTTCTACCCTCTGGGAACTTATAAAGATACGATGTAATGGAAGCCAAGAGAGTAGGGGAGGGAGAGAAGAGATAACACAAGGGCTGCAGGGGAGAGAGGTACATCTCACCAGAAACTAGGATCCTAGGGGACCTAGGCTGCATTAGCTCCAGGCTGTCATGGCAAATTCTGAGACAGATGTGTAAGAACCTAGAACTTTGAGAGGCTCAGTGGGGCTGGGTGGCGAAAGAACAGTGTGTTTTCACACCCAGTATAAGCCAGGCTGGTTCACAAATATCTGTGCTTTGAGTCTTAGGAGGTGGTTCTGAATTGGAGAAGAGAACATAACTAAGAGGGAAAAGGAAATGGAACAACATTCCTTCAGCAACCTCCATGTCTGGTTATATGGCTCTGGGGGAAGGTGGGGGAGCCCTGATTTGTAGTGTTTGCTGATTTCCACAGTGTAAATACTCCCACTATGTATGACCAATTTCAAGCAACATCAACTTAACACCAGTTTTCAAGATTCCTAAAAAAAATAAAATTAAATTAACCATAAGCTTTCAGAAGTTGATATGGGCAGGCTCCAGTACATCACTGATTGTGGGCCAAAGAATGGCTTAAAATACTTTACATGTATTATCTCAATGAACAGTCACAATCTGCAGAAGTAGTAATTGTGGGTCCATTTTACAGATGAGAGGACTGAGGTCCAGAGAATAAACTGACTTGGCTAGAGTGACACAGCAAGAACATGGTAGAAGCCAGGATTTGACTCAGATGTGTCTGACTGTAAAGTCTGTGTACTTTTCACTGCAGGTGTCGAGCTCTTGACATCAGGCTCATCAACCAAAAGCTCATACCAGCTGGGTCCCCACCTGCCCACCCTGCTGAGTAAGTGACCGGCCAGATGGGATCTCAGAACATACACAAAGTGAAAAGGAAGATAGACGAGCAGACACTGGACTTACCTCCTCATCCTTCAAGAGCTGAGAGAAGCGCTCCTGCCTGCTGGCTTTGGCTGAGGCTTGCACAGCCTCCTGAACTCAGCATCCTTTCTGAGAGGGCACATATGGCCTGGACTCAATGGCTGCAGGAAAACTGGCTGGGCTTGAGCCACCCTAGCCCTGGCCTGTGGAAATAAGCATCTCTAAGCACTTTTGGGAAATAAAGAGTATCTCCCATAGTTGGCACCTACCCCTGAAGTCAAGCATGACAAAGACAGAATGGCAGGAAATGCTGTTATGTGGCAGGAAAAGAGTTGGGATGCACAAAGTCAGAAGGCAGGAGGCAGTCATCCCAACCCCAACACTCAATTCAGTAACTCACTTCTTCACACAAGCGAGCTCATGTGCATACACAGGATGGGGCGAGAGGCCTGGGAGGAGGGTTACCTGACTCTTGCCTTGAGAAAGGATAGGGTTTATACTATGTGCCTAGTACAATACACTTCATAATCCACCAGTCCTTACAGTTAGCCTGTGACTTGGAAACCTTTTACAGATGAGATAGCTGAGCCAGGTAAAGGAGATTCATAATCTATCCAAAGTCCTACAGCTAGAAGTGGCAGGGATCTGGGTTTCAGTCTGTCTGATTCCAAATTCTATGTTCTGGCCTCCATACTTCTCTTAAAGGGACACAGTGCACCCCCTATGTAATTGGGCATCTGCATCTACCAGTCCCAGCTAAGTTTTTGAATATTGGTTAGCTGGGTTAAAGGGCATGTGGAGACTGGAGCGGGATATGCAAAGTGTTCAGGAATGGAGGTCTAAATTGTATCGTCTCAGGAAAGCACAAAGACATCACACAAATATCCTGTCACCACTCCTTGTCACTCACTGCTGAGCAAGGACTCTGCTGAAAAGTAATACTAACTTTTCTTAGTCTCCTGTAACACACAGCTCCTTCCTTTGTTCCTACTATGCCACAGAGGTAGGAAAACCAGTGGTTAAGTGCACAGGCTCTGTGGTCTGATAAATTTGCATTCACCTCCTGGATCTGCTCCTTTGGGCAAGTTAGTTAATTTCACTGAGCCTGTTTTCCCATCTGCAAAACAAGAGGTGATGATAGCAACTACTTTATGAGGTTGTTGTAGATATTAAGTAAGATCAAATAAATGATCTTAAGTGCTACATAGTATTTGATGACTAGTAATCTCTCAGATTATGTTACCTCTATAAATATCATCATCATTATTATTAAAAATATTTTGGTTATCATTATACCCTTTCACTATATTCACATGAAGCTTATGTTTGGGCAACACTGATTAGAAGAAAGTATGTAACAAGCATTCCCTATGTTTGTCCAGAGAGAAAAGTATAAAAGATGGAGGACAGGATGGAAACCCATGTGGACACAGGCAGGCTAAAATGGCTTACTGATGGACACTGGGAACATGATGCTGTAGATGGAGGATCAGGGTGTGAGTGGTGCTGAACATGGTCATGCACAGGACAGAATAAAGGGTATTCTTTCTCCCAAAGGAATGCTGACTCCTGACAGCCCCTGGAGGGCCAAAAGTGATAGAGGTCCCAAAGGGAATCTGTGCTTTGAATGCTGCAGCTCTGGGAGTAGCCAGAGAGCAGGATTCTGTGTGTCACTGCATGGGGTGAACTGAAGAGGGGCTTACACTCTGCAGGTCACTTCCAGGATGGTCATTAAGATGCTAATGACCCAGGAAAAGGGGGAGAAAGGAAGGGAATGGAAAGGAGAGAGAGAAGTGGAAGCTGAGGAAGGCCAAGGAGGAAAGGGGGGAAAAAAAGACAAACCAGAAGGAAATGAGGGGGTAACAAAAGGAGAGAGGAGTGAAGAGAGACACAGCGCTCAGCACTGCCCTAAAGCAGTGCAGTAAAAGGTATACCTTTTACCTGCCAAGTGTCTTGTCTCTACCACCAGCCCTGCCCCCTATTGCCCATCCTTTGTGAGAACAAAGACCATTTTTACCTGTTGTCAAGGTACACAGTGAGCACTCAATAAATGTATGAGGGAAGAAGGAAGAAAAAGATGGAGGGATGGAGGGAAGGACAGTGGGAGAGAAGGAGGGAGGGGGAGAGGTGGAGGGAGGCAGAAAAGAAGGCTCCTCTGGAACCTCTGTTACATGGAAAGAAAAGCTTTCCCCTCCCCCTCTGCTGTTTATCTAAGCAGCTGGCAGAACTAAGGCAGTTTTGCTTAAAAATCATTTCCCAGGGGATTAGCATCCCCTTTCACACTTAAAAGCTTTCCCCAAAGCCAAAGAATGAATTGATTTTCCTATAACTAATCACACTCCCGTTTAATAGCAGGAAGCCGCTGCTTTATTTTCTCTCTGTCTCTAAAAAGTGCAGACTGAACATTCACCCCATCTCTCCCCCACCAAGCACAGGACACCAGAGTGATGAAGGTACCACTCCATAGGGTTCCCTCCCTCTCCCCCAAACCTCCACAGCCACCACTGCCTCTGAAGAGGGTGATGAGTGTGGCCAGAAAGGCCACTTCACATCTCGTGGCTCTGTCAGTGTCAACCTCTCCGGCCCAAGCATTGTTCTGTTTGAATAGGTAAGATTGAGAGTCATCTTGAGAACATTTCACCCTGAGTGCAGGACTGAAGGCTGTGGAGTCCCTGCCCAAACCACAGAGGTTACAGAGAGGAAAAATAATGTGGCAGCTCATCTACAAAGATCCCAGCCTGCCCTCAAAGCTTGTGTTTGCTTAAGCAGCCCAGATGGCCAATGTTGAGCACAGGGAGAGATGTGGTGTTTGTGTACCTTCAGCTACTCTCCTGGGCTTACCTTCTACATCATATGGTACCAAACTGGAGACCATTCTCAAGAACATGAAAACCACCCCACTGCAACAAAGTAGTTCACTTTCCTCTGTGGTCTGCACATCAGGACCGACTTCAAGTTTAACTCGAGTCTACTCAACCACACTGAAAGGATCCAGATTAAATCCAACTCTATCCACATGCAGTCAACAGGACCAATTGTTGAGTAAAAAGCAGCAAGTTGCACGTGGCACTATTCCATTTGTGTTCACTGCGGGGGCGGGGGGGAATGTAAATCCATACAATAACTTTGTTCGTGGATATTAGTATTTGTGAAGTACAAAAAGATGAATATAAAATATAAAGATGAATTCATGATAAAAGCTGCATCTCTGGAGAAAGAAAGGGAAATGAGAAAGGGAGATCAAGAGGGTAGCTTATCTGCGATTTTAAAAATTTCATTAAAAATATTAGAAGAGAGATAACTACTGATCTGGGGTGGTGAGAACATAGTTATTCATCTTCCATTTTATTTACATTATCTTGCATTTTTATGTACCTTTAAACTACATCTGGTTTTTTAAACTTTTTTTTTTAAGATTTGAGAGAGAAAAAACGTGCACACACACAAGTGGGGGGTTGGAGGCAGAGGAGGTGGAAGAGAGAATCTCAAGCAGACTCCATGCTTAGTGAGGAGCATGACCTGGGGCTCTCAATCCCAGGAACCTGAGATCATGACCTGAGCTAAAATCCAGAGTCAGATTCTTAGCCGACTGGGCCACTCAGGCACCCCTACATCTTTTTTTAATGTTAAAAGTGGGGAGGGCTGTGTACAAAATGAAAGCTAGCTCTACACAGTCATTTCCTATCCAAATCTCCATGTGTTATTTCCTTTCTAGATTAGTCTCTCAACTTCAGCACTGCTGACACTTAAGAGAAGGTCATGTTTTACTGTAGGGGGTTGTCCTGTGCACTGTAGGATGTCTAGAAGCATCCCTGGACTCCACCCACTAGATGTCAATAGCATGTCACTCCCATTTGTGACCTGGACATTGCCAAGTGTCCTTCTGGGGCAAAATCAACCTCAGATGAGGACCACTGGCTGATGAAATCCTACCTCTCACTCTACTTTCTCCTTTTTTGGCACAGTGTACCACACATCCATAGTATATTAGTGTTTTCTGAGGGCTTTTGCCTTCATTTTCTTACTTTGGTTTTGAATTGCCCCATCCAAGGACATGAGGTTGTTATCATTGTTGTATAATGTGAAAATGGAGGCTCAGAGAAGCCAGGCAACATCTACGAAAGCCCTGTTATTGAGTATGGGCATATTTGGTCTTGAACCTGGGCCTTCAGATCCTTGATGCTAAGCCATGGCGTATCCTTCCTAACCTAATAACCAGAGAACCAACTCTCTTACTGGGGTCTACTCTCTCTTCTCTCTGTCTTCTCCCAATGCGGGAGAAGTAAAGGTAAGGGCAAGCGAGGAAGAGGCAGTGTCATAGGAAAGACCAACACCTGCTGTGTGCCAAAAGCTTTCAATAATGTATCTCAATTGACTTCATAAAAATCCTGCAAAGCAGACAATGGTATTCATGTTTCACAGATGAAGAAACAACTTGAAACTAAAGAATCATATTTACTTGTGGCGATTGCAGCACATTTAAGCAAAAAGGGGGGCTTTCTGGTATTTCTAAAATCCAATTTAATCTGAGGTAGTGTAAGATGATCAAATCCAAGCTGTGTGACCCTAGGTGAATGACCTAACCTCTCTATGCCCCACTATTTTTATTTATAAACCCAGGGAGGATCATATTCAATGAAATGGTACATGTGTAACCCAAATATGACTAGACTGCCTGAAGGCCTTATTCTGTTGATTGACACATTAAACACACACACACACACACACACACACACACATACACACAGATATCATAAGCATTTAAGAATAATGAAGGTATCATAGAAGGGGAGCACAGATTCACACAGTGTATCTCAGAGGAATAACATCTATACATGCATCCTTCCTCCAGAGCCTCCATGCTATTGCCCTTTCTCCCTGAGTCTTTCTGCCATCACCCTGGGGCTCTCCTTGTCTGCCCAGGCCCCTGGCATGGCCCTCCCCCATGCCATGCTTCCTACTTGTGACTCTCTGGTATGGTAGGTTCCCCACTCTGCATGCTCTTCTCTTACTGGCCAAAGCACCCAGGAACTAGGAGAACAAACTCTCTATCATCTCCTCACTCTTGAGTAGCGTCTGGTTCAGTAACCAGCATGTTACATGTATTAATGCAAGTTAACTACTGTGGTGGTTGATGCTATTCACCAAGAGCCTGTAAATTGCCAAGCACTGTGTTGAGAACCAGGGCTTTCACAAGGCACATCTGTTTCCAGGGCAAACAGATTCTGTCCCAAGGAAGTTCACAACACATGAGTAAGCTAACTTGTGTAGCCTATTCCAATTCACGTGGGGCTTTTTCTCTTAATTGAGGTAAAGATCCCAAAACATAGACGTGTACCTAAACATAAAATTAAGGGAACAATTCCGTGACATTTAGTATACCCAGTGTTGTGCAAACACCACCTCTACCTAGCTCCAAAACATTGTCCATCAATCTGAAAGGCAATCTTGTATCCATCCATTAGCACTTACGCCCCATTCCCCCAACCACCCTGTGCCCAGCAACCCACTCATCTGCTTTCTAACTCCATAGATTTCCTTCTTTTGGACATTTCATGTAAATGGAATCAGAATATATGACCTTTTCTGTCTGTCTGGGTTCTTCCACTTAGCATGTTTTGAAGATTCATGGGCATTGTGGTGTGTATCAGTCTAGGTATCCACCCCAAACAGTCTAGGTATCTACTCCAAACAATTCAACAATTGAAAACAGGTATTCAAACAAAAACTTATACAGGACTATTTAGAGCAACACTGTTTACAATAGTCAAAAGGTATAAACAAACCAAATATCCATCAACTGAAGAGCGAACAAACAAAATGAGGCATAAACATACAATGGAATATTATTCAGCTGCACATGGGGCTTTTCATATATACAGTTTAAGTTGATCATCAGAACAAGGCTGTGCAATGCACAGTATTTTATCCTCCCAGTTTGGGGGGGAAAGTACATTGGGGGGGAACATTGCCAGTGTTGTATCTCCCAGCCCTACCTACTTCAAAATCAGCTGTGTTCCTGAAAATGGGAGTATCTAGGGCTGAACTCCCAGCTCATATCCCTGGAGTGTGTCACATAAGTACTTATGGAGCAGAGGTTGGAAATTTGCCTCCACTGTATACAATCCAATCTCAACCTGCAACCAACCCAAGAGTCTTTAACATGCCCTACAAAACTCTCCCTTGCTCCACTGTTACCACCATGGGCACCTTCCTACAATGGTCAAAATCACTCATTCACATTCGCAATAACATTACTATGCCCTTATCAAGGATCTTTGGCTTCTTATGAATCACTAATTCACTTTCCTGCACATAAACTGCATTCTCTTTCATATATAGCTTTAACCTATTTAATTAGAGCCTTAATTTACTTTTTTTTAAAGGGGAAAAAAAAACACTTTAACTCTACAATGGGCTAAAATTATACCTGATGAAAAGACGCGATTGTTTCCTGACCATGAACTTTTGCTTTTATGAATTGCTAATTTGGTTAATGGGCTCATTCTGCTCTGAAATTTGCATCATGAAAATTACTAGCTTCGAAGAGTCCTCTGTGTACAACGCAGTTTGCACGTTTTGTTGTAAAGGTCACATTTGACATCGTAAAACAGCGGGCCCTTTTGAAAAGGTACAAATGTAAGAAATTAAGTGGCCCCATTGGTATAATGTCATTGTTAAGGAGGGAGAAAAGATTTTTAAGTTAATTTTTATTCATATTGTTTACGTGCGTGCAGGCTGAGCTTGGTTCTGTGTGAATCCCTTCTCATAGCTGGCACATTATTGGCTTAACCTATGATTCAGGAACACCAATGCCTGGAAAGCTTCTGCCACCAGCATCAGTGGAATAAAGAGTCTTGAATTGGTAAAAGAATCAATAAATAAAATAGAGGGCGCCATCATCCCCATCTGAGAAGGCTCAGACTGTGGGTAAAGTAGACAATGGGACATCAAATCATAACTTAAGTGCTATCAAGCAGGGTACCCTGTACCTAAAAATATCTTGCTGTGGTTCAACAGTGCTCGACAACAATAAATCAAGAGATATTTACTGACCTAACAGATGTAAGGTTGACTTCTGGATATTCCTAGGCTGGGTTTGAGAGGTCAGGTACATGACATCTCAACAACTCTGGACAGAGCAGTCCAACTTGGTGATTTTTAGGAAGTCTTCTGGTGTTCTAGGGGAACATGGGGCCAAGTCCACATGCACCAAGGCAGTGAGAAGGAGATATTTCATGAGGCTCAACCATCTGTCTCAGTGCCCAAGGAAATGAGAAGACATCAACAATCTCCTGGGAAAAAGATGACCAAGAGTAGTTGAGTAGGCACAGTTTTTCTTGTGAAGGAGCAGTCTTGAGTTAACAGCATGTCTCCCCTCTACTCATATGCCATACAACTTTCAGCAAGTTTCCTTACTATCCTGATCCTGGTGTGTTTTGTTTTGTTTTCACATCTATAATGGGAGCAGTGATCAAAGCATACACCTGTGATGTAGGGTTTTTGCTGAGATTTTTAAAAGGTAACACAGAGTGCCTCTTCATTTTCGATGACATGGAGAAGAGGGAACAAATCAAATACTACTGTGAAGACATAACCTTTTCACTTCCTGCCAGGGCTCTAAGAAGTCCCTTCCAGAGGAGGCAGTGGATGCCTTGCTTTGGGCTCCAGGCCTGGTATGACTGAAGGGGGCCTGTCAGAGGAGGAGCGGGTTCACAGGGCAGCACAGGAACCCCAGCCTTGGAGTCCCATTCACTTTTCTCTTGGGACTGGACCAGCTCTGGCAAGAACTGAAAAGGAAGATCACGTAGGCTGGGTGGTAATAGGAGGTGAGCTCACACAGGTAAGCGAGGGAGCCCATGCTTTTCAATGGAGACTCTTGTAGGGGCCACATGTGGTCTTTCCACCTCCCTGCTAGTAGATCCTCTAAGTCCTGGGTAGAACACAGGCTACAAGAACACCATCAGAGGAAAACAGTCCTTTGTGACAAGGAAAAAAGAAAGACTCCCCTCCCCTCCTGGGAGCACATGGGGCCTCCCTCCTTCCTTCTGTAATTACCTCTAGTAAATTCCCCATTCATCTGCATGCTGGTTTCTATTCAGCAGGATTTGAGGCTGTGCTGCTGGGGAGGGGGGGGGGTGACTAGGCACATTCAGACTTGCACAATCTCCAATCACTGCACCTGATGGGGACGAGCACTTGCTTATGTGAAATTTTCATTTCAATCCCAGGCTCAGATTGCACCGTTTCACAGCCACGCTCCCAAGCACTTACACACAGAAGGCTTTTCATCCTCCAAGTCCTGCACAAGTGTTACCTAATTAATGTTCAACAATGTTACCAAACCTCCCTCTTTTAAGACGTATCAACCTGGAAAGGTCTGGAATTAAGGATTTTGATCTCGAATGGATTGCTTTCATGTATTTCGGATAATTCACACAGCTGCTTAAAGACAGATATTCATCGACTATAAACAGCCCGGAGTTCGAGTAGCTACACAAATAAACCTTTCCTTATCTCTCCCAGCAGCCTCCCTTTGCCTGCTTGGGCAGTGAAGGGATAAAAAATGCTCCCTTATGGACTGATTCGATGAGCACTTGGACTCTAAAGCAAATGATTCTTCAGCCAAGCAAAATAAACTACCAGACCAAGACCCTCCCAGTGTCCTTCTCTAAGTCCAGACCATGGCCCCCAGCCTTGCTCCTCCAAGTGAGGTCAAGACACCAGCAATTTCAGCATTACCTGGGAATTCATTGGTAATGCAGAACCTAGAGCCTCACCTCAGACCTACTGAACCAGAATCTGTATTTTAGCAAAATCCCTAGGAGATTCATGTGTACATTAAAATTTGAGATTCACTGGTCTTTAAAGCCCTGCAGGAACAGAGTCTTAGACACCTCTCAGGCAGGACCTAGCCCCTCACTCTGTTTCTGGCTTCCTTGCTCTTCCTTAAACATAGCAAGCTTGCTCCAAGACAATTGCCCTCCTATGTTCCCTGCCCAGGTTGGTTTCCCCAACCTGTTGGAGGAAACACCCCTAGAGGGCATCATTCATGTGGCTATCAACATAAATGGCATTCTCCCATGGCCCAACTCCAATGTGCAATGTGAACGTGTCCCCAGGTGTTTGGTGGCAGAGCTGACCTGTGCAAGGAGCTGCATAAGTGCCACCTCTTCAAAGAAAACTTTCTGTTCACCATTACCTTAAAAAGGCCTCCCCTGACTCTGTCTCCCACCACAGTGTGCTGTTCTTCATAGTATTCACCACCATCTGACATTCTATCATATATCCATTTGTTTAGTTTATCACCTGTCTTTCCTTGCTAGAATTCATTCTCCATGAAATCAGGGACTCTGTCATCCCACTATTCTTACCCTCACCTGCCACCAATGTAATTAATGCTCAGCCTTTAAAACACAGTCTAGTAACAGGTACACAATTCGTGTATGCATGTGTGTGTGCATATGCATGGACATGTATGTATATGGAAGCCTCCATACTCTCTCTCCCCTGATTCACAATAATTTGGAGCTGATAAACTGAACTTTTCTGCAAAATAAACTCATTTATGTAGATTCTTCAGAGGACTTCAGCGCTAAGAAAATGGGCCTCCACAAGGAGCAAGGGGCCACTTCTGCGCCTTGGCTGCTACAAAAGTCCCCTTTGCATTCTTCCTATTTCTCTAGGCTCTGTATACAGCAAAAGTGGGCTAATGTGATCACCATCAGATACAGTACCCAGCACCATGGATAACAGAGTCAAATGCCTGGTGAACACCATTGATTGGAAAGCAAGGCTCTGTGCAGGGAGGAGTGGAAGAGGTGCTTAGCCTGTCTGGTTAGCACAGTGCTTCTTACCTTAGCAGAAAATAGCTCATAACCAAATACTGTGCAGCTTCAAAGACACCAGATGAATGAACTGACAGTTATAACAAGGAGAATAGAATGACATCAACCCAAGGAATTTGAGACCATGTCTATACTCTGCCAAACATCCGAGTAAACATAGTCATATGGCTCCACTTAAGTGCCTGACAGGTTGCATGCATGAATAAAGCAGGACAGGTAAAGACAGCAGCATCAGAGTGATAATGAATGGAAACTGACCCTGATACTCAGGGCTGGGGAAGAAATAAGAAGTGGTGGAGACTGCGGTAAACAGAGTCCATCCTCTTTTTGAATGGGGTAACTGCTACTCAAGTCCAACTGGTTAATGGCATGTTAGGATATGGACCCCATGTTACCAGACCTTCTGATTTCCAAGAGAAGACTCTTGTTAAACCTCCTCATTTCAAAACACTGACAAGTAAGTCCAAAATTTTAACAACTCTGCAAGCAAATAAAATATATCTATGAATGAGACATATCCATCAAGTCACACTTATGAGAGTAATAACTTAGATACTTGAAGTTCCAGCCTTTATGTAGTTGACCATACAATTGTGCACTTAATGAGGGTACTTCCTGTATACACATGCATGAATGGGGTACACACACAATTCTAGAATATCTACTGTGACGGGAAACCACAGAAAGGACCCAGCCATTCTGAGTCAGATGCCCACAGTCTAAAAGAATCTAGGAATATCACACACAGAGGCAACTAGAGGAGGGAGGAAGGGGAGGTATCTGTAGGGGATAAGAACTGAGGTCAGAATTCTTAGGAAGACCACTTCTTCTAAGAGAGTGTGCTATTTCTTCCTCCTACAATGACCTGCTACAGGAAGGAATGGCACTTTCTGTAAGAATCAAAGAGGGCATCTTAAAGTAAGAGTCATTTGAACTAAGTTTTATAGGAGGCATAGGATTTTGCTATATGTAGAGGAAAGATATGGTGAGGAGGAACCAAGAGTCAAAGCACTTCCTGCTTCATCTGAGCCCACTCAGCCTGGAATCTAACTCTGCTCCTCTCCCCTCCCCAGATGCCTCTGGAACCCAGTGTCCTACTGATGCTTTAGGACAGAGAAAACCAGTATCCATAGTGCAGACAGTAAGTGGAAAAGCAATTCCTTTCTTTCTCTCATTCTAATCTTCCTCATTTAGAACTGACAGGGAATAAACAATTTATTAATATTGCATGTCATGGGGTGGGGGTTGGAGACAAACCCAGCCTACAATCTCACTTTCCCATATTTCCTCTAGACCCAAAAGACACCATTCTAGATCACTTCCAGGGGAGGAGGATGTTTACTGAGAGGAATAACAGGTGTGGCAGAGAGACTATTCTAGGGAGCAGCAGGCAAAGGTGAAGGAAAATGGAATGGAAGCCCCTGTGAACTTCAGCCTACAAAATGAGGATGGCTATTAACCAGACAGCCATCCCTATACCTGTGCTGTATGCTCACAAACAGTCAAAGCCATACTGTGGGAAGGGGTAGGAGAGTGGTAACAGAATCAGAATATCTGGGTTGGGCTCTAGTCTCTCCCAACCTACTATCTGGGTGGTTGTGGGCAAGTAACACTACCTTCCAAGCCCCACTCTTCTTAGCTATAAAATGGCAGTAATAATTGTGCCCCCTCTGTAGGCCTCAGGGGGTATTAATCATGTATGTACCATACTTAGCATTGTATATAAGAATAGAAAATTCTCCCTAATAGTTGCTGTTCTGTGTTGCCTTCAGTTATTTAGAAAAAGAGCCCTTGGGCAGCCCGGGTGGCTCAGCGGTTTAGCGCCACCTTCAGTCCAGGGCATGATCCTGGAGACCCAGGATCGAGTCCCTCATCAGGCTCCCTGCGTGGAGCCTGCTTCTCCCTCTGTCTGTGTCTCTGCCTCTCTCTCTCTCTCTCTCTGTCTCTCATGAATAAATAAATAAAATCTTAGAAAAAAAAGAAAAGAAAAGAAAAGAAAAGAAAAGAAAAGAAAAGAAAAGAAAAGAAAAGAAAAAAGAAAAGAGAGCCCTCATATGAGGGATAGAGGTGAGAGTGAGAGGGACTGTCCACTTTATCCAAAGGATAGAACACTTTTGAACTTTCTACATCTTCAGAGGGGAAACGTTTCAGAAAACTGGACTTCAGGTACCTTCTCAAAGAGACCTGGTGCTCAGCCAAAGAAATCCCTTTTCTTCAAGGGATGGCAGCTGGCCATAGCTAAGGGGTGGGAGAAGTTCCCAGAACCCTGGGTGGGCATAAACCCAGTTACC
This sequence comes from Canis lupus baileyi, assembly GCF_048164855.1. Lineage (NCBI taxonomy): Eukaryota > Metazoa > Chordata > Mammalia > Carnivora > Canidae > Canis > Canis lupus. The sequence continues at coordinate 41,747,023 of NC_132845.1, read as the reverse complement.
CTCCTTCCTTAACACTCATCCAGAGACAGAAATTATCCAACATAGGAACCTTAGTTCTTTCTTATTGCTGTTGGATGTATGAATCTCTACCCATCCTCATAGGGTTCTTCAGCCTCCTCAGTGAAATACTAGATTGACCAGAAGCAGAAAGTGGCCAAATGGTGTCAGTGCCTTGTATGATGCAAGGCACAAAGGAATCATTCATTGAATAGCTCATAAATGAATGAAAAAGAATAAAAACTGTATTTAAGGTACACATACTTAGGTGCTCAATATACTAGATATAATACATTAAACACATTATAAACATTTGCTCATATGACCCTATGAGTAGATATTATTTTATTATCTGAGGCACAGTAATATTATTTCATATGCTAAGGGTCATCTATACGAAGTAGCAGAGCAGAATTAAGACTCCTGGAAACCTAGCTCTAGAGATCACTTCTCTAATGACTAAGGAATGGCTAAATAAATTGAGGTCAGAGGCAGGGATTGTTCTAGAAACTTGCTACATTCTCCCACCTTAAATGATGACCTAAAACTTAATTGTCGGAGGCTGTTTGAAAGCCCGCTTTAGGTTGATTTGCTTTTTCTCAGCGGCGTGTCAGCTGCTGCCCGGCATGATAGCTTATTTAAAATATCGGGTAGAAATAAGATTCACTGTGAAATTAGTTGTAGACAAGCTCAGAAACTGCTAATGATGCAGAGATAATAAGGGGATTTGCAGAAAACACTGATATTGCATTATGATTAGTGAGGAGAGCGTCACCCCTTGAAGCCTGCAGGGCCAGAGCTCCCACAAGAAGAACAAATGCATATGCATTAGCAGCACACGCTGGCAAATCCAGGCTCCCGAGGCCAGCGGGCTCAGGCCTCCTGGTCAGAGGCTCAGAGCTCAGCTCTGATTTGCAAAAATGATTAATTTGTGGGTTTTGAGAATGAGAAATGTTTACTTCCTAGGTCTCGGAGAAACCAAAGGCCGGTCCTAAATCAAATTCCCATTTGAAAATGAAAACAAGCAAGAGCAGTTCTGGAAGGCAGCCCTGCGGTCTCGCCTGGTCCGCTGCCCAGGGCTCCTTAGGCAGCCCTCCCAAGGTATGATCTCAAGTTTACTTAGAACTTCGCTAGGTCCATATGCCGGCATGCCTACAAGAATTGATTGTCAGCCAATATGTACCTGAGTAGTGGACCAGATGGTAAATCATATCTTGCCATACCAGTTAGTAAATAATGACTGCTCTTACCTTGCCAAATGGCCCTGGAATCACCCTTCTGACCTCTCTATGACCCACCAACTAACGGGTTTATGTCTGCCACCATGAAGGTATGTCTAGCATCCATTCTGATCTGTCAAGTGTTCACACCTGATTGGATATTAAATAGTTTTAATATCACCCCTCCATTCCCAGTCTCAGACATGCCTCCTTGAATTATCTATAACATGAGAAATGGGCTGCATGCTAGCAATCAAAGAGGATAAAATCCTCTAGAAAAGCCTAATGCTACGAATCAATAAGACCCATGTCCTACTCTGGCTGGATCTATCCCTTGGTATTTACAAATGCTCCCAAGATGGTGCATTTTGTTTGTGCACTCAGGACGCGTAATTTGGCCAAGTTACAGTCTCTGCACTTTTGGCAAAGAAGGGGGAAAATGCAAATCGTATGCATGTCAATGACTAAGTCACCTGCATAATGAGATGCCAGAAAGTTTGAGGCTAAAACACTTATTTACATGAAAAACAAATCTGTATGGGATACATATTTCTCTCCTTCACATCTCAACACATTTGTCACTCAAAGCCAGAAGGCTCTACTCAACAAAGTCCCTCCAGTCCCTGGCCCCATTTTCATTCTCTTTAGCTTTCAGCTTAACTCCTTGAGGGATGGAGGCCACCAGGTGTTCAAAACAGATGCCGCTACTTTGCTGCCTAGGGAACCACATTCAGAGAGAGGGATGGGCTGCAAGGATGCAAATTCCCACCATGCCAAAACTATTTGTATGATCCTTGTACAGAATGTGAATTATTTATTCATTTTATTCAGTGGGGTTGACACAGCTGAATACCTCAAGATTCTGTCAGACGGCTGACCACCAATACAATGGTCCTTTTCTTTTAATTACATTGAAGTCAAAAGTGAAAAATTAAGGAAACATGGGAAGGGAATGTGCTTCAGTGATGGACTTGAGAGGAATACTCCCTGGACTGCCTGGCCTATTTTCCCTTCATTTCCTTCTTCCTGTAACAGATTCTGGGCCTTCCTGAGCACAGGAATGATCGCATGACCCTGTCCTGACCTATCACGGTAACTCTCTAACTCTGGACACAATGGTTGGTAGAGGGGTAGGGGTATTATTCAAGGAGAGCCAATCAGAATCCATCCTGGGACTGATTTATAAATGCCGTGAATAGAAGATTCTGAATTATTCTGCATAATTCATGTTGCTGAATATGAGGTTATAAAGCCAAGGATCTCGTGGATATCTTCCCCACTATCTATGCCATCTGGACAGAGTCTGTCTGCAGAATGAAGCCAATCAGAAATGAGCAGAAATGAAAAACAGATGGAGCACAGTGGCCCTGACTCCTGGCTTTCCATCCCACCTCCTTGGCTCTTCCAAATTCTTCGGTAACTCCCTAAATGACCCAGGATCTTTCCCAACTTTGTAAGCCAGTCAATTCCTCTAGGTTTAAATAATTTGAAATAGTTTCCATTGGGCAGCCCGGGTGGCTCAGTAGTTTAGTGCTGCCTTCAGCCCAGGACATGATCCTGGAGACCCCGGATCGAGTCCCACATTGGGCTCCCTGCATGGACCTTCTTCTCCGCCTCTGTGTGTGCCTCTCATGAATAAATAAATAAAATCTTTTAAAAAAAAAGAAAGAAATAGTTCCCATAGCTGAAAACATCCTGACTTGCACTCAGTTATGAAAGGATGGATGTATATCTTTAATCACACTTAGGTGTTTGATAAAATATATTTAGCATTTTTGTATGAGTTCTTTAATTTTGTTTTCCCCTTTGCGATTTAAAATGATTAATTACTTTCAATCTAGTAAGTATGCAATTAAAATGAAATAGTCCTCTTTGTTTTGATCTCTGCTGTATTTAAGATCCCTGCTTTTTATCTACTTGTATGAACATTTTAATTTGCCAGTTTTCCACACTTGGTAAAATATTAAGAATGAAAGTGGAATCAAATAGTCAAATAATTACACTAACACTACTCTAAGGACAAAACTGCAAACTTTGCCAAAACTGAGCCAGTAGCTAGTAGGCAACTCCAGCATGCAATAACCCAAAACGTTAATTTGTTAAAAGGTAAGGAATAAGAGCCTTTGAAAGTTGGACCTCAGAAATTGCAGTCCCTCATTTAAGTGCAAGCCCCTAGGTGGCAGTAGAGGGAATACTGTCATTCTCAGGCAGGATTGCTAATACGGTAAAAAAAAATTGCCATCAAAAGTCCATCTATCTATGCTTTGGAAAAAGAAAAGAAATCACAAGTATATTGTTCTAGAGCAAGGAGTGTAGTTTTACAACATTTTAACTGACATTTAGTATAAAAATTATTATGATTAAAAGCCCTGGAATCAGATGACCTGAGTTTGTTTCCCAGGCTTCCATTTTTTCCGAATATATTTGAGAAAATTATTTAACTTCTATGCATCTCAATTTTCTCATATATTAAAGAAGGGTAATGATAGTACCTATCTCACAGGGATTACGAGGTCTGATTCAAGATCATCATTGTCAAATATTAGCACAGCATCTGCCTTATAGTAAGGGCTCACTAAATCACATTTATGGGGCTTACTACCTTCACCCCACCCACTGTTTCCTTTCAGGTCCTGAAAGCAGTAGACAAACACAGGCAGGGTCAGGTAGTTTGTGGGAAGAAACTGGAGGTGACTGTTATTTCCAGATGAATCACCACTACTATGTGTGACAGCAAAATTCAACTTTTCCTAGAGACACTGAAGCCCTTGACTTGCTGAATAATAAAACAACAGCAATAACAAAAATGTCTCTCATTTACTGAGTTGTTAGTATGCTAGGCACTTTTTATCTACCTAATTTGACACTCACCACAAATATAAAATAGATGTATCATTTTCTCCATCTCACAGAAAGTAAAGAAATATTGACCAGGAAACCACTTAGGTAAAAGGACTTGCCCCAAGGTCATAATGATGTGAAACCCCGCAGGTCTGACTCCCAAATCCATCCCTGTTCTCAAACATTAGACTATGGCCAGTTGAGCCATCTCATGACATGCTCCCTAATATAAAATCGTAAGAATAATTATGATAATAATAATGTTTTGATTGTGTGATGACAGGTGCCATGACAAGTAGCTGACCTGTATTCTGTGTCCTTTATGAAGAGACTCCTAGGCACACATAGCAAGATCCTTCCTCTGGTATCTCCATACCTTCCTTGGCTCCCTAACTTAAAATTGGAAAAGAAATCTCAGGCACCAATCCCGCTTTGAGATCTCTGCACAAAAGCTTACAGAGAGCAAACATGTGGAGGCTTAGCCCTTCTTTGCAATACAGAGATATCGTATCACCTGTCTGCCTGTCCATTACCTGGCCCTAACATTGCAAAACCACCCAAGTGTCCATCACAGGAAAAGATCCTATGCTGACAGCTGCCTTTAGCAAAACTGTCTCATCAAGAACAAAGTTCATCCGAACAACTTCCTTTCCTTTCAGATTCTGAATATTTATTTCATTCAGAAAAAAATATTCAGTAAGCCCCATATCAGGTACAAAGAAGAAAAAAGGGAGATCATCTAGTAGCCCCACTCTAGGGAGTGGGAAACATGAAAGCAGGTGGGGAAATAGTATATGATAAATTACATAAAAAAGAAAGTAAAAGCTGCGATGGGTACATAGACTTTAAAAATAAAGATTTGAGAGAGAAGATGTGTGTGTGCATTAGCAGGAGGAAGGGCAGAGGGAAAGGGAGAGAACAAGAATATCAAGTAGACTCCCCACTGAGCATGGAGCCCAATGTGGGGTTTGATTCCACAACCCCCAGATCATGACCTGAGCCGTATTCAAGAATCAGATGCTTAAAAAAATCAGATGCTTAACTGACTGAGCCACCCAGGTGCCCCAGAAGAGAGACTTTTAAAAGCATATGGGGGGATCAGAAAGAGCCTCACAGAGCCTGGCCAATAATATCAATCATCAACATTGTCATGATCATCAAAGATGATCACCTTTATCAGAGCAAATTCTGACATACAGTGAATGACCACTTGAGTTTTGTTTACTTAAAAAAAAAAACAAAACAGGTGCAGCACCTCCAAGTGTCTATGGTCACAGTTTTGGAAACTGGTTTGGCCATTTGTCATGGACAACCTCCAGATGCAAGTGTGACCTTTCCAAAGAAAATAACCTCGCCGCCCTACTTTCCCACTCTTAAATGTCAACTGTTGCCATTATGCAGCTGTTTTGCTGTAGATGGAGAAAGTAACATCAAAAACCACCTGAAAACTCTATTTGGTGGTTAAACATCAGCAATCAAAAATTTAAAGCTCGTAGTGCTTTAAAATGCCTCTCTCTAAATGACCTCCTCACCCACACATCCAATCTCCTTTGTTGCTTTTATTCCAACAATTAAAGCCACAAGGTGAGAAGGGTCTGCCCCCCAAATCCTGCCTAGTTTTGAATGACAGCCCATGTCCTTCATCAAGATTAAAAAAAAGCATTAAGAAGCAGGTCTGTCTCTGGGAAGTGCTGACGGATCAAAGCATTGGCACCAAAAATTGGAGACCTAAGTCCTTCTCATGGAAGGTGTCATGCAAGTTGCCCACCAATGCTATGAAGGTCCAGAGGTGATCTGTGAAGGAAGCCTGACAAACTTTTGTGAATATGATTATTATTAGTCAGATGGTAGCAAGCAAGGTCTAAAGTCCATATGCCTTCCCCTTACTCTCTCCTTTTGCAGAGGGAACCATTCCCCTGAGCTTCAAATGGATAGAGATAAACCAGGGAAGCGAGATACCTACACTAACCTCCTATGAGGACAGAAAGAGATCCTATCCCCTACCACTTAAGAGTCATTAGGCACGTAGTACAACTAAGAGTTAAGTGCCTGCTAAGTATTAGCTCACTGAATTCTCCCTACATCACCGCAGAGTACTTTCATGTTCATTAAGATTTAGAAAGTGAGACTTAAAGGTAAGTTGGTAGCAAGTCAAGATTTAACACCAATTTTAACGGACTCCAAAATCTGCCCTCTTTTGACCTTGGCTCCGTTACCTCCAACTCAACACAAAGGGCTGCACACTGAGCCCAGGTCTGCCTGCTAAAATAGACAGCTGGGTAAATACAACCTCAAGCTATAAGGAAGTGAGGTCAGGACAGGGAAACCAAAACTCAGGGGAACCACTGTCATACCAGGATCTCAAGTGGGTGCCAAGGGCAAGATTATTTACATGAAGGAGGGCTGCTGTGGCATTGGCTCTCAGCTAGATCAGCTTTTTAGTCTTTGGTTCTGATACCGGCCCCACTCTTCCCTTGTTACTGAGTTTTCCAGTGCTTAAATGGCCCATCCATCCCTCTTCAGGGAGGGCTCTGAGTCTGTGAGAACTGTCTCAGAATTTGCAGACAAAGTCTAAAGATACAATGGAGGACATTGTGATCAGCTGGTTCACCCTGGCACAGCTGTACAAGTTTTATAGTTGAGTCTATTTAGTTGCTGCATCCATTTGGATTGACCGGCATCCAAATCCTATGGGTGGTTACATTTTGATAATCCCCCTGTTACATCCTTAAAATACTGGGGAGTCGGAAGAGAGGAAGGGTCTTCCAGGATTACTTTTGGGTTCAATCTGGGTCCTGGTGGCAGCCTGTCACCAACCTCAGTCTTCTAGCCTTGTACTCTCAACACATTAGGAGTGGAAAATGAAGAGTAAATGGCTGTTCCCTTTGGAACATCAGTTTATCTTTTCTATTTAGTATTTAATGCTGCTCCAGTGCATTTGTGCATTTGTTGACTATGTGATGGGTGCTTGGGGATGAGGTAGCATCATTAGAAAGGCATTAAATTACAGCTTACTCTGGTGACAACTGGCATCAACCATAACTTGCTATGGTTGATAGCTACAAGATACCTTTGTATTTGATCAGACTTAGCCTATAGACTGGTCAGGTGCCACAGGACTCATTATGGCCCACAGAGAAGAGGAATATAAACAAAGGAAGATGGGTAGAGAGATGGCATAAATGGGTGATGAGCATTAAGGAGGGCACTTATGATGAGCACTGGGTGTTGTACATTAAGTGATGAGTCACTAGATTCTACACCTGAAACTAATATTACCCTGTATATTAACCAGCTAGAATTTGAACAGAAGCTTGAAATATATAAGCAAAAAAGGAATAACTACTCCTTGTGAGATCTCATTTTAGCCTCAAATTTGAGGCTTCTCATATTTGGCATTTCCTGGAGATGGGGAATGCACTATTCAGAATTTAATTGATGAGAAACTAGAGACTGCTCTGCTGGTCCTGAGCTGCTATCAAGAACCAGAATAACAAGGTTCCCTCCATCATTTACCACAGATGTCTCAGCTGAAAGTTCTTGAAGTATCTCCACTCTAACTGAGGATAAAGAGTAATACACCAGGACACTTCAGGCCTTGGATTTAGGATCTTTCCTAGAATTCAGATACTTCTTGCCTGGCCTCAAGGGCCCCTTCCTTTGCCTAGATCCTAGAAACCTAAACTATATCAATGGCTCCTTTTCCCCAGAACCCAGGAGCTCCTTCTGATTTAGTTCCCAATGGGGAATTTACCCAGGATCCAGCTGGTCAATAAAGAACAGAAATAAAGGAAAGATAAAAAAAAAATTTGGTCTATGATAAGTGACATCACAGATACGACCACCATTTGCATGGCAGAAAGAGACCTCAATTCTTGGCTTCCTTAATCCCTTAAACCCTTAATTTAGACATTGGGCTGCACTCTGTTTCTCAAATTGACACACCCAAGCTCTCCAGGACCAAATACTGGACTCTTACAAGCACTGAAATTCTCACTATAGTAGAAGCTCTTACTAATTGAGGTAGTGGTGGCAGAAGCAGAAAGACTTCCACCCTTACACTAACTACTTCACTTAGTATTGAAGATAAAAATTCCTCTCTCAGACAAAAAAGATGGTAAAATCTAAGGCTATGAGAATGCCTTTAAGTACTGCTTTGGCCATTTCCTGCAAGTTTTAATTATGTGCTTCTCTTGTGGAATATTAATTATCTTCTAAGAATACTTGTTGCCTATAACTTCTTCATTATGAAATTTTAGAATTTTTGCATAAAAAAGATTTATTTTTAGTTCTGTTCATTGTCAACAAAGCTATTACTTTTTCTGTACAACTTTTTTTTTCTTAGAGATACAAAGACACAGAGATCTACACATACACACACACCATGATTAAAGGCCTAATTTCTATCTGTGGGGTACACAATTTGGTTTGTGTTTTATACTTCTACCTGATGATATTATTACCTCTCTGTTCTACTTATTTGTTTACAAATCTGACACACCAATAATATAGGACAATTGTGAAGGGAAAACATTAATTTGGTGCCACTACATGGGATATGGTAGGATCATTTTTCAGCTTGAATTATTTAAAATTATAGTCATGAAGCTGAACTTAAAAAAAAAACTAAATTATTTCTAATAGTGGAATTCTTCTGCATCTTAATTTGAGTAAAAGAAAAGGTTTAAATAGATTTGAGAGCTTAAATACTTCTGAGGAAATCAGGAACTGCAAAGCTGGGATGTCTAATTCACCTAAAAGTAATTAACAAAAAGTAAGTTAGATCATTATTTCCTCCAAGATCATAATTTAAAAAGGAGCTGATTTATCTGAACTGATTGGAGCTTTCAATCCCAACAGAAATGTAGATGCTTGGTTGTTTTAAGGGAAGAACAGAAATGAGACCCAATTAAGCAAAATTCTTTCTTATGGAAAAAAAATGTTTTAGATAAAATGATTACTCAAATGTGCTCAGAAGGGAGCTGAAGAAAGTGACAGATCTGAGGTGGGTTTCTTTCCCACCTCTGTTTGAAACCTCTGTCCAATTCACAAGATCCACCATTAAAAGAATAAGGGAACTCATTTCCACCTAAGCATCTGAATATAACCAGCTATTTAGAACTAGTGAATGTGGGAATCCACATTAGCATTTGACATCTGGCTCCCATGGGAGGGAAAGGAACTGAGGGCCACTGGAATTGGAGAGGAGTTAGAAGTATGATTCCAGAACCTTTGTGTTTGGGATCTGTTAACAGGCTGAATCTCTCACATGAATTTCAATGTTGAAGTCCTAACTTCCGGTACCTGAGAGTGTTACTGTGTTTGTCAATAAAGTCTTTAAAGAGGTAATTAAGGTAAAACGAGGTAATTTGGATGACCTCACATGGCCCTAACCCAATAGGACTGGCGTCCTTTTAGGAGGAGAGTATGATGCAGACATACACAGAGGCAATACCATATGAGGATGCAGGGAGAAGACAGCCATCTGCAAGCCAGAGAGAGGCCACAGAAGAAAACAACCCTGCGACATCTTGATTTCAGACTTCCAGCCTGTAGAACTGCAAGAGACAAATGTCTATGTTTTAGCCACCCAGTCTGTGGTTCTTTGTTATTGCTGCTGAGCTGACTAATACAAGGTCACGGCTATCCTGGCTCAGCTACAGATGCTCTCTTCTCTTCCCATTACACCGTAACTCCATGAGAGCAGAGCCTTCTGTGCCAATGGTAAATAAAGCAGATTTATTAACTGAATAGTTCTTTTCCTAGAGAATAAATTGAAGGACACCAAAAGGTACAAAGTGAATCGACACCAGTCCTAATGACTTGGCTAAGCAGGAAGGATTACTCAGCGGTTAGGTTTAGGACTGCCGAAGTTCAAATCCCAACCACACCACTGGTGAACTATGAGACCCACGGCCAGTTCCTTCACTCTCTGTGCTAGTCTCATCTGTGAACTGCAGTAAGGATCCCAGTACAGTGGCACCTGACACAGGGGACCGTTCTGCAAATTCATTGCTTCAATGTCCTGAGCCTGCATGTGTCCACAACTGCTCTAGATAAGGGGATACTAACAAAACCTTCTGCCCTATGGGGCTTATCTTCTGGTGGAGGTTAGCTAATAATGATAGTAAGGGCACTTAAATTTAGGAAAAAAAAAAAAAAAGGAAGGATGGCTTAAATGCAAATTTCTAAGATTTGGTCCATTTCAGCGTACTATATGTAATGTATTTGAATCCCATTTAAAATATAATCTGCAGTAGCCCATGATAGCTGATGGCTAATATTCTCTTGTGCCAGGCTCTCTGGCACCACAGTCACTCTCAATCACCCTGTCCCAAATCAGGGGAGAATCCCTGAAGACCCCAAAACGTTTTGCTGTTTGGCTATGGATTACCCTACTGGTCAGGCTCTTTGTCTTCAAAGCGCCTGTTTCCTCTTCCAGAGCCGTTCAGCAAACAATTTCCTCTGTCTTCCAGTCCCACAATAAGAGCTCTGCAGTGCCACCTAGCACTCAATGTAAAGGTCCTGAAGGGTCCCTGAGGCAAGCCCCAGGCCCTGTCACGTCGCATTGGCAGCTGTGTCCAAGCTGGCAGGTTAGCAGCATATGCAAGATGGCATAGGGACAGCCCCTGAGAGAGTGGCTGAAGGTCTGAATCCATTACCCACACAGTCTCTGCCATGGTCCTTCTGCCTCCCAGGTCAGGGATGAGGGAGAGAAGCCTGAGCTTAAGAAATTTTTCCCTGGGAACTCAGAAACTTCAATCCTTGTTTCTAGGAATTTACTGGCACCTTCCAGTATTAAAAAGGATTGAAAAATTTCCCCTAAGCTTCTTTTGCCAATCCTTAAACTCCCCAAGTTTTTTGTTTGCCCATCTGTAAAGTGAGGTGGAAACTGTCCACCTTGTTTTGTTTTGTTTTGTTTAAGATTTATTTGAAAAAAAGAGAGCAAGAGAGAGAGAAGGCACGAATGGTGAGAGAGGGAAAGGGAGCAGACTCCCAGCTAAGCAGGGAGCCCTACATGGGGCTCAATCCCAGGACCCTGAGATCATGACCTGAGCTGAAGGCAAATGCTTAATCGACTGAGCCACCCAGGTGCCCCTCACTCTGCTCTTTTCAGGGGGTTCTGTAAGAATGGTGTTCCAAAGCCTTTGTGTGGGTTTTCTTTCTGGGAGTGATGAAAATGTTCTAGAGTTGATTGTGGGGATGGCTACACAATTTCTAAATATACTAAAGACCATTGAATTATGCACTCTGAGGTGTACAGTATATGGATAAGTTGTATAGCACATGAATTATATCTCAATAAAGCTGTTTGTTTTGTTTTTTAAAGATTTATTTATTCATTCATGAGAGACACAGACTGAGAGAGAAAGGCAGAGGAAGAAGCAGGCTCCCCGCAGGGAGCCTGATGTGGGACTCAATCCTGGATCCCAGGATCACGACCTGAGCTGAAGGCAGGCACCCAACCACTGAGCCACCCAGGCGTCCCTGTTTTGTTTTGTTTTAAACAAAAGCCTTCATAAACCATGAAACCATGCCATCCTAGGACTTCAAGTCAGTGCTAATTGTGGAACACTGAAGCCAGAGTGAGTCCATAAACTCAAAAAAGTTGCTGAGAACTTGGGGGAAAAGTTAAGTTGCATGTGGCTTTATTTTTTAGGAATATACTTTTAAGGAATAAAAGGATATTTTGGGAAATTGGGATCCATGTACTTCTGGAAAAATTTCAGATGACCCAGATAATTTTATGTCCCCGTGGCCATGTTTACCTTCAACATGTGGCCACAGTCTTCATTGTTACAAGAACCCCATCTTTCCCACGAGACACTAAGACTAGTGGTTCCTGGCACTGCTCTGAGTCTTGACAAGTTTCCATAGATCTCTGTGCCCCATCCCTACGCACAAAAACAAGAACCCTTGGGTGTATAAATATGTACCTGGATATTTAGAGGTTTGTATAAAGTCCCAATACAGTCCCTTGATGACAGCCTTACATGATTTTGGAGTTATTGCCCAATCCCTTTTTCAGCATGAGTTAGAGAAAGTCTTTCAGTTAGAGTGTCCTCTCCATCATGTTATCTTTCCGATCCTGCCCTTCCTAAATTATTCCATGACACAGCGGGTTGATATGGGGTATAAGAACCTTCGTACATAACATTGGGATAGGGAAATATGCTATGGGCCCAGCTGAAGTCTGTAGCCCCATACCTCTGTGTCTCTTCCCCCTCCTCAATTCAGTGTCATTGACATGATCTCCAGTTCATGGGGTGTTTCTGAGATTAATTAAATAAATGCAAAGCACTTATTATGGCCTGAATTATGTCCCCCTAAAGGTCACATATAAGTTCTAACACTCAGTCCCTCAGAATAGGACTGTATTTGGAGATAGTGTCTTTAAATGTGTAATCAGGTTAAAAGGAGGCCTTCAGGATGGGCCTAATCTAATATGACTGGTGTGCTTGTAAAGAGAGACGACTGGGACACAGACACGTACAGAGAAGACAATGTGAAGGTGCAGGGAGAAGATGGCTATCCGCAAGCTGAGGTGAGAGGCCTCAGAAGAGCCCAACCCTGCCAACACCTTTGTCTCTATCTTTGTCAGACTTCTATCCTCCAGAGCTGTGAGAAAATAAATTTTTGTTTTTTTAGCCTGGTATTTTGTTATGGTAACTTGAGCAAACAAATACAGCACCTGGAAAAGAAAAGTCCTCAGTATGCGTTAGCTATTACACCCAAGGAGGCAGGCAGTGAGGTGACTAAGGGAACAAACTTAGAAATCAGACAGACCTGGATTCAGATTGGACATGTCAGATCCCTCCAGGGCTCAGCCTTCTCATCCACAAAATGGTGATAACGCAAGACCAATGTGAGCAAACAAAAATGAACACAAAGCTCTTGGTCCCAGGCCTGGGCTACAGTAACTGCTCAGAAAGGGCAGGTGCTCTGCAGGATGCTGTAACCAAGGCAGCCAAACCAACCCCTCATCAGGCCACCAGTTGGATAAAATCCAACTTGATCCTCCCAAGTCTGTGATTTCCAAAGAAGCAGAGGTTGAGCATCATTTTCCTGCTTGAAACACTGCTACTCTTTGCTGGATCAGGAGAGCAGACCAGGCCAGGGAGAATGTGGTCATCCACACAGAAGGTGTCTTGAGTTCAGATGTTGGGGGAGTTTAACAGTTGTTTTTTTTGTTTTTGTTTGTTTGTTTGTTTTTTTAATATACCCCAGGAGTCTATCATACTGTACAGAAATTTACTAACAAGCAGGACAGGTACAGTAAAATAACGGAGGTAGTAAGGTAGGCAAACCCTTCCCTGAGGCCCCCAGGGCACCCGGAGAAGGGTTTGAATCCCCACATCCCCAGGTGATTTGCTCCAGTGCAACAGTCTCCATGAGACTCGGGTAAGGGACAAGCACGTATAATGGAGGCAAGCTCAGATACAGAGAGAGGAAGTGACTTTCTCAGGTCTGGCCATGGGTCAGACAGCAAGTTCCCAGTGGGGATCTCTCTCCAAGAGTTTCTGACAGCAGCCAGGCAGAGAAGAATGCCCCCCTTCTGTCACCTGCTATTGGTGTGTAAAGGACAGCAACTCTCCCTGCCTGAGGGTCATTCACAGCTGATGGAAAAGCTCTGTCCGGAGGCAGTCTGGCGAGATTTTCAATCCAATTTCTTTCGAGTGAAAGGCTAACAGGATAAGATCTCTCAGTGTTAACAACCTGGATTGTGAGTGAAGTCTCGGGGTTGGGGCAAGAGATGAGGTCATGAAATCAAGAGCTTACCTCGCATAGCAATCTAGTCCAAGCCCCAGGTCCCCGAGTCTCCCCTCTAGAGCCTGTTAATCTCATGTTGAACATGTCCCCCGTGGGTGCTTCCTGTCCAGGAATTTAGGCCATGTGTTTCAGGTGGTAACCCCATCCTAGTATTTGCAGGGGGAGCCTGGAAGGCATATCACTGGGCATCCTACAGACTCTTGAGTGAGGCCAACAGTATTTTCCATGAAATAACACAGCCTCAGAGCTAAGTCCTCACAGGTGACCCCTTGGGATGGCTGATAAACCAATTTCCTCATGAGGCTCCTGCACTGCTGCATATCAGGTAAGAAGTACAGTGACTGCAAATATATTAGACATCAGGTCCTAACCAGGGGTGCCTTCTAAATAGCCCAGGCTCCCAGAAACAGTGGAACAAGTAAATGGAGGAGCTAGTGCCCATGGGTGACCCAACACTCCACTCTGCGTTCTTGGGACTCATGATCTGGCCTAGCAGCAACAGGAAACTGGGTGTTGGATCCAACACAAATGGGTACTGGGACGTTAAAGGTAAGAAGAAGCTCTTGAACTGAAACTGTCCTGACTCACCCTCCTAAGCAGGCTTCAACTCAACCCATAAAAGAAGGCCAACATGTGGACAATGCATTCAATAACCAAGTATGAGTCTGTCAGCCATTTGCAACACAGATGATGCTCGTGGGCATGATGTTGAGTGAAGTCTGCCAGGATTCCATTTTTATGAAGTTCCAGAGCAAACAAAAGTGATCTAAAGAGGAAGTGAGGGGAAGGTTGGGTGTGGTTCTGACTGCAGGGGGCACTGGGCAAACTTTGAGGTGTGAAAGTGTTTTGTCTCTCGATCTGGCTGGTAGCATCCCAGAAGTATGCATATGTAAAAACTCACGGAGGTGGACACTTAAGATTTGTACTTTATAGTATGTAAATCTCAATTTAAAAAAAAAAAACTGCCAACCATTTACTGAGTAACTACTGCATACAAGAGCTTAGACCCTGATAGTTTGGATGATATCCTCAGTTGACAGTGGTATCTTCCACAATGCCATAGTTAACCCTGTGAGGTGTTGCAGCCAAAGTATAGACATTCCCATCACCCTTCCTCTCCATTTGATAATGGGCTACCTGACCTGTGTAATAACAAACCTAACTACAGACCTACCTTCCTCATTCCCAGCATTAACTTGGGAATATAGAGGAAGAAAAACAAAGCAAAAGTAAAACACAAGACAGACATCCAGGACTAAGTCCTCGGAAACAGCTTATTTTCACTCAATCCCTAGGAATAAGAAAAAAAAACAATACTTATTAGAATGGGATTGGTAGAACTCAAGAATACAGAAAACGTTTTCATCTGCCTTTCTCGTGTTGTTAGTGCTAATATTTCTGGATTTCTAGGGATGCTGTTGTGAACAGGATACTCTCTGGGAGAGGAACAAGCATAACTATTGAAGAACAGAGTCCCAGGCAGACAAAAACCAGGGTCAGGGGTTCTGACTCAGTATAAGGCTGGGTTTAATTTCTGAGTGCCTGTGGGTTGGGCTTTAAGGAGACAGAAGGAAAAGCTCTACAAAACATCCTGAATCTAATAGGTAGAGGGGTGAGGTTCACAGGTTAGTCTGCAGGGCAGTGTTTGACTGGGCCTTGAAAGTAAGTAGGAAGTTTCCGGGCAGATAACAGAGAGGGATGTTGCGTGCTAAGTGTGCAGGGGTTAAAGCCAGAGTGGGGTCTATGTCAATGTTTGACACTTAGTTGGCCTCAAAGTGTACTTACTGAATCTGTGCATGCACTCATGAAAAAGCGAATGAATGCATGCATGAATGAATGCACAAATGCATGGACGGAGGCAGGCAGGCTCAACCTCTCACCATCCAGAGCTGGGACTCATGGCCTCGCTCTAACTCAGCAACTGCCCTGCTTCCACCTGGACCAAAGAACAGAATCACCAAAAACATCTATTTAGTTAAAGGAAGGCTGGTTGAGCCAAAGGAAGGAGAAGAGAGGAGGAAAAGGAAGGAGCCAAAGGAAGAAGGAAGGGGATGGGAAGAATCTGGAGCCAAGAGGACAAGGAGAAGGGCGTAGTATGGGTGGTGGGGGGAGAGAGAAGGAAGAGAAGAGGTGGGGAGGGGGAAGGAGGGGGAGAAGAAAGGAGAAGGAGGAGGGGGATACCAGAAAGGTGGATTTGAGTGGGAGGAGGACAGGAGGGGAGGGAGGACTGTGATTGTGAAGGGGAGAAGTAAAAGGGAGGCAGTCGCTTCTCTGGGAACCTATATTCAGTGGCAGATTCTCCACTGAAGAATCAAGGTTGGTCTGCATTAGAATCCTGCTCTAATGCAACAAGACGCAGGTCTGAGCCACACCCTCTCAGAACCTTGCTGAACTACATCAGACAACCTCGCCAAGAGATAAAGTTTGCTCCCGAGGCGGTGCCAAGAGCGGCAGCTCCTGGAAACGGTCACTAGGTGGCACATACTCCTCATCGTCCCTTTCCCGGGTTCTCAGCCACAGGAACCTGAGGCTTGCACTTGCAGGAAAGAAGGATCCTGTCACTGAAGGATGCTTGAAGCCAGACTGGGAGACGGCAAATTAGCCTGTGATGGCAGAACCGCCCATGAAATGCATCCATGCTGCCCCTCTCAACACAGAGCTTGTCTTTCAGGCAAACTCAAAGAAACATCCGGAGTGGGGAGTGGGGAGGTGGGCTGGGTTCAGACCCTTGACTCCCCACCCACAGCAGTTACAGAACACATTTTCTGAAGATGTCTCAGAGCCCAGTCTCAGGGAGAAAGAAAATGTTCCCAACCACAGAAGCTCTGCTATTATCAGATTTACACACCAGAGCAACAAATAATTTGGGAAGAAAACAAGCCCAGTGCTTAAAAAGCATTGAAGATCCCAGCATTAACTCTAGTGGGCTCTTCTGTGGGGCAGAGACTCAGCCAGGCAGTCAGAATCAGGGGTTTTCAAAAAGCCCCCCCAAAACCGATTAAGCTTCAGATCCCACACAACATCGATCTGCCCCTGCCTAGCACATACACAGTGCTCAAGCCATAGCACCTAACCAACAAGATAGGATATGCTCCATTTAACAGATGAGAAAACTAACGCTCAAGAGAACTTTGGTACATGGTGGGCGGGGACTCCCAGCACATCCTCAGGACCACAGCCAGCTGCCTCGGCAAAGCACCACTTCTATGGACCTTCACTGCAAGGGTGTGGACACAAAGTTTTGACCCTACCCATCTCTCAATCTCTCTTCCAAGTATCCTCCGCAGCTCTTGAACTAACCCCAGTGGCCTCCCCGTATTCTTTCTCCCCTGTCACATCACTGAATGTGTGTGTGTTGTCCCTTTGTGTAAATTATAAGGATGCCACTAGAAGAAATGTGAGTGTGTATTTAATTTGTGTATCTCCACTCACTCATAGAATCTAGTACCTGGTTCTGCATTCAGCAGGCACTCAATAAATGTGTCTCCTTGCTATTGGGACAGCCTAAGTGTAGAGGGTAGAAATGAAGTGTTGACAAGTGGAAAATGAGAGTGTTTCAGAATTATGGAGCAAATGAACAGGGAAATGTATCGTCTATAATAAATATACCTCTGAAGAGCCTTAAAAGAAATCAATGAAGCACAACATCAAAGTCCCAGGGAGTTATAAATCAGCAGCCTGATAGACAAAAGTGCATCTGAAATCATTTAAAGTGCACCAGAAATCATTTATGTCTGAGTAATTAGAACACATTGGAATGACTCCGTGCCATTGAACCGAAATTGAGCAACATAATGTTTATGAAATCCCTGTGGACTCAGGCAGGAAAACCAGAAAGATGAAAGTTGCGTAGAAAATTCCCACCACATGTCCAGAGCCCTCCTGCACAGTCCCCAAGGGGCACCTGGAGGAAGATGGAGTTTGTTTTTAACCCATGCCCAAATTTGCTTTCTTCTTCTGGTTTAAAGACATCTACAGTTCTAGTTGTTGAAAAAAAAATGCAAGTCTAAGGCTGCATGTAACAGAATGCAGCCCCCCATCTGACACACAATTCCCAAACCAAGAAAGAATCTTTGATAAGATAGGAAACAGACCTGGTAGGCATGAGAACATACAAGAATTTTTCACAAGAGGCAGCCAACTTTAGTAAGAAAAAGGTTGGACTTTCTTCTCAGAGTCCCTATAGGGGTTGATACTCACTCCCATAGCCCCCTTGAAGGGGAGGTTTTTAGGAGCTGATGGGATGCTGGAACCCTGCAAGGGGAGATAGAAGACAAAGGGATCAGAAAGGATTTCTGATACCCAAATATAAATCCACTTGCCTGATGGTGAATGGGGAAAAAATGACCCCACCTACTTTGATTTGTGGAGTTAAAAAAAAAAAAAAACAAGAATTCTAATCTGAAAATAGGTAAAGCAGCACCCAGGTATCAAATACTCTCTCATGCCTTCACACATTGATGAATCCCAGCCCTATAAACACAGTCCCACTATGGCCCTGGTACTGAATGGCTTCCTCCCACAAAATGATAGTCCAAACTGGTCCCACGAACTGGATCTGACATTCTGGTGTCATCTCAGCAGTTTGCAGACATCTAAGAATGAAAATCCCCTCATTTGCACCATCCCTCACATGCCCCCATCTCTATTATGATTATCCTCTAGTATGCTTAATCTCTGCCTCCCTACTGGACTCCCTACTGGACTGTAGGCTCTAGGAGGATAAGCCAGGTGTGTCTTATATTACTACTACAGCCTCAGCAGTTACACGGGGGTCTGGACCATGGTAGGTGCCCAATATTGGATGGATGAATGAATGAACAAATGGAATGATAGATGGGTGTATGGGTGAATGAGTGGATGGTTGGATGAGTGAGTGAGTGGATAGGTGGGTGGGTGGATGGGTGGGTGGGTGGATCACTAGTTTTGGTTGACATTGGTTTCTGAGATTGATCATTTTTATCAAGTAGAAAAAGTTGAGAGCATCAAAATACAAAACAAAAGGCTATTTATTGAAGGATGAGAAAAGCCAAAGTAGACGTCAAACAAAACAACAGCAATGTTGCTGGTGGAGAGACAAGCCCACCAACTGATTCATTCATTCACTCACTCAAGTAGAATGATTTGGGCTCCTACAACACACAGGCACTGGGATGGTGCTAAGGTAGCAGTGATCTATTGGGGTTTGGATTTGGATGGTGAGGTCTCACTTGGTTTGACTAAGCTCTGGCCTGGAGTAAACTTGGCCAAATATCTTGACACCCAGCAATCTTCTAGGATCATACTATTGCCCTTTGTCCCCACATAAGGGAAATACAACCTTGATGGATAAAAGTGGGGAGGTCAGCTTCCAGAAGGCTGACCTCTCTCTAGAGTGGGGGATGGTAGGCATTCACATTCCACTCCCATCTCAGACAAAGGACAACAGAGGACAGAATTTAGCTTGATATATTTTGCTGGTAATGGGATAAACTGATGGCATATTGGAAATTCACATTTAAAATACATCTGTCCTTTCTGTAAAATGAGATGGCATCTACCAATCCGGGTAATGAACATCTAACTTCAATCCAAGCTGTTGGCTGGGAGTGCGGGCCCAGGCATGGTCCAGCATGTTCAAGGTGGTCCGGCCCATCTTGACACACATCACAGAGCCCTGCCCGCCCCCATCCCTCATTTTATTTCTTAGCAAAATCGTTACTGAGAATATTGAACTACCTTACAGAGACGTATTTACTCCCCTTATCTTCCCTCCGTTTCTCTTGATTAAAAGCTATGTGTGATATTTGTAGTTATCAAACATCAATATTTGGCATGGATTTACGGAATGGAGATGCGGAGAAGAAAGGAATCTGACCATTTCTATAAAGGGTAAAACCCTGAGCAAACAGACTGCATTTCTTATTAGGGGCAGTAAAGAGCAGAGACTCATTTCAGAAGGGACCAGTCGGGCTGCACCCCAGCAGGCTTTGTGAAACCAATGATCGGGGCTCAAAATTAGATTCCAGATTTCATCAGGAGAGCCAGCTCCCTTCTGAGCGAAGGAGAAGGCGGGGGAGAATCATGTAGCCCATCTGACAACTATTAGAGTTGGCTGAGAGGCAGCCCTCCTCCCTAAGGAGCTAAGTCCAGCACTCAAACTGGGCAGAGCTGAAATACTAATGAGTTAACCTTTCCTTAGTGCCCACCCCCAAGGCTCTACCTATATTAATTCATTTAATCCTCATGACAACCTGATTTATCAACTCCATCTTACACACACGAAAAGCCCAGCTGCTTACCTGGGCTTACACAAGAAGGAAGTGGCAGAGAGGAGGGTCAAGGTGTGCATTCGGGTTCACAGGGGGAGCACACACACACACTCCGCCATGCTGCCCTCCAGCTTCTCCATGGCAGTTTGCTCAGATTCCATGGTATACTGTGCCTAAGACCTGCTGCCATGCAGGAGGCACCCTTGCTTCAGGCCCCCAATATCCCTGACTATCTACACAGCCTTCACCAAGTTAGGGGACACTCGGTGTGCCCTTCTGAACTGGGAGCAGCAATAACCACACCTGCCCCTCTGAGCCGTTGTGATAGTTCACAACATATGTGTTTAAAGGGCATGAAAGGGAGATTTATATTCATTGGTAGTAGGAGTGGTAATTTACACAACTGCTTTGGAAAATTTGGGGGTAGCACCTATTAAAACGAAATCTGTGTCCATAATATGATCAAATACATCCCTTGGAATAGTCCCAAGAGAAACTGGGTGCATTTGTCCACCAAACAATTGGCGTAAGAGTACACATACCCTCAAACTGAAAACAACCCAAATGCTCAATAATTTCAGAGGATGGTGGTATAATCAATGAAATATTATTCAACCATTTAAATTCAACATTTTTAAAAGGAAGCCACTCCTGATGCATGCAGTAACATAGCTGGATGTCCTAGGGATGATGCTGAAGAAAAGAGGAAGATGCACACGGACTGTTGGGGTTTACACCAAATTCATGAACGGCATGATCAATCTTTGGTGGTAAAAGTAAGTAGAGTAGTTGGGAAGAGATAGTACTGACTTTGGAAGGGGCACAAAGAAACATTCTGAAGTGCTCCAAGTCAGTAAGACTGATGCTTTCACTCAATTATTACTTTTGTTAACACGTATTTATTGTGCACTCACTGTATTTTAGACACTGCTTCAGGAGGTAGGGAGAAGACAAGACCCTCAATCCCAACCTGAAGTTCACACTAACATTGGAAACCTGTCAGTATCACTGTGTCTCCAGGGGGCACAGCCATCCTCAGGGATTTGGAAAAATCGCTAAATAGATTTCCCTCTTTTATCTGGCAGAAAGCGGTGGGGAGAAATGGCAGGGATGCTCATCAGAGCAGCAGACCTCTGCACTCCCTGTGCCCGAGGTCGCAAGCACCACTTAGCATTTCATCCTGGCAAGCTTGGCTTGCTTTAATCAGGATCACGTGGCCAAAATCATGTGCAACATTTTGAAGGGAAAGAATTTAAGCCTCCATGTCTCACTGCCCCGAGTATCAGCTTTGTCCTTCTGCTCTTAATGCTGTTATCTCGTCCACACACTTGGTTTTCTGCCGAGCAGACGCTACAGAAAGGCATATTAGCGATGAGAAGTGGAGCGTGCCTAGAAGCCTGGGTGCCGAGCTGGTGACCTCTCTGCTCCGGAGGCCTGCTCCGGTGGGGGTGGAGGAGTGAAATATGCCCAAGAGGCACCCAAGGCTTCCTCCAGTCACTCAGATCCTAAGCTAGGTCCCAGGGAGATCTTTCTAAAATGCAAATTAGATAGAGACAATCACCAACTTAAAACCCTTCTGCAGCCCCATGCCAGTCACATCAAAAACTCAACTCCTGCCCATCAAGGACCACTGAGGCATGCCTGTTTCTCCAACATCCGCTCCTCTAGAATTTGAATCATGCTGAAGTCTATGCTCCATTGTGGTGAGTTTCTTCATCCACTGGATGCCCTCTGCTCTCCATTCCTCCTTTCCTCCCTCACCTCCTTTCTCACTTCCCCTTGTCATCTGTCCCTCTCTTCACTCCCCTCCCCTTAAACTCTGTTGCAGTCACTGTGGAGAGTTGAACGATACAAAAATGAACTAGACTCAGACCCTACCCTCAAAGGGCTTGCCATGAATGAGGGAATGAAAATGAATAGAAAGAAACCTGTAATTGCGGCACAATCTGATTTCTTCTTTGTGTAGGTAGAACGTAAAGTTTGGTGGTGGCACGAACAAGTGGTGAGAAAAGGATCCATGGAGGAAGTGACACTTAGAGTCTTGACGGGCAAGGGGGATCCTCAACACCAATTGTGGAAACCAGGGGTTCTAGGTAGAAGCATGGGCAGCAGGCAGCTCTGGTTTGGCTGCTGTGCATCCCCATGAGATACCTGGCATTGGGATGGCACCCATGCTACCCCTATCCTCTAATTACTACCCATTACTAATTAACAATGCCGGTCTTTCCTGTGGAGGACAGAAGTAGCCTTAGCGGCACTCCTATTTGGCATCTATAAATGCAGTGTTGCCTGTTTTCTATACCTGGTTACAGACATCACAACCTGGGATCAGGGTTGACAGCTGAAAGAGCCTGGTAGACCCACATTTGGAAGGTAGATAAGGAAGCTGAAATCCTTGGAGGGCTGGAGGCAGAACCAGGGACAAAATCCAGCCCAATGCACCAAGGCTCCGGCTCATACATTCTGCTGCCTCTTGGAGTGTGAAACAGCACAGGCCTGTCAGCACTCACAGTGATTATGAACCAGAGTATAAAAGACGAACAAACCTGCCTCAAGAAGAGACTGGCTCCTTTTTTTTTTTTTTCCTTCTGGAATCTGGCATCAAACCTTAGTCAATCGCTAGCAGGAATAAAGGCTGAGTGATTGCATGTGCATGCACGGGGGTGTGTACAAAGGAACAGGACGGTGTTTTCTTCCTAGACCTTCATATCCATCGCTCTAAACAACACATATCACTTTTGCTAAATTCCAAAAGGTGGCAGCATTCCATTAAATATTCATTTGCTGTGGAGGCTGCAGCAGGGAGTGTCCCACAGAATAGACATGGAAAGGAGGACACCCACATGCCTGGGGAGGTCAGAAAGGCTGGAGAGTCCAGTACTGCTGTAGGGGCTGATGTCTGGGGGGAGCTGTGAGCCCTTTCCTGGGGAAGAGGAGGATGCTGGCCAGAAAAATGCTGGAGCAGAGCACTTGGTCCCAAGACAAGAAAGTTGGATATGTCTCAGGACCTTCATAGGCAAGTATCTGGGGTGGACAGACCCAGGTTTATGCCATAGATCATCCCTTCACTAGAGTAGAGGCAGGACCTGTAATTTGCTTCTAGCCAATAGAAAATGTGATGGAATGCCCCGCATGTGATTATATTAGGACATATTTAAGAATAAGCTGCCATGCTGTCAACTCCCTATGAAAAGGGCTATGTGGCAGGGTATTGCAGGCAGCTTCAGTGAGCAGAAGAGAAGGCCTCCATCCTACAACTTCAAGGGACTGAATTCCTCTGACAACTAGTTGAACTCAGAAGGGGACCCAAGCTCCAAATGAAACCCCAGCCCTGGCTGACACCTAGATTGCAGCCTTGAGAGAGCCTGAGCAGAGGACCCAGCCATGCATTCCCAGATTCTTGACGCTTGTTAGCTGAGATAATAAATAGGTGTTGCTTCAAGCTAAGTTTCTGGCAATTTCTTGTGCAGCAAAATAAAGTGAATACAGCGTATTCCTACTACAGAAGGGTAGAGAGGTTATGAAAGATAGCTCCGAACCAAGTAGAAACGTGGGCTCTGCCACTTAACTGTGCTAGGACTCCAGGAGAATTAAAAAAAAAAAAAAAGTGAGAGTAGCAGTGTTCTTAAAAAAGTGAGAGTAGTAGTGTTCTTCACACCGAGGCAGGGTCACCTCCACCTACTTTGGGACACATTCACTCCAAAGTAAACTCCAGAATAGAGTGTAAATCTGCAAGTTTCTCATTCAGCCTCATTTCCCAAGCGACCGCCATCATGTGACCATTTGGCCACAGATGATCCCAATATTTAAAGACAGGTATATGTCATGCCTCCACCATGTCACCTCAACACAACCATTTCATGTGGCATCTAAGCAAAGACCTCACTTTGTTCTAATATTTGAAGGAAGTATGGCAGTCTTAGATGTATCAAGGGGTAGAAAGGCCTCCAACCAGGCATCCTCTAGTTATCTTTAACAGGTAACTTTGACCAGGTATGATTTTCACCTTACCTGCTGATTCCACAATCAACCCCACATTTAAGATGTTCCCAAAAATGTTCCTGGCACCACTAAGCATAACTGGGTGGCCTTACCCTCATTTGCAACTCAGCTCAGGAAAATAGTCAAAATCGGAATGAGTCCCAGAACCACCACCCATTGCGATAAGACTCTAAGCCTACTCCTCACCTGTGGAAATAGGGGTAGAAATAGTTCTTCCTCCATTAGGCTGCTCTGGGGTATAAAGGAGATAATGCATTCGAAGTTCTCAGCACAATGCCGGGTACCTCCTAGGTGCCCAATAATGCTGGCTGTCATCGTTATTACATCCTGGATTCTGGATGCCAGAGAATCGCATCTGCTGTGTCCAGGAAAAACCCTTTCTGGGAGGTAGTATATTTGTTGGAAAGCCAGAGGTCAGAACCAGGGGAGCTGAGTGGCAGCACAGGGCAGGGCAGTGGGTGAAATGGTGGCAAGATGCCAAGGCCTGAGGCTTTCTGGCCCCTGGAGCAGCCAAAAGGACCAAAAAGTTGGTCTCCAGGCCCTGCTTCAGTCTTATGAGTTGCATTTTCACTCTTCCAAGGGGACTGTAGCATTTCTATGACAAGTAAGAATAAAACTTTAATAAAATGCCATCAGCTGCCCTGAGTACCCTCACTTAACAGCCCCCAAGATTCACTGCTTAATTTTATAAATAGTCATTATCAACATTATTATTACTACTAAGGAGAATAACCACTCACTGTAAAAAATAAATAAATAAAACTGGAGAGTCCAAAGAAAAATGCAAAACCACCAATTTAGTTGAATTCCCCATCTGCCTTTCTGACACCTCTCTCTGCATTCAGAGAAAGGGAGATATATGAATATAATTGCACATAATTGGAATCATATGATATATGCTGTATTTCTCACTCAACAATATGTCATGAGCATCTTTCCAAGTCTATAAACATAAATCCTCATCATGAAATTCTAGCAGCAGCTTGGATTGGACTTTATGGATGCATGTAACTTACTTAAAATAATTCCTTATTGATGGATTTTGAGGCTGTAACTTTATTACTATTATTTTTTGCTAATACAGTGCTCGCTTCGGCAGCACATATACTAAAATTTTTTGCTAATACAATCATCCCTCAACAAATATACAAACACAGCTTTTCATACTCATCTATTCATCCCCAAGGTGTAAATTTCTAGAAATGTGATTACTGCAACAAAGAATAAACATGTTTTATGCTCTGAAACATGTGAGACAGAGTGCCATCCAGAATCATTGGTCACCACATGTTGCCACCAACAGAAGTCACAAAAATGACTGCTTCTACCTATGACGTGTTAGGCTGAGAAGCTGACCCATGGATTCCAGCCAGAAGGAACTTGACAGGGAGCATTGTGAAGGTCAAGACAGAGAAGAAGGAGTGGCTTAGGGTTGTTGACCTCACAAAACCTCTGAAGTTCTTCAGCTTCCGGGGGGGGTGGGGGGGGGGAAACTAACAGGATGGCATCTTTGTTTCCAGGAGACAGAACCATCAGCTTTAATGAGGTAGGGCTCCAGGCCAGGGACTAGGTGACTCAATCCAACAAAGCTGAAAATCGAGGGGGTGCTCTTCTAAGATCCTGACAAATGGACAGATCCCAAGCCACCTTTGGTCCTATTGTGGGCATGAGCATTAAAGAGGAGGGTTTTCTCCTCACTTTTACATCCTTCTCTTCAAAAACTCCTGCCCAGCAAGGCCAACTTCAAGACCCTGATGAGTCACTTCCTTGTTTAATACTTCATTTTCCACCTGCAAAATGGGTTTGTTATTTTTAGGTTTACTATTCATAGACCTGGTGTGAGGTTACAAGAATCCTGTGTGCAACCACAAGACTTGGTTATTCAAAGATCATGAAAAGTGTAGTAGCCAACTTCCAAAATGGCCCCCAGTGATCCCTTCTCTGGGTATCTACATTCATGTATAGCACTCTGCCACAATTTCATCGGGTTTGCGTAAGGGACAGAAGATGGCAGAGATGAAAGCACATGAATTCTGAGGAGAGGTCATAAAAGGCATCATGGATCCTGCCTTGCTTTCTCTCCCTCCTAGAGAGCCATGTCAGGAGGACACTCAAGCAGCTTTATGGAGAGATCTACAAAGGAGGAGCTGAAGCCACCTGTCACTAACAACATAAGGAAGCCTGGAAGTGGATCCCCCAAACCCACTCAAGTCTGTGGATGAAGGTAGCACCAGTTCATGAAAGACCTTGAGCCAGAACCACCCATCTAAACTACTCCCAGATTCCTGACCCAGAGAAGCTGTGGGATAATGTTTGTCCTTTTATTTAACAGCTAAACTCTAAGGTACTTTTTTTTTTAATGTGCCAAGACATACAATACACTTTTTTTGATGCATGAATCATTTCTGTGTTGACAAAATGGGAAGACTATCACACAGACTTGCTGTGGAGTTATGGACTGTGCCCCAGGGACACAGTGGACCAGAGAGGGAGGCCAGGCTGTGTGACCTTGGGCACATTCTTGACTTGAGTTTCAGTTTCCCTATCCACAAAATGAAGACAGACACAGCACTTACCTGAGGGGGTCATTGAGGGGACAGTCTCAGCACAGAGTTGAAATACTTGGTCAGATGCAAAGTGGGACAAGAAAGCCAGCTGTATAGCTGTCACTTACCATTTTTCATCTTCCTCCTCCTCCTCCCTTTGATGTCACAGGTAAACACTTTTTTCAGGTGATCCAGCAATGAGTTTATGATAAAAACCCAGCTTCAAGAGTCATTTTGGGGGAACAGATAGAGGCCAAGGAATGGATCCTTAGAGTGTCCAGTTTGCACCAAGTATCAGCATAGATTGGGAGCACACCAAATATAGAGCACATGCACAGATGCTGCCCAAGGTCACGTGAACATCTTTGATAAAAGAATTTCCTCTCAGCCATTTTCTTGGCTTGCCAAATTCTCAATGCCTTGCCATATCTATGTATTACCTCCAAACTCTTAGTCTGTACTCTTCTCTAAGTCAACTCACATCTTTAAGAAGTATTTTCAAAAAAAATTTCATATGGCTATCATAAATGGAAAGCCAATATCGCTTGGTATAAAGATAATCATGAAACCAAACACATCGTGACTAATACAAAGCAACTACAGAGGGTCTATGTGCCCCCTTGAAATCATCTCCCAATCACCAGCTATAAACTAACAGAACACAGTTTAGAAATGTACCACACAGTTCCCACATCCCAGAGAGGATGAGCTGGGGTGTTTCTGAAACTGTAAGTGCAGGGAGCATCCCTGCCCCCTGTATGCCTGGATGACACACAGAGGGGCACCAGAATCCTTCTAGCACCATTCACAGTCCTATGCTTTACTGACCCAAATCCTACACCATGACATGGGGCTTCAAGGCACTCATAAGCATTCCTGTCTTTACCAGGGGAACCATCAAATAATGTTAAATTTCCTTCCACTGCTTTGGGATCTATCTCCTCATCAAGAAGCAAAGAGACCAGCCCATGGCCCCTCTACCAGTAACTGTTCCCTCAGACCTGTCCCCCATGTAGGTCTGACCCTTCTCTGGGGGAGGTGTTCAGCTTTCATATCATGTACCATAGGTTGAGACTCTGGCCCCATGTTTCCTAATAGAAATTCTGTGAGTGTCGAGGAACATTTATTCCCCTCAAACCCAGTTACTTCTCTAGCAAGATCAGTTTCAGGTAAAAACCAGTCCGAGTGATTGATGATGGAGACCAAGGAGGCTGAAAAGGATGCAAAAGCGGTTTCTAAATCTAATCCGTTCAGCAAAATGCTTCTACTTACTGAGTCTTGTGGACTGTTCCTGGCACTGGAGAGGAGGGCAGAGTTCTCACATTTGTAGTCCTGGTAAAAACAAAAACAAAAACAAAACCAGGTGGAGGAAAGCATGCTGAAGACAAAGTTCTAATTTGGAATAACCTGGATTAGCATGAGCCTGGATCTCTCATCACATTTACTCAGTACTTTCTCTCCCTCTCTCCACCCTAATTCCTTGAGGGGTCGTCTGCACTGCCCCATATGGCAGCCATCAGGCACATGGGAATAATCTGAGCTGAAATTTGTTTCAAGTACATATTACCTGCATTTGAAGGCACTAATTGGGAAAAAAAGGGATTGTAAAATCTCATTAATATTAATATCTCATTAATATTTTTATATTGATTATGTTAAAATGATAATATTTGATATATAGAAATAAAGTGCATTATATTTCAATATATATACCATGAATATTTAAAATAAAATATATTATTACAATTAATTTCATCTGTTTCTTTTTACTTTTTAATGTGGCTACTAGAAACTACATGTATGGCTCTCCTGACACCTTTACTAGGCAGCATTGATCTAGATTCTTCTCTGAGTGTGTACCCTAGCCTGAGGCCACACGCAGCTGCCTTGTGGCTGGCTCAGGTGCACTTTCCACCCTTCGCCTGGCAACAGCTCCATTTCCTGGAGCACATGCACTGCAGTGTACTGAGCGCTCTTTATGTAGCTTTGTTCTGTTAACACTGCCCCCCTCCCCACAAGGACATTTGAAGCAGGTGTCTATCTCAGCCCCATGTACAGAAGCAGAGAAGCTGAGAACCCATCTGAAGTACCCCAGTAGAGGTACTGTGGGAGAGCCAGGGCTTGGGCCCAGATGTGAAGGGATAGATCTTTACTGTGCTGCTGTATTCTACTCCTGATGCCTTTATCTACTTCTCCATGAGGCATGGCACATGAGGGCCTGTTACAAACAGTCATCATCTGACTCTGGGGAGCTGCCCCCACCTTAAAACTGGCAGCAGTGCCTGAGGCTCCAAATTGTCATTAACGGAAAGTCACTGGGGTTTGACCTGGAGTCACCTTTTAAACCTCCTGGGCAGAGAGAACATTGTGTGTGCATTCATGCACAAGCGAGGGGGACAGAGATATAAACAGACATAGACATCATAAGAGATGGACAGAGAGAGAGACACAGAGAGAAGCAGCTGCCTACAGTCCTTCACTAGCCACAAGTCACTCAGACCCCGCACAGAGTTCTGTAAATTGTTCACTTGCCCCAACAGGACAGACACCCCTTGGTGTTTCCCTTTTTTGCAGTTTTTGCCATAGACACTGTTCATGGAAAAATCCAGCGATCAGAAGATCAAAATTTTGCTTGTATCCCTCCTTCTACCACATGGAAGATGGTCCCCATCCCCATTCCATCTCCTCAGTTTACTGAAATGCTTAATGAATTCAGGGAGGGAGGGGAGGATGAATTTAAGCACAAATCATGCCCCCCATCCTCCGGCCTTCCAGTGACTGCCTAAAGCAGCAGCCTGGGAGGGGAGATGAGGAGGAGGAAGATGTTGCCAAAGGCATGATTTTGCAGACAGATCCACTAATTCTCCTTTGACAAATGTTTTTGGCCTGAGAATTGCTTCCTTATTGGCCCCATTTTATAAATGAGCCAACTAAAAACTACACTCTAGTGAGGAGTTCAGGCCCATAGCAGATCTCACCCAATAGACAAGGTCCAAGTGTTACAGATCCCCTGGGGTTCCTGTCTCCTGAGCGGTCCTCTCTTTGAAAAGGACCCATCCCCCTGCCTAGTTCCAGCTGGTTTAGGGACGCACACCTGTCCGAATAAGCACCAACCATGGACTGTCTCTCAGGAACAGGGACCAAGACACATGGAGATGGTTTTTGGGCTTCACGGGTCCAAAGCACTTGTATTCAAAGCCAGTAGTGGCTTCACAGGAACCATTACCCTGGGAAGGTGATGTTTGGGTTGAGCCACAACTAGGCCTTCCAGAGGAAGCTGACCAGAAGAAAGAAGAAAGGAGACCCTAAGTGAGCCATTCCTACCACAGTGATGAGAGTACAGGGGCTGGAAAGATCATGACGCTCAAATATGATCTTACATGGGAACCATGTCACCCAAGGAACTCCTATCCAGCTGCCCCCTGTAGAGACTTCCCTCCTTCTCTTTGCCCTTTCCTAACTGCCCACACTCTCCCACCAGCCAGCAGCCCAGGCTCCTACCTAGCGATTATGCCCCTCCTTGTGGTACTTCCACTTCATGTTCATTAGTTGGGAGCCTTCACCTCCAAGAGGTGGGGATAGCACCAACTCAGTTCACTCTCCTCAGAAGACTTTTTCTGACACCTCTAGACCTTTTTGTACCTTGTAATTGTGCACACACCCATTTGGATTAGCAGCCCTCACCCTCTTTAACACAGTCACCGTATTATACTTAACAAAGCGCTGACTCTACACCTAGTTCCCTGTGTCTTCCACCCTTACCTTGAACACAGTGACAAGCACATATGTAAGTTCTAAGACAGAAACAGATAAGAGATAATATCTCTCAAATGGAGGAGAGGCAGTGGTTGTCTGACATTGTTCTGGTTTCTAGAAGGCCTCACATGTCTCCCTGAGTCCTTATCATAAACCTCAACATCTTTTGACTCAAGCTGGTCCATCCTAATGAAAATTTTTAATTAAGAAAGAGAAGATCTATCACCCTTTCCCAAGTCACAGACTAGGACCACCCTAAGCAAGCCATAGTTGCTACCCACCTCTTTTCCCTTTGTCCCAAGGATACCTGACCCCTTCTCTGGGCCTCATCCCTGTCCTTGGAAGTCCAGTATTCTGCCCTTGGAATTCTTGCCCTCCTGTGTCTTGTTTTTTTTTTTTTTAGATTTTATTTATTTATTCATGAGAAAGAGAGAGAGAGAGAGGCAGAGACACAGGCAGAGGGAGAAGCAGGCTCCATGCAGGGAGCCCGACATGGGACTCGATCCGGGGTCTCCAGGATCAGCCCTGGGCTAAAGGCAGCGCTAAACCACTGAGCCAACCAGGCTGTCCCTGGTTTACAGATTTCAAAAGCTAGGACATGGATCACCAATAGTGAGGACTGAGCCAGTTTAAACAGTGACCAAGCCAGAGAGCCCCACAGAGCCATTCAGCATCACCCTCTAGGGGATTTGGTGTGAACTGGTGTGAGCTCCCAAAGAGCATGATAGAAAGCATTTGTATGTCACATTCTTTGCATAAAAATGACCTTGAAAGGGTTTGTCCTTCAGATTAACAGAAGTCCAAGACCACAGCTAATGAACAGAAATTGTGGTGTGGGTTGGGGGCATGGTAGGTTCCCATGGATGGAACTAGTAAGACCTACAGGGATACCAGTTGGGGAAGACAGGTGAGGTTCAACTCTAAATGTCTGCCAGGCTTCTCAGGCTCACTGTACCCAGAAATGTCCTGACCACAAGGGTGTGATACTTCTGGAGAAGTCTGTATGCTGAAACAGGGCAGGCTGAAGA